>NC_091984.1:65342689-65650273 GCF_044704955.1 Pristiophorus japonicus | reverse complement strand
GGGAGTGGGGGGGGGGTGAGAGAGGGGAGGGAGTGGGGGGGGGGTGAGAGAGGGGAGGGAGTGGGGGGGGGTGAGAGAGGGGAGGGAGTGGGGGGGGGGTGAGAGAGGGGAGGGAGTGGGGGGGGTGAGAGAGGGGAGGGAGTGGGGGGGGTGAGAGAGGGGAGGGAGTGGGGGGGGTGAGAGAGTGGGGGGGGTGAGAGAGGGGAGGGAGTGGGGGGGTGAGAGAGGGGAGGGAGTGGGGGGGTGAGAGAGGGGAGGGAGTGGGGGGGTGAGAGAGGGGAGGGAGTGGGGGGGTGAGAGGGTGGAGGGAGTGGGGGGGGGTGAGAGGGGAGGGAGTGGGGGGGGTGAGAGGGGAGTGGGGGGGGGGTGAGAGGGGAGGGTGGGGGGGGAGAGAGGTGTGGGGGGGGTGAGAGAGGGGAGGGTGTGGGGGGGGGTGAGAGAGGGGAGGGAGTGGGGGGGGGTGAGAGAGGGGAGGGAGTGGGGGGGGTGAGAGAGGGGAGGGAGTGGGGGGGGTGAGAGAGGGGAGGGAGTGGGGGGGGTGAGAGAGGGGAGGGAGTGGGGGGGGGGTGAGAGAGGGGAGGGAGTGGGGGGGGTGAGAGAGGGGAGGGAGTGGGGGGGGGTGAGAGAGGGGAGGGAGTGGGGGGGGGTGAGAGAGGGGAGGGGAGGGGGGGTGAGAGAGGGGGTGGTGAGAGTGGGGAGGGCGGGATGAGAGTGGGGAGGGAGGAATCAGAGTGGGGAGGGTGGGGGTGAGAGTGGGGAGTGAGGGAAGGCGTGGGGGTGAGGGAGGGGAGGTGGGTTGAGAGAGTGGGGTGAGGGGTGAGAGGGGAGGGGGTTGAGTGCAGGGTGGGGGAAGGGGGAGGGGGTGGGGCAGGGAGAGGAGGGAGAAGAGAGGGAAGGGGGTGAGGGAGGGGGGTGGGGGGAGCGAGGGGAGTGGGGTTGTGGGTTGAGGGAGGGGAGGGAGGGAGGAGTGGAGGGGGTGAAAGAGGGGCGTGGACGGGGGTGAAAGAGGGGAGGGGTGTGAAAGAGGAATGGGAGAGGGGAGGAGGAGGAGAGGGGATGAGGGAGATTAGGAGGAGAGGGAGGGAGGGGGAGGGGGAGTGGGGGCAGAGAGGGGAGGGCGAGTGGGGGAGGGTGAGAGGGGAAGGGGATAAGAGAGGAGAGGGGGATGAGGGAGTGGTGAGTGAGTGGGGGGGGATGAGAGAGGGGGGAGGGGATGGGGTGGGGCAGAGGTGAGAGGGGAAGGGGTTGTGGGGTGGTTGTGAGGGGAGGTGGGTGTGGGCGTGGAGTGATGGAGGGGAGGGGAGTGGGGGTGAGGGTGAGAGAAGGGAGGGGTTGGCGGTGAGAGAAGAGAGGGGTGGGGGTTTGAGGGGTGTGGGAGGGAAGAAAGGGGAGGGTGAGAGGGGAGTGAGGGAGGAGAGGGGGATGAGGCGAGTGGTGAGTGTAGGAAAGGGGAGGGAGTGGGGGGGGTTGAGGGAGGGGTGGGAGTGGGGGGGGTGTTGAGAGAGGGGAGAGAGTGGGGGCGGTTGAGAGAGGGGAGGGAGTGGGGGGGGTTGAGAGAGGGGAGGGAGTGGGGGGGTTGAGAGAGGGGAGGGAGTGGGGGGGGTTGAGAGAGGGGAGGGAGTGGGGGGGGTTGAGAGAGGGGAGGGATTGGGGGGGTTAAGAGAGGGGAGGGAGTGGGGGGAGTTGGGAGTGGGGGGGGGTTGAGAGAGGGGAGGGAGTGGGGGGGTTAAGAGAGGGGAGGGAGGGCGAGTGTGGGGGTTAAGGGAGGGGATGAGAGAGGGTAGTGGGTGGGAGAGCGGGGAGGCGTGTGAGAGAGTGAAGGGGGTGTGAGGGAAGGGGGATGAGAGAGGGGAGGGGGGTGAGAGACGGGGGGGATGAGAGAGAGGGAGGGGAGGAGAGGGGTGAAGGAGGGGGTTTGAGGGAGAGGGGAGGATGCGGGAGGGGGGTGAGAGGGGAGGGAGGGGAGTGGGTGTGAGGGAGGGCGGGGGTGGGGGGTGTATGTGTGGGAGATGGGAGGAGACAGTGCTCCCTGCTTTCTTGCTGTTTTGACCTTTTGAAAGTTTAACTTTAAGTATGGGGGCAATATTGTCAATGCCATATCTTTTACGGGCGTTCTGCATCATTGTGCTACGTCGGCGACAATTGATTAGAGCTTTTCACATCAGAGCCCGTAGGCTATTGGGCAGGAGGCCTTACCCATCTCGGCAATTTCGAGTCTGGCGTTCGTACGTGGACCTGAGTGATGCAGATTATGTCAGAAGGCTGCGTTTTCACAGAGGAGCTGTCCGTGAGATCTGAGTTGCTGAGACCAGACCTACAGCCGAGAAGCGGCAGGTGGACTACTTTGTCAGTTGAAGTGAAGATTACAGCTGCACTTTCCTTCTATGCCTCGGGGTCGTCTCAAGCTACAACTGGAGACGTGTGCGCCATCTCTCAACATACAATACATGTCTGCATTCGCTAGGTCATGGCAATACATGTCTGCATTCGCTAGGTCATGGCTGCACTGTATGCGTGGAGGAATGACCAAGTTCCCAATGACCGCCCAAGCAATCAATGACAGGGCTGTGGAGTTCTCAAGGATTGCTGGCTTTTGAAAGGTTCAGGGCTGCATTGATTGTATCCACATCGCCTTGTGAGCACCTCATCGAGGATGCCGAGCTGTTCAGGAATTGAAAAGGCTTCCACTCTGTGAATGTGCAGCTCGTGTGTGACGACATGTATCGCATCATGTCAGTCGATGCAAAATACCCTGGTCGCACCCTTGATGCGTTCATCCTATGCGACAGGGTTATATCTGACATGTTTGAGCAGCAGCCAGAAGGGCAGAGCTGGCTACTGGGAGACAAAGGGTACGGCCTCGCCACCTGGCTCATGACACCCCTACGCGTAACCCGGACGGAAACTGGCCATCAGTACAGCATCGTAGAGAGGACCATTGGCATCTTGAAACAGAGTTTCCGATGCCTGGACCATTCCGGAAGCTACTTGCAATACTCCCCTGTGTTTGTTGGTCAGTTCACTGTTATGCTTCATGATGGCATAACTTGGCCATCATGAGGCAGAAGCAGCTGATAGTGGAAGAAGACCCACCTGCGGTAAGAGTGGCTGATGATGATGATTTGTAAAATGTAGGTGACGAGCAGGAGGAGGATGATGACTAGGATGAGGAAACCATGCAAGTGCCTGAGGCCGGAGCATAACGTTGGAGGAGGCTCGAGCCTTGCGCCAGCAGCTCATCCGTGAATGCTTTACTGATGCCCGAGGGCTCAGCGACAACTATTCCACATGGACATGTTTATTTTTTGGAGCTGTTCCTAAATGTTGTGTTGTGTTCATGGAACATGATTCAGTTTTAAAATAAAATCTATTTTATTCAAAAGTTTACTTAACTTTAGTGTCATAAAATTATTCTTGTATCAAACTTTACTTTAATATGATTCTTTAAGATCACTTAAACTTTAAGATCACTTATAAAGTTGTAAATTTACATATCTTACAAAAAACTTTCAATTTGAAACAGTTACAACAGTAACATCAACAACAACAGCAGAAAAGAAAAGCTGCACCCATCTCTCATCCCCCTTAGTCTAACACCGCCTGCCGCGGTGGCGCAGTGTTTTTGGGCTTGGTACCAAGCTTATTCCTTCTAACATCTCTTGTAATGCGCACTTCTTGATGGGAGGGTGGGGGGAGGGGGCGGCGGGATGTGTGGTCAGGTGGTATTGTGGAGGGCTCGTCTTGGGTCTCTTCAGAGGCTGGTGTGGGGATTGCAGTGGGAGTGGCAGTTGATTCTGTCAATGGGCGCATGGTCTGGGTGTGTTCCCTTATTGCTGTAGCTAACTCTCACATGCCCTCCCTCATGCACCCTGACAGTGTCTCAGGGGACTGAAGCATTCCCTCTCTGATGGCCTGTGTCATTGCCAGTGCATCCTTTCCACTATCGCTGACATTCCCTCCCTGATGGACACTATGCCCTCACTGATGTTCGCGGACCTCGTTCCCATTTCCCGTGCCATTACTGTTACTTTTCCCGACAGTCCTGCTATCTCACTACTCACCCCACTGATGGTGTCCAGGAGTGATCGGGTAAGACCAGTGCTCTCCCTACTCAATGCCATGATCTGAACCACATCTGTTGCATTCTGCATCTCAGGAGAGCGTGGTCGATTTCTCCTTCCCCCTCATCCTCGGTCTGCCTCGCGGCACCCCAGGGGGAGACGCAGGCTCGGACGGTGGGGCCCTGGGTGTTCCATGCTGCATCCCACCACCAAAAGGACCCGCAACCTCGGACGGTGGGAAACCATGGAATGTCGCACCAAAACTCAAACCACTAATCATGGACTGGCTGAAACCAAGGAATGTCACACCAGAACTCAAACCACTAGTCATGGAAGGGGCTGCCAACGCCAACTCCGTTAACGTGACCTCCTCAAGATTCAGTAGAACAATGTCGCCTTCATCCATCTCCATCCCCTCCCCCTCACCCCCATGTTGGTCTGGAGGGTTGGCTTGGAAGATGTTCTCGTGCTCAGGCTCGTCTGCGTCCGCGTCTGAATCATCTTCAGGATTGGCATCCGGTTCTGCAAAACATAACCGAACAGTCAAATGATTAGCAGCAGAGGAGGGGGCAGGATGGGTGGCATGAGTAGCTTCACACATAGCAGGCCAGGCAGCAGGTTGATTTGAAGGGCCACGATGAATTTCCAGGACTTGCCCTCTCCCTCTGTGGGCCCAGCTTGTGCAGTACTGATTGTTTTTCTCCAGGCAGGACCCATCAAAGCAGTGACCCTCTCTTTCAAGGATGTCAGTAGGTGCAGATTTGGCTGGCCTCCTCCTGTGTGATTTCTTTCCCTTTTGTTGTGAGACAATTTCTTCTACATAGATGAAAATACAACTTTTTAGAGAGGGTGTCTTTCTGCTGGGTGGGACATATACAGCTGGTCACATTTACAATTGCAATTGCATTGAAAAAATGAAAATATTACACTAAATACTTGACCAAGGTCCTGCCATTTCTTTTTACACTGGCTTCCAGATCTCTTGGTGTTCACCAATGTGCAGAAATCTACTGCAACTTGGTTCCAGCGTTTCTTCGTTTCTTTGGGTGGCATTTTTGTGTGACATCTGCTGGTATCCAGCTCCTGCTATCTGTTCTCAATGACATTAACTAGTTTCTCCACTTCATCATGCAAGAAATTCTTCGTTCTTGGTGCACGTTGCTGCATTGCTGCAGCTGCTCTGAGACACAGCACTTTTCCAATGCTCTTGGACACTGATTTTTCCAAACACACAGTCCTTATTTTGCATGCAGCAGTGATTTTCAGAAATACAGCACTCTTGCACTTTTGCAGGCATGCAACACTGATATTAACAAACAGAGCACTGCTTCTTGAATTCAGCTGTTAATTTCATTACACAGCACTCCTGGCACCAAAACACAAGCAGTTACGTAGCTCTTTAAAAATGGCCAATTGCCAACTTTCAGCGCGACTCCGCTGCGTGGACATCAACCGGACTCCACTGCGCATGTGCAGACGTCCCGGCAGTTTTCGGCGCGGGACGCTGGCTCCACCCCCGACTCAACTGGCCACGCTGCCTGACCACGGGGAAGAGGCCGGGCAGCGGCCAAAGTGGGGCAGAAATATTTAGGGGCACTTCTGAGCGGCGAAAAGCGGCGCAACTCCGGTAAGTGTACCGAAAAACGGGCTGGGCTAAAATTGAGCCCATGAAGGGGAAAAAAGTCGCTGGTGGGTGTAGCCTATAGGCCCCCTGACAGTAGCTACACTGTTGGACGGAGTATAAATCAAGAAATAATGGAGCCTTGTAAAAAAAGAACGGCAATAATCATGGGAGTTTTTAATCTTCACATTGATTGGACATGGCAAATTGGCCAGGGTAGCCTTGAGGAAGAGTTCATGGAGTGTATCCGGGATAGTTGCCTTGAACAGTACGTTGTGGAACCAACCAGGGAGCAGGCTATCTTAGATCTTCTGAATTCCAATGAGTAGCGGCCCAACCTATTCAACTTCCTCATAAGTCAACCCCCTCATCCCCAGAATCAACAAAAATATATCCCAATGAAAAGGAAAGGCTGTAAGAGAAGGGATAACCATCCGTGGCTAACTAAGGAAATAAGCGATGGTTTCAAATTGCAAACAAGGGCATATGATGTGGCTAAGACTAGTGGGAGGCCAGAGGATTGGTAAACTTTTAAAAGCCAGCAAAGAACGACTAAAGTAATAATAGAGAGGGAAGATAGATTATGAAAGTAAACTAGCACGGAATATAAAAACAGATAGTAAGAGTTTCTCCAGGTACATAAAAAGGAAAAGAGTGGCTAAAGTAAATGTTGGTCCACCAGAGGATGAGACTGGGGAATTAATAATGGGGAACAGGGAAATGGCAGAGACTTTGAACAAATATTTTGTATCGGTCTTCATGGTAGAAGACACTAAACGCATCCCAATAATTGATAATCAAGGGCCTATAGGGAGGGAGGAACTTAATACAACCACTATCACTAAAGAAGTTGTACTCTGTAAAATAATGCGATTAAAACCAGACAACTTGCATCCTAGGGTCCTTAAAGAAGTGGCTGCAGAGATAGTGGATGTATTGGTTGTAATCTACCAAAATTCCCTGGATTCTGGGGCAGTCCCAGCGGATTGGAATACCGCAAATGTAATGCCCCTATCTTTTTTTTTAAAATGGAGGCAGACAGAAAGCAGGAAACTATAGACAGGTTAACCTAAATGGAGTACTGAAATTGCATGATCAGCCATGATCATAGTGAATGGCGGTGCAGGCTCGAAGGGCCGAATGGCCTACCCCTGCACCTATTTTCTATGTATCTAACATCTGACGTTGGGAAAATGCTGAAGTCCATTATTAAGGAAGCAGTAGCTGGACGTTTGGAAAAGCATAATTCAATCAAGTAGAGTCAGCATGGTTTTATGAAGGGGAAATCAAGTTTGACAAATTTGCTGGAGTTCTTCAAGGATGTAATAAGCAGGATGGATAAGGGGAACCAGTGAATATGGTGTATTTGGATTTCCAGAAGGCATTTGATAAGGTGCCACATACGAGGTTACTGCACAAGATAAAAGTTCACTGGGTTGGAGGCAATATATTAGCATGGAATAAGGATTGACAAACTAACAGAAAACAGACTCGGGATAAACGGGTCATTTTCTGGTTGTCAAACAGTCACTAGTGGGGTGCCCCAGGGATCGTTGCTGTGGCCTCAACTATTTACAATCTATATTAATGACTTGGATGAAGGGACCGAGTGTAATGTAACCAAGTTTGCTGATGATACAAAGATGGGTTGGAAAGCAAATTGTGAGGAGGACACAAAATCTGCAAAGGCTAAGTGAATGGGCAAAAATTTGGCAGATGGAATATAATGTAGGAAAATGTGAGGTTATCCACTTTGGCAGAAAAAATAGAAAAGCAGATTATAATTTAAATGAGAAAAATTGCAAAGTGCTTCAGTTCACATGGAACTGGGGGTCTTTGTGCATGAAACACAAAAGGTTATATGCCGGTACAGCACAGCGAGTAATCGAGAAGGAAAATTGTATGTTGGCCTTTATTGCAAGGGGGAATAGAGTATAAAAGCAGAGAAGTCCTGCTACAACTGTATAGGGTATTTTGGTGAGGCCACACTTGGAATACTGTGTGCAGTTTTGGACTCTATATTTAAGGAAGGAGGCTGTTCAGAGAAGATTCACTAGGTTGATTCTGGAGATGAGGGGGTTGACTTATGAAAATAGATTGAGTAGGTTGGGCGAAGAATGAGAGGTGATCTTCTCGAAACATGTAAGATAATGAGGGGGCTGGACAAGATGGATGCAGAGAGTATATTTCCATTCATGGGGGAATCTAAAACTAGGGGGCATAGTCTCAGAATAAGGGGATTTAAATCTGAGATGAGGAGGAATTTCTTCTCTCGGGGGGTTGTAAATCTCTGGAATTCACTGTCCCAGTGAGCTGTGGAGGCTAGGTCATTGAATATATTTAAGGTGGAGATAGACAGATTTTTGAGCGATCAGGGAATAAAGGATTATGGGGAGCAAGCAGGGAAGTGGAACTGAGTCCTTGATCAGATCAGCCAAGATCTTATGAAATGGCGGAGCCCGAGTCCTGCTCCTATTTCTTATGTTCTTGTGTTCAGAGACATGAGCACACAATCTAGGTTGACACTCCAGTGCAGTACTTGGGGCACACTGTGCTGTCGGAGGTGCCGTCTTTTGGATGAGACGTTAAACCAAGACCCTGTCTGCCCTGTGAGGTGGATGTAAAGGATAGCATTGCACCATTTATGTAGATGAGCGAAAGTTCTCCCTGGTGTCCTGGCCAACCTATAATCCCGCAATATCATTTAAACAGGTTATCTGGTCACCATCTCATTGCTGTCTCTGTGGCGTTGCCATGCCGGAATTGGCTTCTATGTTTTCTAAATTATAACAGTGGCTACACTTCAAAAGTACTTCCTTGGTGTAAAGCGCTTTGGGACATTCTGAGGTTGTGAAAGGTGCTATATAAATGCAAATTCAGTCACTCATTTAAACATGGAAAATGGTTAAACTGGAATAATGGACAAAGAATTGGTGAGTAGCTGCATCAAATGTTATCCAGAAGGAAGGTTATGTGCATGTTGTAGCTGTTGGGTCATATGAGTAATCCATCATCATCATAGGCAGTCCCTTGAAATCGAGGAAGACTTGATTCCACTCTAAAAGTGAGTTCTCGGGTGACTGTACAGTCCAATACGGGAATCACAGATGGGACAGACAGTCGTTGGTGGAACTAGTTTGCTGCATGCTCCTTCCGCTGCCTGCGTTTGTTTTCTGCATGCTCTTGGTGACGAAACGCGAGGTGCTCAGCGCCCTCCCGGATTCACTTCCTCCACTTTGGGCGGTCTTTGGCCAGGGACTTCCAGGTGTCGATGGGGATGTTGCATTGATCAAGGAGGCTTTGAGAGTGTCCTTGAAACGTTTCCTCTGCCCATCTGGGGCTCGCTTGCCGTGTAAGAGTTCCGAGTAGAGTGCTTGCTTTGGGAGTCTTGTCAGGCATGCAAACAATGTGGCCCGCCCAACGGAGCTGGTTGAGTGTGGTCATTGCTTCGATGCTGGGGATGTTGGCCTGATCAAGGATGCTAACGGTGCTGCGTCTGTCCTCCCAGGGGATTTGCAGGATCTTGTGGAGACATCGTTGGTGGTATTTCTCCAGCGATTTGAGGTGTCTACTGTATATGGTCCACGTCTCTGAGCCATACAGGAGGGCGGATATCACTATAGACCATGAGCTCGGTGGCAGATTTCAGGGCCTGATCTTCAAACACTCTTTTCCTCAGGCGGCCGAAGGCTGCGCTGGCATACTGGAGGCGGTGTTGAACCTCGTAGTCGATGTCTGCCCTTGCTGATAATAGGCTCCCGAGGTATGGAAAGTGGTCCATGTTGTCCAGGGCCAAGCCGTGGATCTTAATGACTGGGGGGGTAGTGCTGTGTGGCGGGGTCAGGTTGGTGGAGGACCTTGGTCTTACGGATGTTTAGTGTAAGGCCCATGCTTGGTGCTGTATGGGTACAGGCATGAGGTGCAGTCTAGTGGTGGGAGTGTGTATCTGCAGAGTTCAATGGTGGAGGTTTGTGGTTGGATGCGAGTTTCAAACTCCCAACCTTGGTGTCATATTTGACTCCCAAGATGAGCTTCCAACTACATATCCGCTCTGCCTACTTCCACCTCCGTAACATCACCCTTTTCCACCCCTGCCTCAATTCATCTGCTGCTGAAGTCCTCATTCATACCTCTCGACTTGACGATTCCAATTACTTCTCATCTACCACCCTACATAAACTTGAGCTCATCCAAAACTCGCACCAAGTTCTGTTCACACATCACCCCAATGCTTGCTGACCTATATTGGCTCCCGGTCCAGCAACTCCTCAATTTTAAAATTCTTATCCTTCAGCTGCCTAGGCCCTAAGCCCTGGAATTTCCTCCCTAAAGCACTCCGGCTCTCTACCTCTCTCTCTCTCTCTCTCTCTCTCTCTCTCTCTTCCTTTAAGATTCTCCCTAAAACCTACCTCTTTAATCAAGGTTTTGGTTATCAGTTTTAATATCTTCTTATGTTGTTCGGTGTCCAATTTTATTTGATAATGCTTCTGTGAAGTGTCTTGGGACATTTTGCTATGTTAAAGGCACTATACAAGGGCAGGCTGTTGTTTGTTGAAAGGTGGCTAATATTTGGCTGTGTGATGGATAATTTCCTTTTTACGGTGCTATCTTGTAATTTTGGAAAGAGTCTTTACTGTTCTGTGCCCTCAAAGGGCCCAAATTTGCCCAGGAGTTGCTCCATTTTTTTTGGAGCAACTTGATTTTTCTGAAGTATCTTAAAAATCCCCATTTGCACATTTAATTTGTGAGTTAGTTAGGATTTTTTTTTGTTTCGTTTTTTTTTCAAAAGGGGGCGTTGCCAGCCACCTACACCTATTTTGGCCATTTAAGCCAGTTTGGACAGCTAATTGTTGCTCCAAACTAACTTAGGCCAGCATATGTGGCCGCACAGGAAACCCTTGCAGAGAGTTAAGAAATCAGCGCAGGTAGGTACTTAATGACTTGACTAAAGAATGTGAATAGAATCAAACAGCTATACAGGACCTGACAAACTTCGCAAAGTTAATTTACTATACAACCGAAGCATTCATGGAAGCTTAAACTACAAAAATAAAAGAAGTAAAGAGACAAAACATATATACATAATTTTTTCAAAATATCCAAATAAAAAATAGAAGTACCTCCTGCTCGTAGGAAAGTATTTTCATCAACAGGGTTAAGGAAAGTCTTGAGTAAGCTCATTAAAATTACTGGCTACAAAGTTATCAGCAGCCCCCCCCCCCGTCAAAACTCTCCTCTCCTCCTTCCATTCCCCCCCCCCCTCAAAACTCTCCTCCTTCCATTTCCCCCCCCCCCATCAAATCTCTCCTCTCTCCTCTCTCCTCCCCCTCCCCCCCGCCCCCGGATCAAAACTCTCCTCCCCCCCGCAGATCAAAAGTCTCCCCGCACCAACCTGTTTCTTGTAGCCCTCAGTGTGGGAAGGCAGCGGCCGGCCTGTGCGACAGGCCACTCGGCCCAGGATATGGGCAGGATGCGTTGGATCCCACGCTGCAGGCACGCATCATCACAATGCTCTACTGCGCATGCGGACAGCTGCCGGCACTCTTAGGCGCAGGGCCCTAGCTCCGCCCCCCCCAATGGATTCTTCACGCCGCGCCAAGCAGAGGGGCCAGAATCCTGGGACATCTTTTTGGTGCCGTTTGGATCGAATGATGTCGGCGCATCTTGCGTGAGTGTGCCGAAAAACGGGAGGGCCAAATTTGGGTCCAAAGTATGGGAGATACATTTTCAATCCAATATTGGCCAATATACCTCAACCAACATCACTGAAACAGGTTATCTGGTCGTTATCATCTTACTATGCTCAACTTGGCAGCTGTGTTTCCTACATTACACTGGATGATTACACTTCAAAAAGTGCTTCATTTCCTGAGTTTGCGACAGGCGTTATATAAAAGCCAGTCTTTCTAATTTATCTATGCCCGGTGGTGTTAAAAGCCCCTCGTGCAGTGTTACTGAAGCCATTTCTCATGCACTGCTACTGTACACCATGACCTTCTTATCCCCCGACAATGATACTGAACACCAGGTACCTATCTCCAACCTGATTAATCTTGCCTACCATGTTGCTGTGTATCCTGAGCTTTAAATATGATGGGAGATAACATTTTGCACAAATTTCAGGAACCATATAATAATCAAGGCCACTTGATTTACAATTTTCATGGAAAAATAGACATGATCACAGAATTCGATCCTGCAAATATCAATAACAATTACAGAATATCATGTAGTAATAATAAACAAATTTAACTTACTTCGTCACTTTAAATCATTGGCCCTGATAATACATTGTGTGTTACATAGCATAACATCTATGGTTTTATAAAACAGTGTAACATATGCCACGGGAGAACAACTTTATATATGGGCATAGATATTCTAATATTTACTTTTATTTTATTTTAGTAATTAAAGACATTGACTGTGACGTCTCACCTTGTTTGAACTATGGCACATGTACTTTATATCCACTTAATAGTCTTGGATTCTTTTGTATTTGCCCTCCTGGATATTATGGAGATTTCTGTCAGCATCGTACAATAGGTAAGAACTTTAAATGTGTCAAATAAACTTAATGACTTTTCAAGTGCCTTTAGCGCATATCTCCTATATGTGAAAACCATTACATGTTTAGCGGTGATCTGCTTGAAATTACTATGACTTTTTTCTTCATGTGTTTTTAATTTATTTATATCCTTTACGATTCTTACTGATACTGAAAAGATAGGTACTGATTTTAACCATACTCGCTTAGCAGCAACTGGGTGGACCAGGTACCTCGAGCTGCCTGGATCCCACCAACCACGATTTTCTGTGCAGGCTTATGGACAGTTGACGAAGCAGCCCACCCAAAGCTAATTAAGTATTTTTTTGAGACTGCGGCCTGATGACATAATTGGCCCCCATCTGCAATTTTAAACTCTGGCCTGAGTGTGGAAGCTGCTGCAGCTTTCCTGTCAGGACGATGAAGGTAAGATTTTTTACTTTCCAGCCTGAGGCTAAATGGAACAGTAGTTCTTGGGGCCTCGCAAAGAAAGTTTAGGCTTCCCCTGCCCCAGACTTGCCTTCTGCCCCTCATTCCCTCCTGCAAGATCCTCTTGGAACCAGTTTTCCCACACTTCCCTGAGTGCCAGCAAGAATTTTCCAGAGGCCATCAGATGCTTACTGCTCACTTCCAGACTTTTCTGTCAATGATTGACCACGTTTGTTGCAGAATTGTTCTTTGTGTATATATTCAATATAACTTGGTTAGGAAGTCCAATCCTTGTTTATATTTCAAAAGGTTCCAAATTTTAATATGAAATTCAGTATTCCTTAGTGCAGAGATTCTCAAACTGGGGGCACAACAAGCTAAGCGGGTGGGTGGCCACTTGAGGAGGACTCTGGTGTGCATGTGCTACAGAGGCAGAGAACTTAGATGTGCCATGTCACAACAATTGATTACTGTTGGCTGCTCACTCTTGGGTCAAGCATTAAGCCCAAAAATGAGATCCAACATGCTCTCATTAGCTGATGGACCTATCCAAGCTGCTTCAGGTGGAAACCCTGGGACTGTCTGGAAAAAACCCTAAAAGACACACTCTCAAATGTCTGGATTGAAGTGAGTGGGCTAGCTAGCAGAAGGGCCGAACCTCTGGATCAGGATTCTTGTGCCTTATGGGTTTCGTTCTTCAAATCCCCTGACTCGTATGCACCATATAACTGATATGAGCATAATTTTTGGTGTTTGATCATTCTGAATGAATGGAGCATTTTTTTTGAAGTGTAAAGTTGAGGATGTTGAACTTGGGGATAGAACAAGTAGAGCTGGGCAGAAGAAAAATAGGAAATGCAATCATTTTTTCTTGGAGGTGAGATTCACGTTTACTGTTCTGATTTAAAAAATCGTTGACTGCAGTGTGATGTTTCTGCTGAAGTTTTTGTTCAGGTTAGCCTAAAACCAAGCAAATTAAACTGCCACTTGGTCACCAAACATCCTGCCCTCAAAGTTAAACCATGAGATTTTTTTCAAATGATGATTAGCTTTTTCAACTGAGAGCAGATTACGTAATCGAGAACGCAGTGCTATTCCTGTCCAATTGCTTAAATATTTTATGCTGTCTCATTACCAATTAGCAAGAAATAGAAAATCTCATACAATTGGTGTATTGCCAGCAGCGATTTTAAAATAGCACTGACAGTATTTGGAAGGTAAGTTTCTGACTGGCTAGGTTTTATCCAACTATCCAACAACAGGATTAGTGAGAGAATTGCTGATGTAGCAGGTGATGATGAGGACCAGCTAGTTGAGCCAGTGAGGCAAAGGGAACATGGGAATAAAAGTAGGCCATTAAGCCCCTCGAGCCTGCTCTGCCATTCAATTCGATAATCATCATCATCATAGGGAGTCCTTCTGAATCGAGGAAGACTTACTTCCACTCTTAACATGAGTCCTTAGGTGGCTGTACAGTCCAACACTGGAACCACAGTCTCTGTCACAGGTGGGGCAGATAGTCGTTGAGGGAAGGGGTGGGTGGGGCTGGTTTGCCGCACGCTCTTTCCGCTGCCTGCGCTTGATTTCTACACGCTCTTGGCGATGAGACTCGAGGTGCTCAGCGCCCTCTCTGATGCGCTTCCTCCACTTAGGGCGGTCTTTGGCCAGGGTCTCCCAGGTGTTGGTGGGGATGTCGCACTTTATCAGGGAGGCTTTGAGGGTGTCCTTGTAACGTTTCCGCTTCCCACGTTTGCCGTGAAGGAGTTCTGAGTAGCGCGCTTGCTTTGGAAATCTCTTGTCTGGCATGCAAACTATGCGGCCTGCCCAGCGGAGCTGATCAAATGTGGTCAGTGCTTCAATGCTGGGGATGTTGGCCTGGTCGAGGACGCTAATGTTGGTGTGTCTGTCCTCCTAGGGGATTTGTAGGATCTTGCGCAGACATCGTTGGTGGTATTTCTCCAGCGATTTGAGGTGTCTACAGTGCATGGTCCATATTTCTGAGCTATACAGGAGGACGGGTATTAATGCAGCCCTGTCGACCTCATCTCATCTGGAGGGAGGAGAGTACGCCGTGAGATCTGAGATGCAGTGAACATGACCATCTTTAAAAAAGGGGACAAGTCCGACTGCGGCAACTACAGAGGAATCTCCCTGTTATCAACCACTGGGAAAGTCCGAGAGGAGTCCTCAACCGTCTTCTCCCTGTGGCCGAGGAGATCCTCCCGGAGTCACAGTGCGGATTTCGACCCCGTCTGGGCACAATGGACATGATTTTTACAGCGCGACAGCTACAGAAAAAATGCAGAGAACAGCACTAGCCCTTATACATGGCCGCCTTTGACCTTACAAAGGCCTTTGACATCATCAACCGCGAGGGTCGATGGAGCGTCGTCCTCCATTTCGGATACCCCCAAAAGTTCATCATCATCCTCCGCCTGCTCCACGACGACATGCAGGCCGTGATCCTTACCAACGGATCCATTACAGACCCAATCCACATCCGGACCAGGGTCAAACAGGGCTGCGTCATCGCCCCAACCCTCTTCTCGATCTTCCTCGCTGCCATGCTCCACCTCACAGCCGACAAGCTCCCCGCTGGAGTGGAACTAAACTACAGAACCAGTGGGAAGCTGTTTAACCTTCGTCTCCAAGCCAAGTCCAAGACCACCCCAATCTTTGTCGTCAATTAGATCATGGCTGATCTGTACCTCAATATTTATCCGCCTTTGCTCCATATCCCTTGATAGTGTTATCTAACAAAATCTGTCTATCTCTGTCTTGAAAGCTCCAATTGTCCTAGCATCCACAGCCTTTTGGGGGACAGTTCCAGATTTCTACTACCCTTTGTGTGGAAAAAGTGCTTCCTGATTTTGCTCCTGAATGGCCTAGTTTGAATTTTAAGATTATGTCCCCTTGTTCTTGATTCCTCTGCCAGAGGAAATAGTTTCTCCTCACATAGAAACATAGAAATTAGGTGCAGGAGTAGGCCATTTGGCCCTTCGAGCCTGCACCACCATTCAATATGATCATTCACCTCAGTTACCCCTTTCCCGCTTTCTCTCCATTGATCCCTTTAGCCGTAAGGGCCATATCTAACTCCCTCTTGAATATATCCAATGAACTGGCATCAACGACTCTCTGTTGAATTCCACAAATTAACAACTCTGAGTGAAGAAGTTCCTCCTCATCTCAGTCCTAAATGGCCTATCCCTTATCCTAAGACTGTGTCCCCTAGTTCTGGACTCCCCCAACATCAGGAACATTCTTCCCGCATCTAACCTGTCCCGTCCCGTCAGAATCTTATACGTTTCTATGAGATCCCCTCATCCTTCTAAACCCCAGTGTATAAAGGCCCAGTTGATCCAGTCTCTCCTCATATGTCAGTCCAGCCATCCCTGGAATAAGTCTGGTGAACCTTCGCTGCACTCCAAAACTGAACACAATACTCCAGGTGAGGCCTCACCAAGGCCCTGTACAATTGCAGTAAGACCTCCCTGCTCCTATACTCAAATCCCCTAGCTATGAAGGCCAACGTGCCATTTGCCTTCACCGCCTGCTGTACCTGCATGCCAACTTTCAATGACTGATGAACCATGACACCCAGGTCTCGTTGCTTCTCCCCTTTTCCTAATCTGCCACCATTCAGATAATATTCTTCCTTCGTGTTTTTACCACCAAAGTGGATAACCTCACATTTATCCACATTATATTGCATCTACCATGTATTTGCCCATTCACCTAACCTGTCCAAATCACCCTGCAGCCTCTTGGCATCCTCCTCACAGCTCACACCACCACCCAGTTTAGTGTCATCTGCAAACTTGGAGATATTACACTCAATTCCTTCATCTAAATCATTAATGTATCTTTATCAAATCCTTTTAACATTTTAAATACCCCGATTAGATCACCCCTCAATCTTCTATTGTCCTTCATAATTTAAACATCTAAACTTCAGTATCATTCTGCTGAATCTGTGATGCACCCCTTTCAAGGCCACTATATCCTTTGAGGTGTGGTGCCCAAAACTGAACATGGAACTCCAGATGGGGTCTAACCAAGGCTCCATACAACTGAAGCATAAGTTCCTCCCCGTTGCTTTCCAACCTCCTTGCAATAAAGGCCAACATTCCAGTAGCCTTTTTGATTGTTTTGTACATGTCTATTAGCTTTTAATTATGTACTGGACTCAAATCTTTGCTCCTCTACAGTTCCTATTTCCTCATTATTTAGAAAATACTCCCATCTATCTTTCTTGGGACCAAAGTGAATGACCTCGCACTTGCCTACATTGAAATCCATTTAGTTTTGCCACTCACTTAATCTGTCTATATCCCTTTGCAACTTCCTATTTCCATATGCACTATTATTGTCCCTCCTAACTTTGTATTAGCTGAAAACTTGAATATGCAACTCTTTCTTCCTTCATTCAAGTCATCAATAAATCTGGTGAACAGTTGATGCCTCAGCAAATATATATCATAGTACAGGTTGGACCTCACGAAACTCAGGCCTGATTCTCTCCTCTCTCTCTCTCTCTCTCTCTCTCTCTCTCTCTCTCTCTCTCTCTCTCTCTCTCTCTCTCTCTCTCCCCCTATAGAAATCTCCCAGGCACATTTATTAACTAACATGCTGGTTTGGTGCTCTTTATTTTTTAAGAACCCTCCTCTCCCTCAGGCCAAACTAATGCTGAAACATGAATATTTCCAGACCAGAGAGGTCCAACCTTTATCCCCACAACAAATTTTCGCACAGTAAATTGACGAGAGTACTGATTACGATAATGTAGCACATGATGGTTTTCAAATCCAAGGTGAGCTTCTGGCGCTCTATCCTCTCTATCTGTAAGACAAAGGTCCTCCACCAACCTGACCCCGCTACACAGCATTGCCCCCTCGTCATCAAAATCCACGGTGTGGCTTTGGACAACGTGGGCCACTTTCCATACCTCAGGGGCCTAACTATCAGCAAGTGCAGACATCGACGACAATTACCAACACCGCCTCCAGTGCGGCATCGCAGCTTTTGGTCGCTTGAGGAAGAGTGTGTTCGAGAGTCAGGCTCTCCAGTCTGGCACCAAGCTTATGGTCTACAGGGCTGTAGTGATACCTGTCCTCCTGTATGGCTCAGAGACGTGGATCATATACAGCAGGCATCTCAAATCGCTGGAGAAATACCACCAACGATGCACCAACGTCGGTGTTCTCGATTAGGTGAACATTCCCCAGCATCGAAGCACTGACCACACTCGACCAGCTCCGTTGGGTGGGCCACATTGTCCACATGCCCGACACAAGACTCCCAAAGCAAGCGCTCTACTCTGAACTCCTACATGGCCAGCGAGCCCCAGGTGGGCAGAGTAAATGTTTCAAGAACACCCTAAAAGCTTCCTTGATAAAGTGCAACATCCCCACTGACACCTGGGAATCCTTGGACAAAGACCACCCTAAGTGAAGGAAACACACTTGGGAGGGTGCTGAGCACCTGGAGTCTCGTCGGCGAGAGCATGCAGAAAACGAGTGCAGGCAGCGGAAGGAGTGTGCGGCAAAACAGACTCCCCACCCAACCTTTCCTTCAACGACTGTCTGTCCCACCTGTGACAGACTGTAATTCCCGTATTGGACTGTACAGTCACTTTGAGTGGAAGAAAGTCTTCCTCGATTTCGAGGGACTGCCTATGATGATATCCTCTCCATCACAAGGACTATCTACTTCCACATCCATTCCATCACCCGCTTTTTCCCCGACCTCGGCTCGTCTGCTGTTAAAAAGCTCTCGTCCATGTCCTTGTCACCTCCAAACTTGGCTATTGCCGTGCTCTCCTGGCCGTCTTCCCATCCTCCTCCACATTCTGTAAGCATCAACTCATCTAAATGTCTGTACCCTATCCTGTCCTGCACAAACCCTGTCCTCACTTATATTGGTTCCCAGTCCTCCAATACCTCAAATTTATAGTTTGTGTTTATATCCCTTCATGGACTTGCCTCTCCATATCTCTGCAACCTCATCCAGCCCTACAACCCCACCCTGAACTCTCCATTCTTTGACTTTGGCCTCTGCATTATCCCATCCTTCGCCCCACCGTTGACAGCTGTGACTTCATCTGCCCGTGCTCTGAAATTCCCTCCCGGAAACCCCTCTGCCTCTTCACCTCCCTTTCTTTTAAGACCCTTCTTTAAAACCCACCTCATTGACCAACTGTTTGGGTCACTTCTCATAGCATCATCTTTGGTCGGGTATCAATTTTTTTTGACTACGCCTATGTGAAGTATTTTGGGATGTTTTATTTGTGTTAATGGACTCAAAATTGCCCAGGAGTTGCTCTGTTTTTTTTGGAGCAACTTGATTTTTCTGGAGTATCTTAAAAATCCGCATTTTTCACATTCAATTTGGGCCAGCGTAAGTGAGTTAGTTAGGATTTTTTTTGTTTAGTTTAGTTTTTTCAAAAAGGGGCATTACCAGCCACTTACACCCGTTTTGGCCATTAAGGCCACTTTGGCCAGCTAATAGTTACTCCAAACTAACTTAGGCCAGCGTATGTGGCCACTTGTGGCTGCACAGAAAACACTTGCGGAGAGTTAAGAAATCAGCGCAGGTAGGTACTAATGACTTGACTAAAGAATGTGAATAGGATCAGACAGCTAGACAGGACATCATTGACAAACTTCGCAAATTTAATTTACTATACAACAGAAGCATTCATGGAAGCTTAAACTACAAAAATAAAAGAAGTAAAAGAGACAAAACATATTTACAGAATTTTTTCAAAATATCCAAATAAAAAATAGAAGTACCTCCTGTCATGTATGTAACCTTCATGTAACTGTAACCTTCATAACAACACTGTACACTGTATACACTTAAGAAATGCACACCTTGACCACAGGGGATGAACTTGTGGGAGACACTCCTCACCTGGTCATCCAGGTATATAAAGGGAGGTCCCACGCAGGGTCATCACTTCTTGGAGCTGTGAATAAAGGTTCAGGTCACAGAGTGACCTTGTCTGCAGAATGTGCCTCGTGTGAATTTATAGTAGTGTGTAAGGACACTACATTTGGCGACGAGAAATGGGAATCAACGACTCACGAGAATGGCCACCGGTACCACAGAGGAACGGTACTGTGTTGGTGAGGACTGGGACGATTTCGTTGAGAGGCTCCAGCAGAGCATGCGGACAGTTGCCGGCACTCTTTCACGCGCAGGGCCCTAGCTCCGCCGCCCAATGGAATCACCACACTGCGCCAAGCCCCTCGAGAGTCAACAGAGCGGCCAGAATCCGAGGACAACATCTTGCCGCTGTTTTGAGGCTAGGAAGTCGGCGCATCTCACGTGAGTGTGCCGAAAAAATGAGTGGGCCAAATTTGGGCCCAGTAATTCTAAATAAATGCTAGTTTTGTTGTTGCAGTGTCTTTTGTATAACAGTTGGTTTAATGTGGACTGGTTGATGTAAGATATTTCCCGTGAGCCAGGTGCCTGGTTATCCTTGTGTGTGGTTGTTAAGTCCCTAGGATTTTTTTTTAATGAGGAAGGGTAAGAATCATCTAGTGTCTCGCAATTGAGGTCCTTGTCAGGGTTATAGAATCAGCTTTCCTCTTTTTAACAGCTTACAGAACTGAATTTGTTTTCCTAGAGGAAAAAAATGGAAAGGAGACATAGTACTTGGATAAGACTTGAAAACGGGCACAGGAATGGCGGTGCGTGATTAACCCATGCTCGTTCATAACGTTACAGGCAATACATTAAATTTGTCTTGCCAGCTCTTTTAAATGATTTCTGCGTGCTGCCAGTACTACCCTCACTGTTCATTGGCTGCACGCATCACCTGATATTGTGAGTGTCTAGCGCTACCTAATGGCAGTCTGCTCCTCTTAAAGGGGTGATGCATTGTGGCTGCAACAAGTGGTAAGAGAGCTGTAATACTTTGAGCAATGGCTGAACGTGCAAGAGAGCATGCACCAAGATTTTCAGACAATGCAATGGAGCCCTTGGTGGAAGAGATTGAAAGGATGAAATGTCCTGCATCTGCAGTGGGGGCAGGAGGCCCTCCAGACATGTGCTTCGGAGGCAGTGGGAATAATGGTGAAGTGCCAGGAGTGTTGCTTGTTGAACACTGATGCAATACATGATCTCGCATGAGTTGTCAGGGTGAGTGACTTTAAATTAAAATGGCACATCCTACCAACTGCACCAATAGCCTCATCCACTGCTCAGCTCACTACACCCCCATTACTCACCTACCAACTATTTTTATCAATCAAGACTCAACCCTTACATTCATATGCTTTACCTCACCCTCTCACACTTAGCACTGTTGCAAACCTCATACCCACAACTCACAGCTCGCACACACTGGCATCTATTCAACCATGACAGTCTCCAACAAATATTGCATGACACAAATCCCTCTTTCTTGTCGGAGAAGGTGGCGCATAACAGCAGGCAGCAGAAAAGAGCTGGAGGCGGATAAGTGCGCTTGCAAGTTTTAACCCCCGCGGAGGAGACTGTGCTGGGCATCATGGAAAGGGGCATTGTTGAGGCAGTAGCCACTAATGTGATTGATGAGATCGGCATATGTAATCTTTCTCTCATCCCACTTCTCCCTCATCCCTCTTCTGAGTGAGAGACTGTTGAGGGGTAAGCACGCACTGCTTACTTTCTCCTCTCCGCTCACCACAACCCAACCCTTGTCCCTTTTTCATTTCAGATACCCAAGAACTGGAACATGCCCAGGCTGTGGAGGAAGAGGAAGAAGATAGTGAAGATGAAGAGATACCATCAGTCGATCTTGCACTCTGAGCCAGCTCGTTGGAGGGTGAGGTCGAACACTATTTCTGCTACACAGGAGTTGGGTGAGGACTTCAATGGGCCAGGCTTCAGAAGAAGGCTGATGGGTGTACACACCTAAGTGCTTGGTGCTTTGGAAAGCCTGCGCTCAGTGACCAGAGGCATGGAGGAGTCCAGCACCAACTTGTCACAGTGCTTTGCGTAGAGCATAGATCCCATCCTTTCCAATATGTCATGGGTGATCACCTCCATCAGCACAATTGTGGAACCCAGCAGGATGCAGCGTCTAATGACTAATGTTTCAGCTTCTTTGCAGCACAAGCAGATTTCACAATGTCTGAGTGCTGCAGGGAATACTCAGACTGTTGCCATGTAAGTTCAGACTGCTGCTATCATGGATTTGGATACCATTGTTCAAAGGGGTCTTCCAGGGCATCACAACAGTCCTTCAATCTGTTCTCCAACAGATTACTAGGATTGCTGACACAATGTCCCAGGAGTGTGGCAGTGGCTCCATAGAGTACGAACCTGCTGTCCTCTCCCAGGATGACCACATTCAAGCTCCGACCCCTGCCACTCCGCCAGTGCCCTTGCTGTTGCCTGTCAGCCAGCTGGCCAGCCCAGTCTGCTGCAGGCCAGGCTGAGATGGTGCAGTATCAAGCCAGGCCTTTCGATCTAGAACTGCTCAAGAATGCCCTCCAAGGCCATCTGCAGTCTCCTCAATTGAAGATCAGCAGCCTTCGACCACACATGTTGCAGCCACTGGGGAAGCACCTCGTAGGAGCTCTAGGAGAGGCAAAGGTACATGGAAGAGACACTAAGGGAATTCACAGGGTGATTAGTTTATTTTGTATGTGTTATGTCATGATTTAATTTATAAATTTGAATTACAATGTTCATTTTCTGGTGGCTTTTATTTTTTGTTGCTGGAAAGAAGACGATGTGATGGTCAGTGATAGAGGAAAAGTAAGGAGTGTGGGACTGTTGGCGAATGGGAAGTTGTGGTTGAAGTTACTGGTGTCGCTCATGAATTATTTGATCACATAGAACCCGAGCAGAAAGGGGCTGGCTACGTTGTATCCTCCCTTCCTCCTCTTGCTCCTCCACTTCATGTTGCATTTCCTCCTCCCCCTCTTCCTCGTCCTTGTGCTCCACAGCTTTTTGCCTGATAGGTGATGATAAGGGCTAACCCCTTTAAATGGCCAGGTTGTGTAGCATGCAGCATACAACCACAAATCTTTATACCGGAAGGGAGTCCTGCTACCTCCAGTCGTGAATGGCAGTGGACAATTAAACAACTAACAGGAGGAGATGGCTCCATGTATATCCCCATCCTCTATGATGGCAGCGCCCAGCACGTGAGTGCAAAAGACATGGCTGAAACGTTTACAACAATCTTCAGCCAAAAGTGCTGAGTGGATGGTCCATATTGGCCTCCTCCTGAGGTCCTCACCATCACAAAAACCAGTCTTCAGCCAATTTGATTCACTCCACAGGATATCAAGAAATGGCTGAGTGCAATGGATACAGCAAAGGCTATGTGGCTCGACAACATCCTGGCTGTCGTGCTCCAGAACTAGCCACGCCTTGAGCCAAGATGTTCCAGTACAGCTACAACACTAGCATCTACTTGACAATGTGGAAAACTGCCCAGCTATGTCCTGTCCACAAAATGCCGGACAAATCCAATCTGGCCAATTACTGCCCCATAAGTCTACTCAGTCATCAGCAAAGTGATGGAACGTGTCGTCGACAGGGCTATCAAGTGGCACTTACCAATAACCTTCTCACCAATGCTCTGTATTGGTTCCGCCATGACCATTCTGCTCCTGACCACACTACAGCCTTGGTCTAAACATGGACAAAAGAGCTGAATTCCAGAGGCGAGGTGAGAGTGACTGCCCTTGACATTAAGGCAGCATTTGACAGAGTGTGGCATCAAGGAGCCCTAGTAAAACTGAAGTCAATGGGAATCAGGGGGAAAACTCTCCAGTGGCTGGAGTCATACCTAGCAGAAAGGAAGATGGTTGTAGTTTGTTATGTATGCAATAAAGGTTCAAACTGAGTACTGTTTAACTAAGCAAGGTACAAACTTGGCTCTGCTTTATTTAGGTCCAAAGTGCCTGACTCTCAAAGTGGCTGGCCTTTTATACCTGAGCAGCACCATGTACATGCTGCTCAGTGGCCTCCAACAATGACGCCATCTGGTGGCTATAAACCGAATGTACATACATGATGACACCCCCCTCTGAGATCTTATCACAGTCTTTCACAGGTTGAGACAGTCCAGTGCTTTGCGCTCCCAGGTTGACCGTCTCAGTTCGATTCCAGCCTTGGGTGAGTGTGCGGGGTCTGTTGTGGCTGATGGCTGGATGACTGACTTGTTGGGAGTGGCAGTGACCATGTCAGGAGTTGCAAGTTCATTTTTATTGAACAGGTCTGATGGAAATTCTGGGTTCACTGATGACCCTTGAGTCCTCAGAAGACTGCTGGTAGGTCGGTTGGTTGTCGATGGTTTCTTCGTCCGACTTTTCTGGCTCGTCTGTGTGCCTCATCTGATCCATGTGTTTCCTGCAAGTTTGCCCATTCTTGAGCTTCATAACGAAAACTCTGTTGCCCTCGGCCATGACTGTACCAGCCATCCATTTGGGACCCTGACCACAGTTGAACACATCCAGTTGTTGACTTTTACTATATTCAATGTGATTATTTAAATCCGGGTGTACCAGATATAGCTTGATCTTAAGACCTCTTCATGAGTTCAGCAGGCGAGACCCCTGTGAGTGTGTGGGGTCTTGTCCTGTAACTCAGCAGTATGCAGGACAAGCGGGTCTGCAGAGACCTTCGGACTATTCTCCATGCTTTGCTTGATAATTTGCACTGCCCGTTCAGTTTGCTCGTTGGACGCAGGCTTGAACAGTACTGTTCAATCCCCTTTGAGGATGCAACCCTTTACCACCATAATGTTTTATGCCATTAAGTTTCACAAACTCCTGACTGGTGAAGCACGACCCATTGTCGCTCACCACTATGTCAGGCAGACCGTGTGTCATGAACATGACATTGAGATTCTCTATGGTTGCTGTGGACGTGTTGGATGACATGATTATGCATTCTATCCACTTCGAATAAGCGTCCACCATGACTAAAAACATCTTGCCCAGGAAGGGACCTGCAAAATCTACATGGATCCTGGACCACAACCACAGACTCAGCGGTGATTCCGCTGGTGCTTTGCTGAGCTGCATGCAAGTGTTGCACTGATGCACGCTTGCTTCCGGCTCAGAAAAAAATTCCTGGCTACTATACATGGGATCTGGCGATGGCCTTCACCATCACTATACCCGGATGTGTGCTGTGTAACTCACGCACGAACTTCTCTCTCCCTTTTTTGGGTATTACAACGTGATTGCCCCAAAATATGCAATCTGCTTGAATACCCAGTTCGTCCTTGCGACGAATGTACGGTTTGGCCTCCTCGCACATTTGCTTAGGTATGACAGACCAATCCCCTTTGAGGATGCAACCCTTTACCACCAATAAAATTGGGTCCTGGCTGGTCCAGGTCTTAACTTGTTGAGTGTGACAGGGGTTCCTTCATTCTCAAAAGCATCCATGATTAACATTAGATCCGCTGGTTGTGGCATTTCCACTTCCGGTGTGGGCAATGACAACCGGCTCAAAGCATCGGCACAATTCTCTGTGCCAGGTCTGTGACGAATGACACAATCATAGGCAGATAATGTCAGCGCCCATCTTTTGGATGCGGGATGAAGCGTTGGTATTGATACCTTTGCTCTCGGAAAACAATTAAATGAGCAGCTTGTGATCAGTCTCTAATTCGAACCTCAGACCGAACAGGTATCTTTTAACACCGTACACACACGCTAAAGCTTCTTTTTCTACAATGCTGTAGGCTCTTTCCGCTTTAGACAAACTTTTGGATGCATACGCGACAGGTTGCAGTTTCTCCGACTCATTGGCGTACGCACCCAATTCCATATGACAATTCCATATTCCAAGGCCAAAACGAAACGTTTACATGGGTCATAATGTACCAGCAGCTTGTCCGAGCAAAGCAGATTGGTGGCTTTCTCGAAAGCTCTGTCTTGCGATGCGCCCCACACCTCCGGTGCCATGAAGAAGCTCTTCGAGCGTTTCAGTCTGAGTCCCACTCTATCCAAACGCAGTAGAACCTCTTCCTGATTGTTCAGATGTTCCTTGGAGTCACGACTGGTGATCAGGATGTCATCTTGGAACACGACTGTTCTGGGAACAGACTTCAATGGACTTTCCATATTCCTCTGCAATATTGCTGCAGCTGAGCGAATTCCGAAAGAGAACCTGTGGTAAATAAACAGTCCTTTGTATGTGTTAATGCATGTAAGTCTCTTCGATATCTCGACCAACTCCTGTCATATAGGCCGACATCAAGTCCAGTTTTGTGAACGACTTCCCTCTGGCTAGCGTAGCAAACAAGTCATCAGGCTTCGGTAACGGGTACTGATCTTGTTTCGAAACCCTGTTGATCGTAACCTTGTAGTCGCTACAGATTCTGACTGTGCCATCATTTTTCAGCACAGGAACAATGGGGCTGTTCCATTCATTAAATTCGACTGGTGATATGATCCCTTCACACTGGAGTCTGTCCAGTTCAACTTCAACCTTCTCCCTCATCATTTGCGGCACTGCCCGAGCTTTATGATGGACGGGTCTTGCATCTGAGTCCACGTAGATCTGCATCTTGGCTCCCATGAAGTTGCCGATACCCGGTTCAAACAGCGAGGGGAACTTGCTCAATACTTGGGCACATGTATCTTCCTCCGATTGTTGTTCCAGTCGCATCTGATTTTCTCCAACCAGCTCCTGCCGAGCAGCGTTGGGCCATTGCCTGGAACAATTCACAGGCAACTCGTGAACCGCACTGTTACATGACGCATTCATTTGTGCACTACCAATCACCTTTATCAGTTCTTTGGTGTACATGCACAGCTTGGCATTAACAGGGCTCAGCCTGGGCCTCACAGTCTTAATATCCCACAGCTTATAAAATGCCCTCTCGTTCATGATCGATTGACTCGCCCCCGTGTCCAGTTCCATCGATTGCGGTATTCCGTGAAACTTCACATTAATCAAAATTGCTTTACTCTTGGTTATGAAGGAGTACAGTCCATACATTGCCTCCTCTGGCATCTCTGATTGCGTATCCTGATCCGCGCTAGTCTGACTCTCTCCCTCCACGTGGTGTGTCGCAGTTCGCTTGCTCATCTGCGGACACTTGCGCTGGAGATGTCCCACTCTCAGACAGCCTTTGCAACTATATTGCTTAAATTGGCACTGCTGGTGCTGATGCTTTCCCTCACACCGCCAACACAGAGAAGTCGGATACATGCCCGCTGGCGGACTTTGGGCAGCCACAGGTTTCGCGAACGCAGCCAGATAGGTCCTGCCATGTGCCGTTCTGCCGAACGCCGAATCAATCGTATTTACAGTACTTGCCGAGGTTTGGTTCTTCATCGCTATTTGCTTTAGACTCCTGTCCGTCGTCATACATGATTGAGCGATCTGGATGGCTCTTTTTAAATCCAACTCCTCCACCGCCAGAAGTTTGCGCAGGATCACCTCGTGGCTGATACCGATATTAGACATCCCGCAGCATGTCTGCCAACACCGTACTGAACTTGCACGGTCCCACTAGACGTCTCAGGTCGGCAATGAATTCTGCTGCGCTCTGGCCCTCCGATCGAACGCGTGTATAAAACCTGTATCTCGTGATGATGATGCCGTCATCTGGCTTGAGGTGCTCATTTTGCAAACAAATGTTATTGTATTCTCGTCGCCAAATTTTATGTATGCAATAAAGGTTCAAACTGAGTACTGTTTAACTAAGCAAAGTACAACCTTGGCTCTGCTTTATTTAGGCCCGAAGTGCATGACTCTCAAAATGGCTGACCTTTTATACCTGAGCAGCACCATGTGCGTGTTACTCAGTGGCCTCCAATAATGACTCCATCTAGTGGCTACAAACATAATGTACATACATGACGTAGTTATTGGAGGTCAATCATCTCAGCCCCAGGACATCGCTGCAGGAGTTCTTCAGGGCAGTGTCCTGGGCCCAACCATCTTCAGCTGCTTCATCCATGACCTTCCCTCCATGAAGTGGGGCTATTTGCTGATGATTGCATAGTGTCCAGTTCCATTCACAACTCCTCAGATAATGAAGCAGTCCATGCTCGAATGCAGCAAGACCTGGATAACATTCAGGCAAGTAACATTCACGCCACACAAGTGCCGGGCAATGACTATCTCCAACAAGTGAGAGTCTAACCACCGCCCCTTGGCATTCAATGGCATTACCATCGTAGAATCCTCCATCAACATCCTGGAGGTCACCATTGACCAGAAACTTAACTTGACCAGCCACATAAATACTGTGGCTTAAGAGCAAGTCAGAGGCTGAGCATTCTGCAGCGCGTGTCTCTGCTTCTGATTCCCCAAAGCCTTTCGAGCATCTACAAACTACAAGTCAGGATTGTGATGGAATGCTCTCCATTTGCCTGGATGGAATGCTCTCCATTTGCCTGGATGAGTGCAGCTCCAACAACACTTGAAGCTCTACACCATCCAGCACAAAGCAGCCCACTTGATTGGCACCCTATCCACCTCCTTCAACATTCACTCCCTCCACCACCAGCACAATGTGTCTGCAGTGTGTACCATCTACAAAATGCACTGCGGCAGTTGGGCAAGGCTTCTTTGGTAGCACTTCCCAAATCCGTGACCTTTAACACCGAGAAGGACAAGGGCAGCAGCCACATGGGAACACCATCACCTACACATCCCCCTCCAAGTTACATACCATCCTGACTTGGAAATATATTGCTGTTCCCTCATCGCTGGGTCAAAATCCTGGAACTCCTTTCCTAACAGCGCTGTGGGAATATCTTCACCACAAGGACTGCAGCGGCTCAAGAAGGCGACTCATCACCACCTTCTCGAGGGCAATAAATTCTGGCCTTGCCAGCGATGCCCATGTCTCAGGAACGAGTAAAGGAAGAAAAAGCTTAGTACTGCAGGGTTCCTCCAAAGCGGCTCAGGCAGCATTGCTTGAGGATGCCCTACAATGTTGAGGTGTGCTCTATAATGTTCCTTGTGGCTGCATGACCCTCATTATATGCCTGCTGTGCACATGTGGGGGTTCTGGACTGGAGTCATGAACCATGTCAGGAGTGGATAACCCTTGTCGCCCAGTAGCTAGCCTTTGACTTGCCGTGATGGATCAAATGCAGCTGGCACAGAGTACTGTTGCAGAATAAAGGAATCGTGACTACTGCCAGGATAAACGGCATTCACCTTGCACAATGCGCTACCTGTGGTCGCACACAAGCTGCACATTTGAAGGAGTGGAATCCCTTTTGGTTCAGTTCACCAGAGGTGCACGCAAAACAATGTGTGTCCAGTCAATGGTACCCTGCACCATGGGGAAGACTGCAATCTGAGCAAAACCTCATGCTCGCTCCACCTGCATGTCTCTGACAAGCGGGAATAAGATGAAGCTGTCTCTCTTTGTATAGCGCCTCTTGTGCAACAGTGTACTGCAAACTGAGATGTTGCTTATATCTGCATCAGCAACCTGGAAGGAGCCAGATGCATAAACGTTGAGCCACGGTCATCTTGACAGCCACAGGCAATGTGGTCTTTGCCCTGCTTTTGAGGTTGCAGTTGTAACTGCAGTATTTAGCAAATTTCAGTAACGTCCACTTTAGTGAAGCAAAGATGTCTCGTGCATTGGTCCTTGCTGAAGTTCAGGTAGGAGAATTGCTCCCTAAAGACACTGGGTGGATATGGATTCCTGTTGAAAACTTTTCTCCCCCACTTCTTGCTCTCTTTTCCAGCAGCTTTCCTTTTTTTATTCCTCCCAGTCCTGCTCAATTCCAAGAGGAAGGTTTACCAGGCCTCCCATGTCTGAAAGCAATTTGTTTCAGTGCAAGCCTTTAAACCACCAAAAGTATTTTAGCACAAGACAGATGACTACTTGCAGACTATTGAAACTTTAAACAAGTATAGGAATGCTCCAAAAATGCATGGAATTGCACCAGCAGGCAGAAGAAATAATTTAGCAACCAATCTGTAAATAATTCATGATCCCTTTAAGCGGTGCTGATAGGGGGTTGGGGGTCCTTCATGCCGTTGCATGTGTGTTCCATTGTGGGAGGTTAAGAGAGGGTGTTGGCTAGATCATGGCGTTCAAAAATGGCAGAGCTGGCGTCCAATTGGCATTGCACATTGACATCATAATCTACCTACTCTGCATGCTGCCGCCACTCATTAGATGCCTGCGCGCAAACTACTGTACCAAGATGGTGCCCGGCGCACTTCCCATTGTAAATGTGCGTACGCATCTAGGACCTGATTTTTGAGCTTTGAGGCCAATAAGCACCGGAAAAAAAAACAGGTGCCACAGAACCCAATTTCTCCCCTTATAATCTAGTTTAATATGCTTACAGAACTGAATTTGTTTTCAGAGGAAAAAAAATTGACAGGAGACATAATCTACTTCAATATGTTGAGAAGCATAGCTGCTTTCAATGTAATGTTTAACTTGAACTGTAAGTGAGAATTAGAAGACACAAATGCAAAATTAAGCTCAAGGCAAAACCATGGAATCGAAGTTTTATTTTCCTCATAGAGGATTGGTTATTTCAACAGACCCATATTTAAAACAGCACAGTATTGATTACATCCTTCAGGAAAGAGCTGGGTAAATATTGGTAGGAACTCTGAGTGAAAGCTAGGGGAATAAATATAGACAAAGATTATATCAGTGGAACGCAGCAGATTAGACTTGAATAAATGAATTGCACCCCACACCCACATCCACACACACGTTTTTTTTGTTTTTTGGAGGCCGAGAGGGAAGGGAGTCATTTTGCAGAACTTGCCTTCAACCGCTTCACAAAGTTGGTTAGAATCAGTGATTGAAAAATTGTACATGGTATGTGAAGGAGGTATGCTTGATGGCCAAATGGCCTTTTCTTATCCATGCTTTCTTATATTCTTATTTTTCCCATGCAGAACGGTTTACTGCAGTTTCGTTTATTGGAATCTTTGTTATACTGGTTCTCATCATTACTTTATGCCTTGCCATCTGCTTCCTTTGTCATAGAGAAAGGTATGAGATTTTTCCCTGTATTATATTGTAAAATAATCATTTTGTATATCCTGTATAAGGAAATCACTGGTAATGTAAATATAGCTAGAATAAATAATATTTGTCATTCTCCCTCTCCTTGCCAACTTTGCAGAAAACACCATCGTCTTTTCAAACAAATGAAAAACTCAGAGATTTGTTCAAAACGGTTACCAGTTACTCGTGCATCAAAGTCTTCACGCTCTGTTTGCTTGCATACTTGCATGCATACTGAAGGATATCAGGTAGTGACTACTAGAAATATTTTCAAAGATACAATGTTTGTCAACATTATTTTTATTTCTGAAATCAAACAAAAAAACATATCCTGTAAATTGATAAATGGTCTAAGTTATATTACAGCCAGAGACTGTAGAGGGACGTGATCGGGGCCCAGGAGAGGTGTGAGTTCAGGGCCAGGGGCCCAGGGACAGCACGGACCAGCCCACACTGCGATATGTGTGCACACTAGGCCCGTGCAGCAGAGCAGGTCTCCAGTTGTCTTGGATAACCCTTGCCACTGGACCAAGACCTATCTCTGTCAAGCCCGTGTGGTGGCTGGTGTGTAACGGCCACCACACGTTTAAAAAAATAAATAAATAAATAAATAAATAAAAATCCAAGCTCGGGCATCTTCCACCCTTCAGGATGTAGTTCGGGACCTGGAATGTTAGGTCCTTCATTGAAAGACCTGTGAACTCATCCTTTTTTGGCGTGGAAGCAAGTCATCCTCGTTTCAAGGGACCGCCTATGATGCTGGTGATTGATTGACTATAGAAAAGATAAATATTCTATGCAGTGTCCGCTTCACTAGAGATATGAAGGCAAACAAGCCTGATCATTATGTTATGCCATTTTAATCTGTAGGCTTGATTTAGTTATATCTTCAAGTTTATATGCCAGTGGAGATGTTTAACTGAAAAAGTAAATAATTTGTATTAATGCTAGTAGGATCATTAGCCATTATGCCAACTTTGCTATCTGGTGACTATTTTGGTGGAGTTCATTAGCAATCCATACACTGAAATCAAAATTAATTTCATTCTTTTAAATCTAAATATCTGACTTAAAGTTCTTTTTGTTTCTGAAGACGCATAATTTAAAATTGTATCCACATATTTGAATGGCATTAGAAGTTTTCGAAAAAAAGATCGTCCATTTACATCCAAGCATTCACCGAAGTCATTCTTTCCAACTGGTCGGTATTACAAGGATAATAGAGGATACAAGCTGAATTATTTTGCAGTTTTTGTACAGATTTCATAATGCAACTAATTGCAGCTTTTTAATGATGATGGACGTTCTTAATGATTTTGCAGAAAGCAATAATGTACAGAAACATAGAAAATATGTGCAGGAGCAGGACATTCGGCCCTTCGAGCCTGCACTACTATTCACTATGATCATGGCTGATCATGCAACTTCAGCACCCCACTCCTGCCTTCTCTCCATAATCCCCTGATCCCTTTGAGCCGTAAGGGCCACATCTAACTCCCTTTTGAATATATCCAACGAACTGGACTCAACAACTTTCTGTGGTAGAGAATTCCATAGGTTCACAATTCTCTGGGTGAAAAAGTTTCTCCTCATTTTGCTCCTAAATGGCTTACCCCTTATTCTTCGACTGTGATCCCTGGTTCTGCACTTCCCCAACATCGGGAACATTCTTCCAGCATCTAACCTGTCCAATCCTGTCAGAATTTTATATGCTTCTATGAGAACCCCTCTCATTCTTCTAAATTCCAGTGAATATAAGCCTAGTCGATCCAGTCTTTCTTCATATGTCAGTCCTGCCATCCCGAGAATCAGTCTGGTGAACCTTTGCTGCACTCCTTCAATAGCAAGAATGTTCTTCCTCAGATTAGGAGACCAAAACTACACATAATACTCAAGATGTGGTCTCACCAAGGACGTGTACAACTGCAGCAAGACCTCCTGCTCCTACACTCAAGTCCTCTCACTATGAAGGCCAACATGCCATTTGCTTTCTTTACTGCCTGCTGAACCTGCATGCCTACTTTCAATTACTGATGTACCTTCACTCCCAGGTCTCATTGCACCTCCCCTTTTACTAATCTGTCACAATTCAGATAATCTGCTTTCCTGTTTTTGCCACCAAAGTGGATAACCTCACATTTATCCACATTATACTGCATCTGCCATGCATTTGCCCATTCACCTAACCTGTCCAAATCACCCTGCAGCCTCTTGGCATCCTCCTCACAGCTCACACTGCCACCCAGCTTAGTGTCATCTGCAAATTTGCAGATATTACATTCAATTCCTTTGTCTAAATCATTAACATATATTGTAAAAAGCTGGGGTCCCAGCACTGAACCTTGCGGTACCCCACTTGTCACTGCCTGCCATTGTGAAAAGGACCCGTTTATTCCCATTCATTGCTTCCTGTCTGCCAACCAGTTCTCTATCCACATCAATACATTACCCCCAATACCATGTGCCTTAATTTTGCGCACTAATCTCTTGTGTGGGACCTTGTCAAAAATCTTTTGAAAGTCCAAATACACCACATCCACTGGTTCTTCCTCATCCACTCTACTAGTTACATCCTCAAAAAATTCTAGAAGTTTTGTCAAGCATGATTTCCCTTTCATAAATCCATGCTGACTTGTACCGATCCTATCACTGCTTTCCAAATGCGCTGCTATTACACCTTTAATAATTGATTCCAGCATTTTCCCCATTACCGATGTCAGGCTAACCGGTCTATAATTCCCTGTCTTCTCTTTCCCTCCTTTTTTAAAAAGTGGTGTTACATTAGCTACCCTCCAATCCATAGGAACTGATCCAGAGTCCATAGAATGTTGGAAAATGATCACCAATGCATCCACTATTTCTAGGGCCACTTCCTTAAGTACTCTGGGATGCAGACTATCAGGCCCTTGGGGATTTATCGGCCTTCAATCCCATCAATTTCCCTAACGCCATTTCCTGACTAATAAGGAGTTCCCTCAGTTCCTCCTCGCTAGACCCTTGGTCCCCTAGTATTTTTGGGAAGTTATTTGTGTTTTCCTGAGTGAAGACAGAACCAAAGTATTTGTTCAATTGGTCTGCCATTTCCTTGTTCCCCATTATGAACTCACCTGATTCTGACTGCAAGGGACCTACATTAGTCTTCACATCTTTTTCTCTTCACATATCTATAGAAGCTTTTGCAGTCAGTTTTTATGTTCACTGCAAGTTTACTGGCATAGTCTAATTTCCCCCTCCTAATTAAACCCTTAGTCCTCCTCTGCTGAATTCTAAATTTCTCCCAGTCCTCAGGTTTGCTGCTTTTTCTGGCCAATGTATATGCCTCTTCCTTGGATTTAACACTCCCTAATTTCTCTTGTTAGCCACGGTTGAGCTACCTTCCCCATTTTATTTTAACGCCAGACAGGGATGTACAATTGTTGTAATTCATCCATGTGATCTTTAAATGTCTGCCATTGCCTATCCACCGTCAACCCCTTTAAGTATCATTTGCCAGTCTATCCTAGCCAATTCACGTCTCAAACCATCGAAGTTACTTTTCTTTAAGTTCAGGACCCTACTCTCAGAATAAACTGTGTCACTCTCCATCTTAATGAAAGATTCTACCATATTATGGTCGCTCTTCCCCAAAGGGGAAGATTGCTAATTAATCCTCTCTCATTACACAAGACCCAGTCTAGGATGGCCTGCTCTCTAGTTGATTCCTCGACATGTCGGTCTAGAAAACTGTTATATATGTAAACTTGTATTTACTCTCTACAGCCACCAAAGGGATCCCATAATCCCTTTAAGGAGGCCTCACAGGTTGGAGAGGCACTCTGGAGTCCTGCAATAAAAGACTGAGGTCACACTTTACTTTGAGCTCAAAGTGTTCAGTCTGACTATCCATACATAACAAAAACCATCCCTTATACACTCCAGGAAATCCTCCTCCACAGTATTGTTACCAGTTTGGTCAGCCCAATCTATATGTGGATTAAAGTCACCCATGATAACTGCTGTACCTGTATTGCACGCATTCCTAATTTTCTGTTTGATGCCATCCCAACCTCACTACTACTGTTTGATGGTATGTACACAACTCCCACTGACATTTTCTGCCCTTTGGTGTTTCGCAGCTCTACCATATAGATTCCACATCATCCAAGCTAATGTCCTTCCTTACTATTGCGTTAATCTCCACTTTAACCAGTAACGCTACCAGAAACATAATTACGTTTATCCACTGGATTGTTTTTAATTGGCTGCATTAATGTTTTTATTTGGAGGCCACAGCCGCCTCAAAGCCTGGTATTGACTTAGAGAGCTGCAAGGACTATAGAGTCGTGATAATGGGGGACTTCAACTATCCTAATATATGTTGGGATAGTAATAGTGTAAAGGCAAAGAGGGGAAAGAATTTCTGAAGTGTGTTCAGGAGAACTTTCTTGATCAGTATTTTTCTGGCCCAACAAGGAAGGAGGCATTGCAGTATTTCTGGGGAATGAGGTAGGTCAAGTGAAGCAAGTGTCAGTAGGTGAATATTTAGAGAACAGTGATCATTGTATCATAAGGTTTAGATTAGCTATGGAAAAGGATGGGGAACAATCTCGAGTTTAAAAAATACTTAATTAAGTAGTAAGGAAGGCCAATTTCATTTGGATGAGAATGAATCTGGTCCGGGTAAATTGGAATCTAAGATTGGCAGGCAAAACTGTAATCGAACAATGGACTGCCTTTAAAGAGGAAATAGTTCCTAGAAACATAGAAAATAGGCCTTTCGAGCCTGCACCACCATTCAATAAGATCATGGCTGATCATTCACCTCAGTACCCCTTTGCTGCTTTCTCTACATACGCCTTGATCCCTTTAGCCGTAAGGGCCATATCTAACTCCCTCTTGAATATATCCAATGAACTGGCCTCAACAACTCTCTGCGGTAGGGAATTCCACAGGTTAACAACTCTCTGAGTGAAGAAGTTTCTCCTCATCTCAGTCCTAAATGGCTTACCCCCTTATCCTTAGACTGTGTCCCCTAGTTCTGGACTTCCCCAACATCGGGAACATTCTTCCTGCATCTAACCTGTCCAGTCCGTCAGAATTTTATATGTTTCTATGAGATCCTCTCTCATCCTTCTAAACTCCAGTGAATAAAGGCCCAGTCGATCCAGTCTCTTCTCATATGTCAGTCCTGCCATCCCAGGAATCAGTCTGGTGAACCTTCGCTGCACTCCCTCAATAGCAAGAACGCCCTTCCTCAGATTAGGAGACCAAAACTGAACACAATATTCCAGATGAGGCCTCACCAAGGCCCTGTCCAAGTGCAGTAAGACCTCCCTGCTCCTATACTCAAAAACCCCTAGCTATGAAGGCCAACATACCATTTGCCTTCTTCACCACCTGCTGTACCTGCATGCCAACTTTCGGGTACAGTCGAGGTGCATTCCCACGAGGGGTAAAGGTAGGGCAACTAAAGTCAGAACTCCCTGGATGATGAGATAGAGAGTAAGATGAAGCAGAAAAAGAGCACATATGACCTATGTCAGGTCGAGAACACATCTAAGAATTGGGCTAAATTATACTAAGTTCAAAGGTGAAGTGAAAAAGAAAATAAGAGGGGCGGAGAGTGGGTATGAGAATAGAATGGCAGCTAATATAAAAGGTAATCCAAAGGTCTTCAATAGGCATATAAATAGTAAACTGGTAGTAAGAGGAGGAGTGGGGCTGATTGGGGACTGAAAAGGAGACCTACGCATGGAGGCAGAGGGTATGGCTGAGGTGCAAAATGAGTACTTTGCATCTGTCTTCAAGGAAGAAAAGGCTGCTAGAAACATAGTGAAGGAGGAGTTACAGGAGATATTGGATAGGATATAAAGTGACAGAGGACGTACTAGAAAGGCTAGCTGTACTTAGTAAATAAGTCACCAGGACCAGATGGGATGCATCCTAGGACGCTGAGTGAAGTGAAGGAAGAAATCGTGGAGGTACTGGCCATAATCTTCCAATCTTCCTTAGAAACGGGGGTTGTGCCAGAATACTGGATATTTGCAAATGTTACACCCCTGTTCAAAAAAGGATATAAAGATAAACCCAGCAACTATAGTCCAGTCAGTTTAACATCGATAATGAAGAAGATTTTAGAAACAATATTCGGGGACAAAATTAACAGTTACTTGGACAAGTGTGGATTAATTAAGGAAAGCCAGCATGGATTTGTTAAAGGCAAATAGTGTTCAACCAACTTGATTGAGTTTTTTGATGAGGGCAATGCGGTTGACGTGGTGTACATGGATTTCCAAAAGGCATTTGACAAAGTGCCACATAATAGGCTTGCCAGCAAAGTTGAAGCCAATGGAATAAAAGGTACAGTGGCAGCATGGACACGAAATTGGCTAAGTGACGGGAAATGGAGAGTAGAGGGGAACGGTTGTTTTTCAGACTGGAGGAAGTTATACAGTGGTGTTCCCCAAGGGTCGGTACTAGGACCGCTGCTTTTCTTGATATATATTAATGACTTGGATGTGGATGTGCAGGACACTATTTCAAAATTTGCAGATGACACAAAACTTGGAAGTATAGTGAATAATGAGGAGGATAGTGAAAAACTTCAGGAAGATATAGACAGGCTGGTGGTATGGGCGGACACATGGTAGATGAAATTTAACGCAGGAAAGTGTAAAGTGATACATTTTGGTAGAAAGAATGAGGGGAAATGTACACTAAAGGGGGTGCATGAACAGACACCAAGGGGTATATGTGCACAAATCATTGAAGGTGGCAGGGGAGGTTGAGAAAGCAGTTTAAAAAGCTTATGGGATCCTGGGCTTAGAGTATATGAATAAAGGTATAAGAGTACAAAAGCATGGCAATTATGAACCTGTAAATACTGGTTCGGCCTCAACTGGAATATTCTGTCCAATTCTGGGCACCACACTTTAGGAAGGATGTGAAGCCCTTTTGAGAGGGTGCAGAAAAGATTTACGGGAATGATTCCAGGGATAGGGACTTCAGTTATGTTTATAGATTAGAGAAGCTGGGGTTATTCTCCTTGGAGCAGAAAAATGAGAGGAGATTTGATAGAGGTGTTCAAAATCATGAGGGGGTTGGACAGAGTAGATAGAGAGAAACTGTTTCCATTGGCAGAAGAGTCAAAAACTAGAGAACACAGATTTAAGGTGGTTGGCAAAAGAATCAAAGGCGACTTAAGAAAAAGCTTTTTTATACAGCCAGTGGTTAAGATCTGGAATGCACTGCCTGAAAGGGTGGTGGAGGCAGACCCAATCATGGTTTTAAAAAGGGAGTTGGATAAGTAGCTAAAGAGAAAAAAAGTTACAGGGTTACGGGGAAAGGGCGGAGCAGAGAGCCAGCAGGGCCTCGATGGGCCAAATGCCCTTCTTCCCTGCTATAACGATTCTATGATTTCTATGATTTGATCTTTTTGCCCAGAGCTGTGAGCTGAAATTGGATTGTGCAGTATAACCATGTGCAATGTTGCCCTATTTCTCAGGATGCATCAGTACAATTCTCGGCTATACTGATGAGATATTCCTCTTCTTCAGCTTCCAGCAATTTCTGCTTAGTTGCTTTTCAAGTTTATTTGAAGAAAAGCTAGATAATTTTGAAAAGCTTTATTCAGGTAGAAGAACTGAAATGTTTAAATGTGAAGAACGCAGATGTACGTGTGTACATAGAGAGCGTTGAGAAGTACTGCACTGCTTGTACATCTGTTGGATCTTTTATTTTCTGCTCTATAAACATCAGTGTATTAAACTGAAAAAGAGAGACAGGTCAATGCGGGTGAATTTTTTATGAACCATATAAAAAGGCTTGACGATGGTCAGGGTGACCATGATGCACACCCAATGATTTTGGCTTGAGACTCAAATGATTTTTATGATTGAGCCTTATTACAATGATATTGGCTAGTTGCTGGTGCTGAATGAGCACTGACTGGCAGATTGACGAAGAGGTGGGGGAGGGCAGGTATTTTGCAGCTCCTTCACGGGGCTAAGTTGGAACTGGTGCTATAAAGGAGAAGGAAGCAATCCCAGGCGGGATCAAGGGATATGGGGTACTGAAGTTGCATGTTCAGCCATGAACTCATTGAATGGCGGTGCAGGCTCGAAGGGCCGAATGGCCTACTCCTGCACCTATTTTCCATGTTTCTATGTCATAGAGTGACTCGGAGCGGGTGGGAAGACTTGCGGAGCCAGGAGAAGCATTCATGGTCGAGGAACGCCTCGAATTTAAAATTTTCAACAAATCCCTCTGTGGCCTCACAGCTCCCTATCTCTAACGCTGTCCAGCCCTTCATCAGATTTCTGCATCCCATCATCTGTGCCTTAAGCTGCCGAAGCCCGAACTCTGGAATTCCCTCAACAAACGTCTCCGCCTCTCTACCTTTGCCTCCTTTAAGACTCACCTTACAACATACCTCTTTGACCAATCTTTCGGTCACCTGTCCTAATATCTCTGTGGCTCGATGTCAAATCATGTCTGTTAACGCTCTTGCGAAGTGCCTTAGGATATTTTACGACATTAAAAGGTGTTATATAATTGTAAGTAGTAGCATAAGGGTACCCAGAAAAGATGGTTGTTGGGAGTCTTTCCTTAAACCCCAGCCAGCTAAAGGGTCTGTTGGGGTCTCAATACCAGGCCAGAGTTTCAGGTAGGCCTCCTCTATTTTTTAACCCCCCCTAATCAGATCTTGATGTCTATTTGGACATGTCTGGTTGCCATTGAATGGAAGATTGGTGGAAACCTTGGCAAAATGGCTGCAGAAGCCCTCATCCATGCCTTTGTTGCCTCCAGACTTAACTATTCCAATGCTCTCTTGACTAGCCTCCCATCCTGCATGATCCATAAACTTCAGCTCATCTAAAACTCTGCAGCACCTATCCTATCCTGTACTAAATCTTGCTCACCTATCACCCCTATTCTTGCTGACTTGGTCCCGAAACACCTTAGTTAATATGTTGACCCTTTTGTAACCTTGTCCCTTGCTATCTCTCACCCCCTGGAACGTCTCTTCCTCTGACCTTTGTGCATTTCTTTGCCCCCCCTCGCCTTCCCAATCTATTCGCTTACCGTTGGCAGTCCTGCTGAAGGGCATAAATGATGTAATGGAAATAAGCAATTTGACTTGGATTTTGAATGCAGGACTAATGATATTTTAAATTAACAAGCCTCCAAGCAGAGTAGAAATTTTTGCTGAGTGGTGGAACCAGACCCAGCAAAAACAATTGCTGCTGTGTCAATTAATTCCTTCAAAGAAAAATGGGACAAATACTGGTTGGAAATAGGATTGAACATTACATATTAATTTTAACCAATAGTTATATTGCTGCTACGTACCTCAGACAGGTATCTGGATTGCTATGGCACACTGTGTACTGATCATCAGTGCAAGTCACACTGAAGTTAGTGACAAAGGAGTTCTCTCATATGCTTTGATCCACTTGCAGTGCCCCACTCTCCATTGATTTATAATGTTGCGAGCATCTGCTCTCTCATTACGTTATACAACACCGATAAGAAATGTATCCAAGATTATTTTCTAGATCAGTGTTTCTAGCCCAACAAGCATTTCTTAATTTTGTTTTTGTAAATGAAACGGGGCAAATAATTGATGAAAGAGCAGGAAAATAGATGGGAAATATTGATCACAATATAGTTCAGATCAACGTAAAATAGAAAAAGATAATAGAGTAAAGATAGGTGTGCTGGACTGCAGGAGGGAAAAGTTCAGTGAAAAATAAGATGTGGCCCTAATTAACTTAACAGACAAGTTTTTTTTTAATAAAAGGGTTGATGGAAAAAAAGTGGGAATTCTTCAAACTTGAGATGGATAGAATACAAAATAAATATATTCCTATAAGGTGAAAAAGGAGTGCATCAATGAATAAAGTTCTATGGATAAGTGGGCAGGTCCAAACTAAACTAAACTGGAACATTAAAAGGGGGGCATATGATAAAATGATGGCTAACAATACTAAAGGTGATAGTGAGAAATCTAAAAAGTGTAGTGGGAAGGTGCAAAGGGAAAAGGCAAGACTACTCAGGATTAAGGAGGGAGTTTAATTGTGGCGGTTGAAGGTATGGCAGAGATAGTAGGAGGAATTTTAACTCCCGACGTCGGGTGGGGGGCTAATTTGGAACAAATATGCCTACCTCCAGTTTGATCGGGATAGGTTTGTGGTCTCCCAAGTAACTCTCTGGAGAGACAGGTCAACGATTTTTAATGTTAATGAGGCTGCATTCCTTAGATTTTGACAGGCACCTAAATTTAACAGTTGTGGGCCGGGTTTCCCACTGCTCGGGAAACCCAACAAGTAAAGTGAAATGGGAACTGCCAGATCGAGCAGGTACGTGCTTTCCAGGAAGTGTAGGAGTTCTTCTCCCCAAAACCCTCAAGTAAACTCCACGATCTCTCCCCTACCCAGCGATCTGATCTCTCATCCCCGCGATCCTTTTGTCTCCTCCCCCACGATCTCTCGGACACCTACCCCCACCCCCAGAACTCTCCCTCCTTGATGCCATGCTCCGAGACCCCCACCGACCCACGATCTTCTCGATTGCCATGGACAATCCCCAGTGGTCTCCGACTGCTGCATTGTACCGCAGGAGGTGGTCACCCCTTAAGCAGAGAGTTCAGAATAGCAAGTGGGTGATCATCCAGAAGGGTAGGAAGAGGCATGCAATGCAGGAATCCTCCAGTAGTCTGGCACTCTGTCATGTTTGTAACTACAATGTAACACCACTGTATTACTGTATACACTCAACTTAGATGCACACCTTGACCACAGGAGGTGAACTGGTGGGAGATACTCCTCACCTGATCACACGGGTATATAAAGGGAAGTCCCACGCAGGGTCATCACTTCTGGAGTCCTGTAATAAAGAGTTAAGGCCACAGAGTGGCCTTGTCCCTGGAATGTACCTCGTATGGTTTCATGCTGTAGAGTAAGGACTTTACATTGGCGACGATAAACGGGAATTCACGGCCCACGAGAATGGCCACCGGTAGCACAGAGGAACGGTACTGTGTTGGGGAAGACTGGGACGATTTTGTCGAGAGGCTTCAGCAAAGCTTTGTAACTAAAGACTGGCTAGGGGACGCAGCGGCCGACAAGCGACGGGCTCATCTCCTGACCAGCTGCGGACCAAAGACTTATGCGCTCATGAAGGACTTACTGCCACCCGAAAAGCCGTCGGACAAAACCTTTGAGGAGCTCAGCAAATTAATCGGGGAGCACCTCAAACCGGCTCGACACAGATTCTACACCCACCGATACCGTGAAGGACAGAGCATACTGGACTTTGTAGCGGATCTCCGGCGTTTGGCCAGCCTCTAAGTTCACAGACGCCTGCAGGGGGGAAATGCTAAGGGACTTCTTCATCAAGGTTATCGGTCATGCGGGAATTTTTCGCAAGTTAATTGAGACCAAGGACTTGACCTTAGAAGTGGCAGCGTTGTTAACTCAAACTTTCATGGCGGGGGAGGAAGAAATGAAAATGATTTATGTGCGCAATTCTGCTGCTAACGCGGCGATGGATCAGGGAATCAATATCATAAATGCTACTCGGAGCCCCGCAGGCAGGGGCAGTCCGACATTTACCAGGCAGCAATCGATCCCAGAGCAGGATCTCAACAGAGACAATGGCAGGCTGAACGGACGTTCACGCCATCACAGTGGACAATGCGGTCCGGGATGGGGCCATTGACACCCACTAATAGGGTACTTAAGAGCAGTCAAAGGGACAGTCAGTGCGGAATTCCTGGCCATAGTCCCTTTGTCCCCAACAATGGAAACTTTAACTCATGCTGGAGGCGTGGGGGAATACACTCAGCCAGATCTTGCAGATTCCAACATTTTGTCTGCAGAAACTGCAATCTCAGTGGCCATTTAGCTCGAATGTGTAGAAAACCTGCAACCAGACTGATATGAGACAGAGGGACCAGAAGAGGGTTCTGTGAGGCAGGATGACTTGGCGCAAATCGATGGACGCCGACGTTCAGCGGGTCCGTGTGGCGAATATTCACAGTTCATACACCAAAACGCCACCAATGATGATGAGGGTTTTGTTGAACGGCATCCCAGTACGCATGGAGCTGGACACTGGGGCCAGCCAGTAATTCATGGGCGTTCAACAATTCGAGAATCTATGGCCACTCAAAGCCAGTAGACCCATGTTAGAACGTATTGAGACACAATTACAGAAATCATTCCGGTGCTAGGCAGTGCAATGATGGCTGTCATACACAATGGGTTAGTGAACCGGTTGCCATTCTGGATAGTCCCGGGCAATGGTCCCGCTCTGTTGGGAGGAGCTGGTTACGAGATGAATTGGAAATGGGGGGATGTTCACGCAATGTACTCGGTGGAGCGAAGTTCGTGCTCACAAGTCCTACAACAATTCGAGTCACTATTTCAACCGGGCATCGGGACTTTCAAAGGCACTAAAGTGGTGATGCACATCACCCCAGACGCCAGGCCAGTGCACCACAAAGCCAGAGCGGTGCCGTATGTGATGCGGGAGAAAATCGAGAACTAATTGGACTGGCTGATGCGAGAGGGCATCACCTCGCCTGTTGAATTCAGCGACTGAGCAAGCCCCATCGTTCCCGTTCTAAAAGCAGACGGCTCTGTCAGGATCTGTGGCGACTACAAGGCCACCATCAATCGGGTGTCCCTACAAGACCAATACGCGCTCCCAAGAGCGAAAGACCTCTTCGCCACGCTGGCAGGCGGCAAGTTGTTCACCAAGTTGGACCTCACTTCAGCCTATATGACCCAGGAACTGGCTGGCGAATCCAAACTGCTGACCACCATCACCACGCACAAGGGACTGTTTGCATATAACAGGTGCCCGTTTGGCATTCGATCATCGGCCGCGATTTTTCAACGTAACATGGAAAGCCTGCTTAAATCCATTCCAGGAACGATCGTATTCCAGGACGACATCCTCATCACGGGTCGAGATACCGAGGAACACCTCCACAACCTGGGGAGGTGCTACGCCGACTGGACCGGGTAGGCCTGCGACTCAAGAAGTCCAAATGTGTGTTTTTAGCTCCCGAAGTTGAGTTTCTGGGCAGGAGGGTAGCCGCAGATGGGATTTGGCCCACTGAATCCAAAACAGAGGCGATTCGACGAGCACCCTGGCCCTGCAACACATCGGAGCTGCGTTCATTCCTGGGACTGTTGAACTATTTCGGGAATTTTCTGCTGAACTTGAGCACGCTGTTGGAGCCGCTACACATCCTGCGTAAGGGTTGCGATTGGTTTTGGGGGGACTGTCAGGAACGGGCTTTTAATTTGGGCGCGAAATCTACTTTGTTCAAACAAGTTGTTGACCCTGTACAACCCCCGTAAATGTTTAGTTCTGACTTGCAATGCATCGTCCTATGGGGTTGGGTGCGTGTTGCAGCAGGGTAATGCTGAGGGTCAGCTACAACCTCCAAGTCGCGTGCTCAAGCAGAACGGGGATATGGCATGTTCAAGAAGGAAGCACTTGCATGTGTCTATGGTGTAAAAAAAAAATGCATCAGTACCTCTTCGGTAGGAAGTTTGAATAAGAGATGGACCACAAGCCACTCACCCCTGTTGTCAGACAGCAAGGCTGTCAATGCCAACGCATCAGCTCGCATACAGCGGTGGGCCCTCACGCTAGCTGCTTATGACTACTCCATCCGGCACCGGCCCGGCACTAAAAACTGCGCCGATGCACTCAGCAGGCACCCATTGGCCACCACTGAGGGGGCAGCTGAGCAAAGCGCTGAGATGGTCATGGCTGTCGATGGCTTTGACAGTGCAGGATCCCCCATCACAGCCCGCCAGATCAAAATCTGGACAGAGATCCCCTCCTATCCTTGATTAAGAAATGAATCCTGACTGGGGATTGGGCGCCCGCACACGGAGCATGCCCTGAGGAGGTCAGACCGTTCCACAGGCGGATGGATGAGCTCTCCATCCAAGCCGACTGCCTACTATGGGGCAGCCGGGTAGTCATGCCCCAGAAGGGCAGGGAGGCATTCATTAGGAAACTCCACAGCGAGCACCCAGGCATTGTGATGATGAAGCCCATTGCCCGGTCACACGTTTGGTGGCCTGGAATTGATTCAGACCTGGAACACTGTGACCTGTGCCCAGCTGGGTAATGCCCCCAGGGAGGCCGCGCTCAGCCTGTGGTCGTGGCCCACCAAGCCATGGTCACGCATTCACGTTGACTACGCGGGCCCGTTCATGGGGAAGATGTTCCTCATTGTAGTAGATGCGTACTCAAAATGGATCGAGTGCATCATCCTGAATTCATGCACGCCATCCACCACCGTGTAAAACCTACGTGCAATCTTTGCAACCCATGGCTTGCCGGACATGCTGGTTAGTGACAATGGCCCGTGTATCACGAGCTATGAATTCCGGGAGTTTATGTCTGGCAATGGCATCAACCACGTCAGGACTGCGCTGTTCAAGCCGGCCTCCAATGGCCAGGCGGAACGGGCAGTCCAAATCATTAAGCAAGGTATGCTCAGGATTCAAGGACCCTTCCTACAATGCCGCCTATCACACCTTCTGGCCTATAGATCCCGCCCGCACTCGCTCACGGGGGTCCTCAAAACTCGGTTGTTCCTCATCCACCCAGTCCTGACCGACATAGTTGAGGGCAAGCGCAAGTCACAAAACTAGTACCATGACCATAATTCAAGGGGGAAATGTATAGAAATAAATGATCCTGTATTCGTCCTCAATCACGCCATGGGGCCCAAATGGCTTGAGGGCACTGTAATTAACAAAGAGGGGAATAGGGTCATTGTGGTCAAACTCGACAATGGTATGCCATAAGCATCTGGACTAAGTAAAAAATGGTTCAGCATGGACACAGAGGAACCTGAAGAAGACCATGAGATGGAGCTCACACTACACCAGCGTACGTGCAACAAGAGCAATCGGAAGAATGCACAGTCCCTGAGGTCAGGCCGGACAGGCCGGAATCAACACAGGTGACAGACACTCACATCAGTGCCCGACAACTAGAGCCCCCAACTGTGGTGCTCCGCGAGGGAGCATAGACCACCTGAAAGACTGAACCTATGATCCCAGTAAGACTTTGGGGGGGGGAGGGGGCAGGGGAAGGTGATGTCATGTTTGTAATTACAATGTAACACCACTGTATTACTGTATACACTCAACTTAGATGCACACCTTGACCACGGGGTGAACTTGTGGGAGACACTCCTTACCTGATCACACAGGTAAATAAAGGGAGGTTCCACGCAGGGTCATCACTTCTGGAGTCCTGTAGTAAAGAGCTAAGGTCATAGAGTGGCCTTGTCCCTGGAATATGCCTCGTGTGGTTTCATGCTGTAGAGTAAGGACTTTACACTCTCAAATCGATATTGAGTATCAACGCGGATGATAATGCCTCGAAGGAGTGCAGTCCGAAGCCTGGTACCCCGAAACACAGTGGTGTACAGCAAAAGTGTAGGAACGCAGTAGTAATTGAGAGTTCGATAGTCAGGAGGTTTTGTTACAGCCACGTTAGACCCGTATGTTATTTTGCCTCCCTGGTGCCATGGTAAGGGACATCAGAGGGTACAGAACATTCTGCAGAGGGGCTGGAGGGAGGAAGAAGGGGGAAGAGCCAGAAGTCATGGTCCATGTCAGAACCAACACCACATGGAGGAAGGGTGTTGAGATCCTGCAGAGTTTAAGGAGCTAGGGAGGAAGTTAAAAAGCAAGACCTCAAAGGTAGTAATCTCTGGATTACTGCCAATAACACGTGCTAGAGAGTAAAAATAGGAGGATACGACAGGTTAATGTGTGGCTGGAGACATGGTGCAAGAGCGAGGGCTTCAGATTCCTGGGACATTGGGACCAGTTCTGTGGTAGGACCTGAACAAAAAGCTGGGACCAATATCTTCGCGAGCAGGTTAACTAGTGCTGTGGTGGAGGGTTTAAAACTAATTCAGCAGGTATTTGGGCACCAAGATGTAGTATTAAAAAGGAGAAACAAGGTGCACAGAGGACTGGGAGAGACAGTTGGAGTTAAAAATGAGTTACGTGGGATCATGAAAAATACAAATCGATTTGGAGTGCATGTGTATAAATGCATGATGTGGTTAATAAAGTTGGTGAATTGCAGGCGCCAATAGCCATGTGGCAATATGATGTAGTGGAAATAACTAAGGCCTGGCTCAAAAAGGGAGGATTGGATGCTTAATATTCCTGCTATAAGGTATTCAGGAAATGAAGGGGGAAAAAGGAAGGGGGGGAAGCAGTTTTGATTAAGGAAAATATTAGTGCTAGAAAGAGAGAATGTCCTTGAGTCAAAGACAGAATCTATTTGGTTGGTGTTAAGAAACAATCGAGGAACTATTATACTTCTTGGTGTATTTTATAGGCCACCAAATAGTGGGAAGGAGATGGAGGAGCAGATTTACAAAGAAATTACTGAGGTGCATGAACTATGGAGTAGTGGTAATGGGAGACTTTAATGACCCCAATATTGATTGTTTTAAGGACAAAGAAAGGGAGGAATTTCTGAAGTGTGTTCAGGAGAATTTTCTTCAGTATTTTTCATTCCCAACGAGGAAGGAGGCATTGCTAAATCTAATCCTGGGCAATGAAGTGGGTCTGGTGGAGATTGTCACAGTGGGAGAGCACCCCGGGAATAGTGATCATAGTATCAGAAGTTTTCGATTAGTTATGGAGAAGGACAAGGAATAATCTAGAATAAAAATACTTAGCCCTCCCCCAGTTAATTTTGGTGAATTGTAGAGGGATTTGGCCCGGGTATATTGGAGTCAAAGACAGTCTGGCAGAAATATAATGCAGCAATGGACAGCCTTTAATGAGGAGATGGTTTGGGTACAGTCGAGCAATGTTCCCTGGAAGTTGTGCTTTGTTCTGCGCATCCTGTTTCTTTTAATGCACTGAAACTTAAAGGGACTGTACATGAGTATTTACAATGGAAAAGCCGGTGAGCGGCCAATGTGGGATCTTGCAGATTGCCGTGCGGCCGTGCAGCTTAAAAGGAACATTGCAGTCTAGGTACAATCCTATCATCATCATAGGCAATCCCTTGGAATCGAGGAAGACTTGCTTCCACTCTAAAAGTGAGTTCTCGGGTAGCTGTACAGTCCAATGCGGGAATTGCAGTCTCTGCCACAGATGGGGCAGCCAGTGGTTGAAGGAAAGGGTGGGTGGGGAACATAGTTTGCCACACGCTCCTTCCGTCTGTTGTCTGCGCTTGATTTCCACATGCTCTTGACGACGAGACTCGAGGTGCTTAACACCCACCCGGATGCTCTTCCTCCACTTTGGGCGGTCTTGGGCCACGGATTCCCAGGTGCCGGTGGGGATGTTGCACTTTATCAAGGAGGCTTTGAGGGTGTCCTTGAAACATTTCCTCTGCCCACCTGGGGCTCACTTGCTGTGTCGAAGCTCCAACTAGAGCGCTTGCTTAGGGAGTCTCATGTTGGGCATGCGGACGATGTGGCCCACCCAATGGAGCTGGTTGAGCATGGTCAGTGCTTCAATGCTGGGGATGTTGGCCTGAGCAAGAACACTCCCAGTGGGTTTGCAGGATCTTGCGGAGGCAGCGCTGGTGGTACTTCTCCAGCGCTTTGCGATGTCTGTTGTATATAGTCCATGGCTCTGAGCCATATAGGAGGGCGTACAATCCCACAAGAGGGATAGGGAAGGCAACCAAAGACAAAGTTCCCTGGATGACGAAGGAGTTGGAGGGTAGGATGAAGCATAAAAAATGGGGAATATGACCGATGTCAGCCTGATAATACAAGGAAGAATCAGGCTGACTATAAAAAGTGCAGGGGACAATGAAAAAGGAAATGAGGGGCAGATAGACAGTACGAGAATAGTTTGGCGGCGAACACAAGAGGGAATCTAAAGGTCTTCTATAGGTATATAAAAGTAAAAGGTTGTCAGATGAGCGGTGGGGCCAATTCAGACCAAAATGGAGATCTATTGGTCGAGGCGCAAGGCATGGCTGAGGCACTAAATGCGTACTTTGCATCCGTGTTTACCCAAGAAGAGGATTTTGCAACAGCTACAGAAAACGAGGCGGTTGCTGGGATAGTGGATGAAATAAAAATAAAGGAGATATTAGAAAGGCTGGCAGTACTTAAAATAGATAAATCACTTGGTCCGAATGGGATGCATCCCAGTTTGCTGAAGAAAGTAAAGGTAGAAATTGTGGAGATGCTGGCCACAATTTTCCAATCCTCCTTTGGTACAGGGGTGGTGTCAGAGGACTGGAGGATTGCAAACGTTACACCGTTGTTCAAAAAAGGGGAGCAGGATAAACTTGGCAATTACAGGTCAGTCAGGTTAATGTCGGTAGTGGGGAAACGTTTTGAAACAATAATCTGGGAGAAAATTAACAGCTAATTGGACAAGTATGGACTAATAAAGGCGATGCCAGCACAGATTTGTTAAGAACAAATCATATTTAACTAACTTCATTTAGTTTTTTGATGAAATAAGAGGGTAGATGAGAACAAAACAGTTGATGTGTATGTGGACTTTTAAAAGGTGTTTGTAAAGTACATTAGGCTTGTTCACAAAAAAGGGGCAGTAGCAGCATGGATACAAATTTGGCTAAGGGATAGAAAACAGAGTTGTGGTGAATGGCTGTTTTTCGGACTGGAGAGAGGCATACAATAGTGTTTCCCAAGGTTCAGTGCTCTGACCACTGCTATTTTTGATTTACATTAATGACTTGGACTCGAGGGAGGTGGGGGTGTACCTGGCACAATTTTGAAATTTGCAGATGACGCAAGTCAGGGAAGATAGTAATGGATTTCAACAGGACATAAGCTGGTGGAATGGGTGTGAGGTGATACATTTTGGTCGGAAGAATGAGGAGAGATAATTCAACAAAAACTTTGATTAAAAATAGTGCCTTTAACGTTTTAAAACGTCCCAAGGCACTGTACAGCAGTGTTATAAGACAAAACAGATAAATTTGACACTGAGCCACATAAGAAATTATGGCAAATGAAAAAAAAGCTTGGTCAAAGAGGTAGGTTTTAAGGGCCGTCTTAAAGGGGGAAAAAGAGGTGAAGAGGTTTAGGGCGGGAGTTCCAGAGCTTGGGGCCCAAGCAGCTGAAGGCATGGTCACCAATGGTTGAGCAGTTGTCATCAGGGATGCTCAAGAGGGCAGAATTTGAGGAGCGCAGACATCTTGTGGGGTTGTGAGGCTGAAAGAGATTAGAGATAGGGAGGGGCGAGGCCTGGGAGGGATTTGTAAACGAGGATGAGAATTTTGAAATTGAGGCGTTGCCAATGTAGGTCAGCGAGCACAGGAGTGATTGATGATCGGGACTTGGCGCGAGTTAGGACGCAGACTGCCGAATTTTGAATGACCTCAAGTTTACGTAGGGTAGAATGTGGGAGACCAGCCAGGAGTATGTTGGAATAGTCAAGTCGAGATAACAAAGGCATGGATGAGGGTTTCAGCAGATGAGCTGGTGCAGGGGCGGAGGCGGGCAATGTTACGGAGGTGGAAATAGGCAGTTTTAGTTATGCTGTGGATATGTGGCCGGAAGCTCATTTTAGGGTCAAATATGGCCTAGGTTGCGAACAGTCTGGTTTAGCCTCCGATAGATGCAAGGGAGAGGGATGGAGTCGGTAGCAAGGAAACGCAGTTTGTGGTGGGGACCAAAGACACTGGCTTTGGTCTTCCCAATATTTAATTGGAAAAAATTTCTGCTCATCCAATACTGGATGTCAGACAAGAGACCATGGAGGGTCGAGAGAAGTGGTGGAGAGGTAGAACTGGGTGTCGTCGGTGTACATGTGGAAACTCTGTTTTCAGATGATGTTGCCAAGGGGCAGTACATAGATGAGAAATAGGAGGGAGCCAAGCATAGATCCTTGGGGGACACCAGAGGTAATGATGAAGAGTAGGAAGAGAAGCCGTTGCAGGAGATTTTCTGGCAACGATTAGTTAGATAAGAATAGTGTCATGTATGTAACCTTTATGTAACAACACTGCAATACTGTATATACGAAAGAAATGTACACCTTGACCACAGGGGTGAACTTGTGGGAGACACTCCTCACCTGGTCATTCAGGTATATAAAGGGAGGTCCCACACAGGGTCATCACTTCTTGGTGCTGTGAATAAAGGTTCAAGTCATGGAGTGACCTTGTCCATAGAATGTGCGTCATGTGGATTTGTGGTATTGTGTAAGGACTTTACATTGGCGACGAGAAACGGGAATCAACGACCCATGAGAATGGCCACCGGCAGCACAGATGAACGGTACTGTGTTGGTGAGGACTGGGACGACTTAGAAACATAGAAAATAGGTGCAGGAGTAGGCCATTCGGCCCTTCGAGCCTGCACCGCCATTCAACAAGATCATGGCTGATCACCCACCCCAGCACCTCCCCCCCCACACCCCCTCCACATCCACCGACCCTCCTCATTGAGAGGCTCCAGCAGAGTTTTGTCACGAAGGACTGGCTGGGAGACACAGCGCCGACAAGCGAAGGGCTCATCTGCTGACCAGATGTGGACCTAAGACTTGCGCGCTCATGAAAGACCTGCTAGCACCCGAGAAGCCAGCGGACAAAACCTTTGAAGAGCTCAGCAAACTAATCGGTGAGCACCTCAAACCGGCGAGCAGCGTACACATGGCCCGACACAGATTCTATACCCACCGACGTCGGGAAGGACAGAGCATACCGGATTTCGTTGCGGACCTCCGGCGCTTGGCCAGCCTCTAAGTTCACAGACGCCTGCAGGGGGGAGATGCTAAGGGATTTCTTTATTGAGGGTATCGGTCATGCTGGGATTTTCAGAAAGCTAATTGAGACCAAGGACTTGACCTTGGAAGCGGCAGCGTTGATGGCTCAGACTTTTATAGCGGGGGAGGAGGAAACCAAGATAATATATGCGCGCAATTCTGCCTCCAACATGGCGATGGATCAGGGAGTCAATATCATAAACGCGACACAGAGCCCCGCAGGCAGGCAAGGGCAGTTCGACACACCCCAGGCAGCAATAGACATAAGAACATAAGAATTAGGAACAGGAGTAGGCCATCTAGCCCCTCGAGCCTGCTCCACCATTCAATAAGATCATGGCTGATCTGGTCGTGGACTCAGCTCCACTTGCCCGCCCTCTCCCCGTAACCCTTAATTCCCTTATTGCTTAAAAATCTATCTTTGACTTGAAAACATTCAATGAGCCAGCCTCAACTGCTTCCTTGGGCAGAGAATTCCACAGATTCACAACCCTCTGGGAGAAGAAATTCTTTCTCAACTCGGTTTTAAATTGGCTCCTCCGTATTTTGAGGCTGTGCCCCCTAGTTCTAGTCTCCCCTACCAGTGGAAACAACCTCTCTGCCTCTATCTTGTCTATCCCTTTCATGATTTTAAATGTTTCTATAAGATCACCCCTCATCCTTCTGAACTCCAAGGAGTAAAGACCCAGTCTACTCAATCTATCATCATAAGGTAACCCCCTCATTTCTCGAATCAGCCTAGTGAATCGTCTCTGTACCCCTTCCAAAGCTAGTATATCCTTCCTTAAGTAAGGTGACCAAAACTGCACGCAGTACTCCAGGTGCGGCCTTACCAATACCTTATACAGTTGCAGCAACACCTCCCTGCCTTTGTACTCCATCCCTTTCGCAATGAAGGCCAACATTCCATTTGCCTTCCTGATTACCTGCTGCATCTGCAAACTAACCTTTTGGGATTCATGCTCAAGGACCCCCAGGTCCCTCTGCACCACAGCATGTTGTAATTTCTCCCCATTCAAATAATATTCCCTTTTACTGTTTTTTTTTTTCCCAAGGTGGATGACCTCACATTTTCCGACATTATATTCCATCTGCCAAACCTTAGCCCATTTGCTTAACCTATCCAAATCTCCTTGCAGCCTCTCTGAGTCCTCTACACAACCCGCTTTCCCACTAATCTTAGTGTCATCTGCAAATTTTGTTGCACTACACTCTGTCCCCATCTCTAGGTCATCTATGTATCTAGACCCAAGAGTAAGTCTCCAACAGAGACACTGGCAGGCTGAACGGACATTTACGCCCCTCCAGTGGACAATGCGGCCCGGGATGGGGCCATTGAAACCCACTAACAGGGTGCTCAAGAGCAGTCAAAGGGACAATCAGCGAGGAATGCCTTGTAACAGCTCTTTTGTTCACAACAATGGGAATCTCAGTTCATGCTGGAGGTGTGGGGGCAGACATGCTGCCAGGACTTGCAGGTTTCAACAGTTCGTCTTGAGAAATTGTAACCTCGGTGGCCATTTAGCCAGAATGTGCAGAAAGCTTGTAACCAGGCTAATATACAAGGTGGATGAACCAGATGAGGGGTCTGCGAGGCAGGATGACGCTTGGGGCAAATCAATGGACGCTGAAGTTCAGCGGGTTCATGTGGCAAACATTCACAGCTCATATACCAAAACGCCACCCATGATGATGAATGTCCTATTAAACGGCATCCTTGCACGCATGGAGCTGGACACGGGGGCCAGCCAGTCATTCATGAGTGTTCAACAATTCGAAAAGCTGTGGCCACTCAAAGCCAGCAGACCCAAACTAGAACGCATTGAGATGTAATTACGGACGTACACCAAAGAAATCATTCCAGTGCTAGGCAGTGCAATGATGGCGGTCACACACAATGGTTCGGTGAAACGGCTGCCGCTCTGGATTGTCCCGGGCAATGGCACTGTTGGGGAGGAGCTGGTTAACTGAGATGAACTAGAAATGGGGGGGATGTGCACACCATGTCATCTGTGGAGCGAAGTTCATGCTCACAGGTCCTATAGAAATTTGAATCGGGACGTTCAAAGGTACCAAAGTAGTGACACGTATCATCCCAGACGCCAGACCAGTGCACCACAAAGCCAGAGCTGTGCCGTATGTGATGCGGGAGAAAATTGAAAGCGAGTTGGACTGGCTGCTGAGAGAGGGCATCATCTCGCCCGTTGAATTCAGCGACTGGGCGAGCCCCATCGTTCCCGTCCTAAAAGCGGATGGCTCGGTCAGGATCTGTGGTGTCTACAAGGCCACTATCAACCGGGTGTCCCTACAAGACCAATATCCGCTCCCGAGAGCGGAGGACCTTTTTGCCACGCTGGCAGGTGGCAAGCTGTTCACCAAGTTGGACCTCACTTCAGCCTACATAATCCAAGAACTGGCCGACTCATCTAAACTACTGACCACCATCACCACGCACAAGGGACTGTTTGTTTACAACAGGTGTCCGTTTGGCATTCGATCAGCGGCCGCGATTTTTCAAAGAAACATGGAAAGCCTGCTCAAATCCATTCCTGGAACAATCGTATTTCAGGACGACATCCTCATCACGGGTCGTGACACTGAGGAACGCCTCCACAACCTGGAGGAGGTGCTACACCAACTGGACCAGGTAGGCCTGCGACTCAAGAAGTCTAAATGTGTGTTTTTGGCTCCTGAGGTTGACTTCCTGGGCAGGAGGGTTGCTGCAGATGGGATTCGGCCGACTGAATCCAAAACGGAGGCGATTCGACGAGCGCCCAGGCCCTGCAACACATCGGAGTTGCGTTCATTTCTGGAACTCTTGAACTATTTCGCGAACTTTCTGCCGAATTTAAGCACATTATTGGAGCCGCTACACGTGCTTCTGCGTAAGGGTTGCAATTGGTTTTGGGGGGGACTGTCGGGAACGGGCTTTCAATCGAGCGCGGAACCTACTTTGTTCAAATAAGTTGTTGACCCTGTACGACCCCCGTAAGAAATTGGTTCTGACATGTGATGCATCGTCCTATGGGGTTGGGTGCGTGTTGCAGCAGGGTAATGCTGAGGGCCAACTACAACCTGTGGCTTATGCCACCAGGTTGCGCTCTCAAGCAGAACGGGGATATGGGATGGTTGATAAGGAATCACTCGCATGTGTCTACGGGGTGAAAAAGATGCATCAGTACCTTTTTGGCAGGAGGTTCGAATTAGAAACGGACCACAAGCCGTTAACATCCCTGCTGTCAGACAGCAAGGCTGTCAATGCCAATGCGTCAGCTCGCATATAGCGATGGGCTCTCACGCTCGCTGTATATGACTACACCATCCGGCACCGGTCCGACACTGAAAACTATGCTGATGCGCTCAGCAGGCTTCCACTGGCCACCACTGAGGGGGCAGCGGAGCAAAGCGCTGAGATGGTCATGGCTGTCACTGCCTTTGATAGCGCAGGCTCCCCCATCACAGCCCGCCTGATCAAAATCTGGACCAACAGAGATCCCCCTCCTATCCTTGATTAAGCAATGTGTCCTGACTGGGGATTGGACGCCCGCACATGGAGCATGCCCTGAGGAGGTCAGACTGTTCCACAGACGGATGGATGAGCTGTCCATCCAAGCCGACTGCCTACTATGGGGCAGCCGAGTAGTCATGCCCCAGGGGGCAGGGAAGCATTCATCAAGGAACTCCTCAGCAAGGCACCCAGGCATCGTGCTGATGAAGGCCATTGCCCGGTCACGTGTGGTGGCCGGGAATTGATTCAGACCTGGAACACTCTGTTCGTAGGTGCACAACGTGTTCCCAGCTAGGTAATGCCCCCAGGGAGGCCGCGCTCAGCCTGTGGCCCTGGCCCACCAGGCCATGGTCACGTATTCACGTAGACTACGCGGGCCCGTTCATGGGAAAAATGTTTCTCATTGTGGTTGATGTGTACTCGAAATGGATCGAGTGCATCATTTTGAATTCGTGCACGACATCCACCACAGTGGAGAGTCTGTGCGCGGTCTTTGCAACCCACGGCTTGCCGGACATCCTTGTGCGCGATAATGGCCCATGTTTCACAAGCTACAAATTCCGGGAGTTCATGTCGGGTAATGGCATTAACCATGTCAGGACAGCACCGTTCAAGCCGGCCTCCAATGGCCAGGTGGAACTGGCGGTCCAAATCATAAAACAAGGCATGCTCCGGATTCAAAGATCCTCCCTTCAATGCCACCTATCGCGCCTCCTGCTGGTCTATAGGTCCCGACTGCACTCGCTGATGGGGGTCCCGCCCGCGGTGCTACTCATGAAACGAACACTCAAAACTCGGCTGTCCCTCATTCATCCAGTCCTGTCCGACATTGTTGAGGGCAAGCATCAGTCCCAAAACAAGTACCATGACCGAAATTCAAGGGGGAGATGTATAGAAATTGATGACCCCGTATTTGTTCTCAATCACGCTTTGGAACCCAAATGGCTTGAGGGTACTGTAAGAGACAAAGAGGGGAATAGGGTCATAGTGGTTAAACTTAACAATGGGCAGATATGCCGCAAGCATCTGGACCAAGTAAAAAAAAAAGGTTCAGCATGGATACTGAGGAACCTGAGTAAGATCATGAGATGGTATTCACACCACTGCCAGTGAACGAGCAACAAGAACATATTCAGCAGCAGGCACAGTCCCTGCGGTCAGCCCGGACAGGCCAAAATCACCACAGGTGTCAGACACGCATACGAAGGCTCAACAACCAGAGCCCCAACTGCGGCGCTCCACGAGAGAGCGCAAACCACCCGAGAGACTTAACCTATGATCCCAATAAGATGTTGAGGGGGAGGTGATGTCATGTATGTAACCTTTATGTAACAACACTGCAATACTGTATATACGTAAGAAATGCACACGGGGTGAACTTGTGGGAGACACTCCTCACCTGTCATCCAGGTATATAAAGGGAGGTCCCACACAAGGTCATTACTACTTGGTGCTGTGAATAAAGGTTCAGGTCATGGAGTGACCTTGTCCATAGAATGTGCCTCGTGTGGATTTGTGGTATTGTGTAAGGACTTTACAAATAGAACCTGGCGAGTGCAGTCCCACCCAGCTGGAGGATGGTGGAGAGGCATTAGAGGAGGATGGAGTGGTCAACCAAATGGTAAATGATACAATTTTAAAGGGGGTGCAAGAACAGAGACACCTAGGGATGTTCGTGAACAAATCTTTGAAGGTTAACAAAGCAGATAATAAAGCATATGTGATCCTGGGCTTTATAAATAGAGGCATAGAGTACAAAAGCCAGGAAGTTATGCTAAACCTATATAAAACACTAGTTCAGCTGCAGCTGGAGTATTGTGTCCTATTCTGGGCACCAACTTTGGGAAGGATGTGAAGGCTTTGGGGAGGGTACAGAAGAGATTTACTAGAATGGTTCCAGGGATGAAGGATTACAGTTAGGTGAATAGACTAGAGAAGCTGGGGTTGTTCTCTGAGCAGTGAAGGCTACGAGGAGATTTGATAAAGGTGTTTCAAATCATGGTGTTTAGATTATGGAAATAAAGAGAAACTCTTTCAATTGTTGGAGGGTCAATAACTAGAGGGCACGGATGTAAGGTAATTGGTAAAAGAACAAGCGGTGACATGAGGGAAAAACTTTTTATGCAATGAGTGGTTAGGATTTGGAATCCACTGTCCGATAGGGTGGTGGATACAGATTCAACAGTAGCCTTTAAAGAATTGGATAAATACTTGAAGGAGAAAAAATTGCAGAGATATGTCGAGTGAGGGAGTGGGATTAACTGGATCACTCTTCGAAAGAGCTGGTATAGACTCGATGGGCTGAATGCCGGCTTCCTGTGCTGTACTATTCTATGATGGAGGTAACAGCATTACAACTCTGGTCAAAAATATCAAAGGCAAGCCCTAGTTTTTGAGAATGGCTGAGGCTTTCAGGTAAAAACTTTAATGAAAATGTTAATAGGGTAAATGTAATTCTGCTCTCGCTCTGGAGTCCATCATGCCAAGTGAGTTGAGGCTTACCAGCATTAGAAAAGTGAGTCCCACCATTGGGGTCAGGGAAAGTGGCCTGGACTCTTGAAGAAAGGTTGGATTTTTAAATTATTTTATCTCCATTGAGCTTCTCTCCTTTTCAATTCTATCCATTGCCATCTTTTGCCCTCCCCAGTCTCCTATAACTCCACTGGTTAAGATCCCCATGTAAATAGTGAATGCATTTTAGCCTAAACTACAGTTAGCTACCCATACATATCACATTGCACATTCCCAACCCTGCTGCTTCCGTTTTTATTGTGTTCTTGTCAGCAGCTTCAGCTCTGCTCAAATTTGACTTCCCAAACTCTTGGATTCCTGTGTTATCAGATTACATTACTCTGCTGGACTAAATTGGAAAAATTCAACATCGTCAACACCTTTACCGTGGCATACGAAAGCATGGGCCTTACGCTAAACATCCGTAAGACAAATGTCCTCCACCAACCTGACCCCGCCACACAGCATTGCCCCCGGTCATCAAAATCCATGGCTCGGCTTTGGACAATGTGGACCATTTTCCATATCTCGCCAGCCTACAATCAGCACGGGCAGACATCGATGACTAGGTCCAACGCTACCTCCAGTGTGCCAGCAAAGCTTTCGGTCGCATGAGGAAGAGTGTTTGAAGACCAGGGCCTCCAATCTGGCACGAAGCTTATGGTCTGGAGGGCAGTAGTGATACCTGCCCTCCGATATGGCTGAGACGTGGACCATATACAGCAGACATCTCAAAGCGCTGGAGCAGTACCACCAGTGCTGCCTCTGCAAGATCCTGCAAATCCACTGGGAGGATAGACGCACCAATGTCAGTGTTCTCGCCAAGGCCAACAGCTCCAGCATCGAAGCACTGATCACAGTCGACCTGCCTCGTTGGGCGGGCCACATGGTCCGCGTGCCCGACACGAGACTCCCTAAGCAAGTGCTCTACTCGGAACACCTACACGGCAAGCGAGCCCCAGGTGGGCAGAGGAAATGCTTTAAGGACACCCACACTTCCTCAAGGAGGCTTTGAAACATCCCCACCTGCACCTGGGAATCCTTGGCCCAAGACTGCCCAAAGTTGAGGAAGAGCATCCGGGAGGGATGCTGAGCACCTCGAGTCTCGTCGTCGAGAGCATGCAGAAACCAAGCGCAGACAGCGGAAGGAGTGTGCAGCAAACCAGGCTCCCCATCCACCCTTTCCTTCAATCACTGTCTGCCCCACCTGTTAGAGACTGTAATTCCAACATTGGACAGTGGGAACTCACTTTAGAGTACTGAGAACTCACTTTTAGAGTGGGAACATCTTCCTCGATTTCAAGGGACTACCTATGATGACTGAAAAACTCAGCTGCCTTGTTATTGCTCTGCTATTCCATTGCTTCAATTTTTAAGGTAGCCTTTTCTAGCCTACAGCCTATCTCCCATCTGCTGCTATTACCTGCTGAACTTATGACTGTACTTCAATGCATTGCTGGTTTCTTAGCTTTACTTCGCTGTGGGTATTAGACAGAAATACACTTTCTCCTGGGCTGAAGTTTTGCACAGGCTAGATTTTCGGTTATCGATGGCCTCCATTAGCGTCCAGGCAGGTCAATCAGTGCAGCGTTTACACCGAGCACGGTGTGTAAGCCTCCGCATTTGCAGCGACAGACAGACATAACAGTTCAGCGTTCAAAAAAAGTAATTTGCTAAACTTTGATGGGTGCCTTACTATGCTACCAGCATCGCATTGTACATGCTCTAGCAAGGCAGCAGGGCTGAGAAGGGCTGTTGGCCATGTCGGTGGCCGAAGAAGGAGAGCCCCAAGACATTGGTGCAGGAGGCCGTATTCCCCACGGCTTCACCAACAGCAACACTCATACCTGGACCTATCTGAGAAGCAGTGTGTTAGAAGGCTGCACTTCCGAAAGGAGGCGGTTAAAGATATGCTATCTCCTGCAGGCAGACCTGCCGCTTCACATTGTCACTAGGACTGCGCTGCCCGTCGCAGTGAAGGTCACGGTGGCACTCTCCTTCAGCTCCTTCCATGATGCATCGAGATATATGCAGCATCTGACAATTCGCAGCACATCGCTGCATCTGCAACGTCAAACAAGGTCTCTGCACATGTAGAATGAACTTCATTATTTTCCAGTGGACCAGGGAGAAAAAGGATGAGTGTGCATGTGGGTTTGCCAGGATATCTGGCTTCCCGAGGGTGCATGAAGCAATTGATTGCATGTACATTGGCTTGCAAGCACCATTCCAGAATGCAGAGGTCTTCAGAAACACAAAGGAATACCATCCCTCAATGTATAGCTGGTGTGCGACCATACATAGCGCACCCTCACAGTCCATGCTCGCTATCCTGGAAGAGCACATGATGCCTTTATCCTGAGGGAGAGCACTGTGCCTTGACTGTTTCAACCATCACGACGAGGCCAAGGCTGGCTGCTTGGGGACAAGGGATACGGCCTGTCCTGGCTAATGACTCTTTCCCCCCCCCCCCCAACAACCCCACCACAGAGCCAGAGGAACGCTACAATGAGAGCCATGCCGCTACCCACAACATCATAGAGCAGACAATAGGGCAGCCTTCAATAATCCCCTCAACAGGTCTCACTATTCATTGTGGTGTGCTGCACAACTTGGCCATCATGAGGGCCCAGGCTTTGCCAGTGGAGATTGCAGGCCCACCTCAGGGGGAGCAGGAACAGGAGCTTGGCGACACCCTGAATGTGCAGCAACATGACAACCAGCAGCAGCCACGGAGGAGGCATCCTACCAATGTTGGCGGCACCAAAACTATTTGACAGTGGCTCATAAGGGAGCACTTTGCTTAAATGGAGGTAGCTGAGGGATGCAGCTGTGCCATGATGATGCCACATCTCCATCACAACTGAACAGTCATACACCAGAGGCTGAAGGAAACTGTTCAGCTAACATTTAATTTGGCAAACATGCCTCAAACAATCACCCGCCCCTTCAGAAAACACAACAGGTGATGAAACTTCTCAACATATGTACATAGGTCCCATGGGGACACACTTACTCAGTGGGTCTTCCGCTGGCATTTCCCACTCCTCTGCCTCAACCCCCTTCCTCAGCAACTACTCCTCAATGGGTCATCAGTACCTGCAGCAAGGTCGCTTGAGGGCTGCTGTGTGTTTGAGGGAGACAGGACAGATGGCCTAGCATGACGCCCTGGGCCTAGGAGGCCTGGCTGCTGATGGCACCACCTGAGAATGGGTGGCTGGGGTGTTGACCACGGTAGGTGCAAAGGCGGAATGGAAGTGGTGGGTGCCGGAATGATGTCTTCCTGAGAGACATCACCTCGACCGACTGGTCGCCACTCCCCCGGGGCAGAGCCTCAGCATCGGGAGCAATCTGGTGGAGTGCAGATTGCTGATCTACTTCAGCACCATTAGCACCGTTGGACTAATGGGGACCCAGACACGATGGCAGCAGTCAGTGCTTGCGTGGCATTAATTTGAGCCTGTATCAGCGTACACAGCGCATTGATGCCAGCATGCATTGACGACATGGCAGAATGCAGGTGTAGCGTGGTTTCAGCCTGCTGTTCAATGGCTACTGCAACGTCAGCCATGGTCTGCACCATCATGTCTGGGACCCCATGGTTACTTGTGGCGTCCATCATCCGTTGGTATCTACCAAGGATGGGCTCCTGAGACGCAAATGCAAAGATTAAGGCGGCCTCTACCACACTCCACGCAAGTGCATCCAAGGTCTGCGGGATCCTTGCCAATGCACCCATTAGCTTGTGGTGCATCTGCATTGATTCCCTGGAGATATCCTCCAAGTCCAGGTCCTCATCTGCCTGTCTGTGAGCAGGACTCATGGGCTGACCTTTCTCCGGAGAGCTGGCCCCCGAGCTTCCCCTCGCGCTGGCCGTTGCTGCAGGCCATGACTGCAGCGCCCATGAGGGTGGACACTCGCTCCTCCACCTTTGTGAGGTCCTGGAGGTAGGGCTCACCTCCGCCCCTACAATGCAGTTCATGCATATTGTGCGCTGACAAAAACAAAAAGTTGGTGGTGGCTGTGTAGGTGCTGGTGTGCCATAGGTGTCTGCAGTAGGGTACTCGCGAGTAATATGAGGAAATGTGCATATCTGCATTTCATCCTGCGTGCTAGCGCACAGTAGATGTGTGAACGGTGGGTCTGGGGCACAAGCAACTACCAGTAAGTATGAGGCTTAGGCCTATGACCGCATATGAAGAGTTGAAAGGTGCTGATAGGTGAGCTCAGGCTGAGTAAGGAGCTAGGAGGCAAGAGATACTTGGATTGGCAGGGCATGTCTGGTGAGGCAATAGAGGTCTCAGGCTGGCTTCAGCAATGAGTAACATGGCCTGGTAGACAGAGAAGGGGTAGGCAATGCAAAGTCTTTGCATTGTGTGAGACAGTGAGGTTCACATGAAGGCATTGGAAGGTGAATGGAAAGGGTACTCACCCTGACGACCCTAGTAAGGTCGTTAAATTTATTGTGACATTGCATCGCTGTGGTGGCCACCATGTTCCAAGCTGCAACATGCTGTGCCACCTCCCTCCACAGCCTTGTCAGTGGCCTTCATTCCTCCTGCAAGCTGGAGGGCATTCCAGTGACTCTCCACTGCCTCCAGCAAGGCATCAAGAACAGTGGGCGAGAAGCGGGAGATAGCTGGTGTCCTCCTTGCTCCTCCATTTTCACGCTCTGCAGGCACTGTGGAGGTGGAGCTGCTCATGCGCTAACTTATCTTGCCACGCCTTTAGGAATTGGCTTTTCCCGGGATCACAATTGGAGTTCGGCACCTGTGCAATGGCTCCATAACTTTAGTTGGCGCCGCCCGACACCCCCCCACACACCCCACAAGTCAAATGTGTAACGGCTGATTTTTTTTGCGCCACCTTCAGCTCCTCGCCTAATTCCTTTTCAAGGTGATAAAATTACCGCTCCGCCTGGATTACAGCGCCAACTGAGGCCCGACCGAATTTCTCCCCCATAGAATCATACAGCACAGAAGGAGGCTATTCAGCCCATGCTGCCTGTGCCGTCCCTCCCCCTGCTCTTCACCCATAGCCATGTACATTTTTCTTTATCGAGTACTTATTGAATTCCCTTTTTGAAAGTTAACAATTGAATCTGCTTCTACCACGCCTTTCTGGCAGTGCATTCCAGATCATGACCACTCGCTCCAAAAAAGCGTTCTCATCTCCTGCCTGTGTTTTTTTTTGCCAATTATCTTAAATCTGTGTCCTCTGGCTACCGACCCTTCTGCCAGTGGAAATAGTTTCTCCCCATCTACAAATCCCTCATATTTATGAATACCTCTTAAATCTCCCTTTAACCTGCTCTGCCCCAAGGAGAATAATCCCAGCTTCTCTTAGTCTCTCCAGATAACTGAAGTCCCTCATCCCTGGTACCATGTTAATCAACTTGCTGGGGGGGGGGGGGGGCGGTGGGAGGGAGGAGCAATGGGAGGTGAGTGTAAAAATAATCTTGAGACTGTTTGTTTATATTTGTCTTCTAGACTTTGAAAGGAATTGGCATAATTGAACTGGGAATATTATTCGCAATGAGATATTAGGACGCACAAGTTAAAAATGAGCAAGCCGGGGATAGGAAGCAAAGTCAGAAGCAAATATAGGCGAGAATTTTGTGAAATAATTTACCAGGGATGGCTACTGATGTAGACTATTATATGTATTTTTGAGGGGAGAAAGGATTGAGGGATATGGTGGGGTTGATCTATCAAAGAGGGATTATGCTCATAAAGTCCATTTACTGGCTTCTGGACTATAGAGTAATCTTCACTACTGCCGCCGCTTTCGATGGCATTTTTATTCTCTCTTAGGCCGCCTTTATTCTAGTACCTGCCCAGTTTCCTTAGTTTTCTGCTTCACTGCTGGTAAGTATTCGCTCAATATTGAGCTGGCTTTGATAAGCTTGTGCTCCAAATGACCTTTGTTTTGCCACTTGATTCCCATAACCACTGACTCCATTCATCCTTCAGCAATCCTTTGTTTCCCTTTGCTGAATTGGGTGGGATTGGCTCCTCAAGCTCCCACTGCTGCTCCAGACCTTTTGTGCTCCTCACCTCCCTACAGCTCTTCAGAATAGCTGCATTAATTCTGAGATTTAATTTTCACTGTCCCCAGGCTTCCTGAGCTTTCGGTACTCTAGGCTCTTGGCTTTCAGTCCCACTGCTCCTCACTACTATACTGGTTATACTGGATCCATTGATGTGCATGACGAATCACTGAGGCTACTACTCACCTTGGCTGAAGCCCTGGACCAACCTATGCTGGCTTGGTTGACTTCATATTGCTCCTAAGCTCTCCGTTTTCCACTGGAGCATCCCCATCAAACAGCTCCTGGACTTAATCACCTTCCACATCTGCCATTTAATCTGGACATTGGTTTGTCTATATGCTCGAAACTGACTTTAACTTTGAACTCTGGGCTAGAATCTTCACTTTTGTGCTTATCACCAAAAAAATGGGCGTTATTTCCGGTGTGGGCGGTAAAAAAGGGTTTTCGGATCGCCGGCTTCTTGCCCATTCTCAAAGCTACTAGTCTCCATTTTTGAAAATGGCCGTTACCGCGAGCGACATGAAATGAGCGGTAGCGTTAAATTTTTTTGACCTTCTGCCATAAAGTGTGGCCGTCCTTAGCAATGGCATGGCAACGCTCGATTGCTGCGATTCAAGAGATCAAGGGTCATCATGACATGCGCAGAAGAGGAGACAGAGAGAGGGAGCTCCGAGACACTGAAAGCTTGTGTGGCTGTTGTGGGGGGCATGAGGGAGATTCACCAGCAGCAAAAAGCCTACTAAGCACCGAGAACATAGTTGGCACCGAGTTTTTGTCCAACAAATAAGATATAACATGGAAGGGATGGAGGAGGCCCTGGAGCTAGTAGCCAGGAACACTGGTGGTGGAGGGTTCCCAGTGGTCCCGGAGCGCGGCACTGCACCCCAAGGTGTCGCATCCCATTGTCAACCACACATGAGTGTCAGCAGCAACATCTTGCTTCTGGCTCAGAGCACATTCCCACCTCGGGACCGTCCTCTCCCGTATCCGTCCAAGCAGTGTTTCGGCCGTCACCCCCCCCCCCCCCACAATGAAGCATCATCTGAGGAGCTCCTTGACCAGGAGGGGAAAGGGATGGGGTACAGGTGGGGAGGAGAACCGGGCGGGCGGGGGGTGGGTTGGTCTGTACAGAAATACGGATGATTTCAAACTAATGTTTGGTTTAAATGCATTTTATTTAACAAAACCTTGTAGCGCATTGGCTCAGATAGCTGCACCGTTACAAGCTGGTGATTCCTTAACCTCAATGGATATAATGACACTTAACTTCAATCAACTTAAACTTTAACTGTCACCAAGGTGATGCCCACCATTGATGTATCACCTGCGCACACAGCAGTGTGTCAACCTTGTAAATAACACCAATGTTCTTTCAGGCAAAGCGATCATTGATGAGCTCCTGACGTAAGGCTTTTGCAGCTATCATGCCACCACAGGCCCTTTCATGCAGTCTACAGGGGGACGGGGGCATGGGCATGGCTTCAGCGAGAGCCTGATTGTCTGGGCCGATGTCAGCATCAGCCTGATTGGCTGGGCCGATGTCAGCATCCGCCTCCTCGTCCTCCTCTTCCTCTCTCTGGTGAGGTGGACTGTCAAACTCAGCAGGCAATTCTTGTCCCCTCTTGATAGGCAAGTTGTGCAGCATGGAGAGCACCACCACGAATTGAGCTACACTGCTTCAGCACTCCAATGCTTTTCTCCATGATATTGTGAGTTGCTCTGTGGTTCTTGTTGTATCGCCTCTTGGTGTGGGTGTCACGCAGGGGGGTCATCAGCCAGGTGGCGAGGCCATATCCTTTGTCGCCAAGCATCCAGCATTGACCTTGTGGCTGATTGTTAAATAAGTCAGATACAGTGCTCTCAAGCAGGATGTGAGCATCATGGATGCTGCCCGGAAATTGAGCATTCGCTGCCAGTATAATTTGCTGGTGGTCGACAACGAGTTGGACATTCAGGGAGTGGAATCCCTTGCAGTTCCTGAAAACCTCTGCATCCTGAAAAGGTGCCTACATCGCGATGTGCGTACAGTCTATTGCTCCCTGCACCTTGGGGAAGTTTGAAATTCTGGAGAATCCTAGAGCCCTCTCACTCTGTGCCTCCCTGGTCATAGGGAAGCTGATCAAGTCCCTCCTGCGTGCGTACAGGGCTTCAGGGACCTGTCTAATGCAGCGATGTGTGGCATGCTGAGAAAGTCCGCAGATGTCTCCAGCTGTGGCCTGAAAAGAACCCGAGGCGCAGAACGTCAGTGCCGCGGTGACTTTGACCACGACGGACAATGCGGTACTGATGGTGCTGGCAGGCTGCAGATCTGCCCTTATCAGCTGGCATACCTCAGTGATAACCTCTTTGTGGAAGCGCAGTCTCTGAAGGCAGGTGGTGTCGGGAAAGTCTTGGTAAGAATGCTTCCCCTTGTACTTGCAGGGGGTGTAATGTCTGGTCCTCCTCATCAGTCTGTCACGTCTTACAATGGGCACATAATGCAGTGGAGCGTTCCTTTGGTGATGTAGAGTCTGCTGCATGTAATTGGTCACCAAGAGAGGGTGAGAAAGGACAGGCCCCATTGCAGTAGCGCTCTGCTTTTCACTGGGCACAAACTAGGAATGTCCCGACAAAGACACTTCTTCAATTCCAATTGGTCACTGTATGGTCAAGATGTTTTTAGAGATGTTCACCAACTCCAACGACCTGCAGAGTACATACGAACTCTGCCGAGGTTGAAGCACAGCAGCCTTTCAAAGGATGCGACATGTAATCTAGAACATGGCGTCCATAACGCTGTGATTAGTTCCACTTTTTCTGGGCGATTTTTTTTGGGCGAGCGATATTGTGTGCGAGGTGGTGAAATTGACGCTGGGCGATCTTGTGGCTGCTCGTTTCGGTAAATATGCTCTTTACGAAAGTAGGCGGGCGTTAATATTGAATCTCACCGTTAAATCAGTGCGGAAAGTAACGCTGGGCGATATGGCCGTTAATTTCGCCCATTCTGATGATTCCGCCCCAAAAAAGTGGGCGGGCGGTAATATTTTTTCCCGGCGTTAAGTACATAGGGAAAGTAACGCTCGCCGATAAATTTCCTAAAAATGCCTGTCAGTTTCCATTTTGTGCCAAAATGGGCGATATATTGGCATTATACATCATTTCAGCGTTAAAATGGGCATTAAGTGGCCGTTAAGCATGCAAAAAAAGTGGAGGTTCTAGCCCCAAGTCGTATCATCTCTCTATCCTCCGGTTACAACCAGGGCATACCTCTTTTAATCTTTGCCAAGCCTATGTACCCTGACTTCCGTCTAGGTCCATTTGTGTGCACATTTTGGCCCCATGCTGCCTTTAATTTAATTTCTTCCCTCTCGAGTACTTTGACCACCAATCCCTACCCCACCTCTGTGTGCCTCTGCTTTTCTGTTCTCCTGCCATCATAGTATTAAGGTGCTTAGCAACTTTGAAAGTGGCTAAGTCCCCAGGCCCAGATGAAATGTATCCCAGGCTGTTAAGCGAAACAAAAGAGAAAATAGCAGAGGTTTTGACCATCATTTTTCAATCCACTCTGGCCTCAGGTGTGGTGCCAGAGGACTGGAGGACTGTTAATGTGGTACCTTTGTTTAAGAAGGGAGAAAGGGATAGACAGAGTAATTACAGGCCAGTCAGCCTAACCTCAGTTGTGGGAAAATTATTGTAAAAAATCCTGAAGGACAGGATGAATTTATATTTAGAAAGACACGGATTAATCAGAGACAGCCAGCACGGATTTGTAAAGGGAAGGTCGTGTCTGACTAACTTGATTGAATTTTTCAAGGAGGTAACTAGGAGGGTCAATGAGGGTACTGCATATGATGTAGTGTATATGGATTTTAGCAAAGTTTTTGATAAGGTCCCACATGCCAGACTGGTCACGAAAATTAAAGCCCATGGGATCCAGGGCAAAGTGGCGAGTTGGATCCAAAATTGGCTGAGGCAGGAAGCAAAAGGTCATGATGGTTGATTGTTTTTGTGACTTGAAGGATGTTTCCAGTGGGATTCCACAGGGCTCAGTACTAGGTCCCTTGCTTTTTGTGGTATACATCAATGATCTAGACTTGAATATAGGGGGTATGATTAAGAAGTGTGCAGATGATACAAAAATAGGCTGTGTGGTTGATGATAAAGAATAAAGCTGCGGACTGCAGGAAGATATCAATGAACTGGTCAGGTGGGCTGAACAGTGGCAAATGGAATTTAATCCAGAGAAGTGTTAGATAATGTATTTAGCGAGGGCTAACCAGGAAAGGGAATACACATTAAATGGTAGGACATTGAGAAGTGTAGAGGAACAAAGGCACCTTGGAGTGCATGTCCTCAGATTCCTGAAGGTAGCAGATTTACGAGGATGTTTCCAGGAGTGGAGAATCTTAGCTATGAGGACAGATTGGATAGGCTGGGTTTGTTTTCCTTGGAACAGAGGAGGCTGAGGGGAGACTGATTGAGGTGTATAAAATTATGAGGGGCCTAGATACAGTGGATAGAAAGGGCATATTTCCCTTAGCAGAGGGGTCAAGTACCAGAGGGCATAAATTTAAAATAATTGGTAGAAGGTTTAGAGGGGATTTGAGGGGAAATTTCTTCACGCAGAGGGTTGTGGGGGTCTGGAACTCACTGCCTGAAACCGTGGTAGAGGCAGAAACCCTCACCACATTTAAAAAGTACTTGGATGTGCACTTGAAGTGCTGTGACCTGCAGACGGACCTAGAACTGGAAAGTGGGATTAGGCTGGATAGCCTCTTGTTGGCTGGCGCAGACACGATGGGCCGAAATGGCCTCCTTCCGTGCTGTATACTTCTCTGATTCTATGATCATCCCAGGTTTGCAACATGAATAAACTCACAGCTTTGAAGGGCCCATTGAAGCACCCGTTAGTTACTCTCATTACAAGCATTACTACCCCATTCTTCTCCCTTGCCAATCTATCCATCCAGTGTGCCCACTTGGGACTAATCTCTCCATCCTCCGTGTCCCGCTCACCCCACCTACTGCCCCCTTGAACTCTGCCAGTGGATCAGCAATTACCTCCAGATCTGCATTTTCCCTCCAGAATGTTCATTCACTCATAAGTAAGGCCCTTGCTATCCATAATGTTGTGGATGAATACATTGACATCATTGCTTTGATGGAAATTTGACTTGTAGGCGGTGACATCCATGCTCCTTTAATGAAGCCTCCCTACTATCTGCCCTGCCCAAACTCCCATCGTGGCGGTGTGGCCCTTTTCACTAAATCACAATTTGAGCTCTTCCCCCTATTTGTCTAGCACTTTCTCCTCCAAGCATCTAATCTTGTTCCACCCCTCCTCTTAAAATCCTAATTTTCTACCACCATACCAAGGCCCCCCCTTGTTACCAAGATATGCTCACTCCTTTCCTCCCTTAGCATCTGCACTGAGCGGCGACTCATCCATGGTGATTTCAATCTCCCTCGTCAACTTGCCATCTCTACTCTGATTTCACTGCCCTCCTATCCCTGCACAACCTCTCCCTACATATACATTTTCCCACCCATATTCATGGCCTCTTCCCCAACCTTGCTACCCCACAAGTCTCCCATTGCCTCGATCACATTCAAGACCATCTCTGATCACTCACTTGTATCCCTCACCACTTGCTTCCCCTTCCAACACTGCTTTCTTCTGTGTATGCCTCAAGAAAAAATCTGCTTCAAGTTACTTGGAACTGCACTTTCAAACTCCCAAATGTCTAGCCATTTGCCCGTCTTTTGTCATAATACTTCTGCAGCTGTTGATCTCCTTCAAATCCTTTAGATCAGCCATCATCACCCCCTGCAAAAGCCCACCCTTGAACCCTCTGTTGCAAACTCCTGGCCCATATACAACCTCGCTTTAATCTCCAAAGTCCTTGAATGTGTTGTCGCCTCCCAAATCTGTGCCCATCTTTCCCGCAACTTTTAATCCCTCCAATCACGTTTCCACCACTGCCACTGCACTGAAATGGCCCTTATCAAAGTCACAAATGATATCTTATGTGACTGTATTGTGGTAAACTATCCCTTCTCATCCTCTCGACCTGTCTGCAGCTTTTGACATGGTTGACCACACCATCCTCCTACAATGCCTCTCCTCCATCCAGCTGGGTGGAACTGCCGTTGCCTGGTTCCACTCCTATCTATCCAGTCATAGCCAGAGAATCACGTTGAAATGGCTTCTCTTTCCGCTCCCACACCATTATCTCTGGAGTTCCCAAGGATCTATTTTTGGCCCCTCCTATTTATCATCTACATACTTCCTCTTGGCAGCATCATTCAAAAACACAACGTCAGGTTCTATATATATGGTGATGACATCCATTTCTACCTCACCACCACCTCTCTCGACCTCTCCACTGCCTCTGATTTGTCACGTTCCTTGTCTGACATCCAGTCGTGGATGAACAGAAATTTCTTGCGACTAAATAATGGGAAGAACAAAGCCATTGTCTTCAGTCTCCTCCACAAACTCTCTTTCCTAGCCACTGACTCCATCCCTCTCCCTGACAACTGTCTGAGGTTGAACCAGACCATTGCAACCTTGACATTCTATTTGATCCTGAGCTGAACTTGATCCTATATCCGCTCCATCACCAAGATTGCCTACTTCCACTTCTGTAACATAGCCTGTCTCTGACCCTGCTTCATCTCATTTGCTGCTGAAACCCTCATCCGTGCCTTTGTTACCTCTAGACTCAACTATTCCAATGCTCTCCTGGCTGACCGTGCACCCTGTGTAACCTGAGCTCATCCAAAACTCTGCTGCTTGCACACTAATTTGCATAATCACTCCTGTGTTTGCTGACCTACATTGGCTCCAGGTCCAGGAATGTCTCAATTTAAAAAAGAATTCTCATCCTTGTTTTCAAATCCTTCCGTGTCCTTTCACCTCACTATCTCTAACCTCCTCCAACCCTACAAGTCTGAGGTCTTTGCGCTGCTCCAATTCTGGCCTCTTGCGTATCTCCGATTTTCATTGCTCCATCATTGGCGGCCGTGCCTTCAGCTACCTCAGCCCTAAGCTCTGAAATCCCCTCCCTAAACCTCTCCGCCTCTCAACCTCTCTCTCCGCCTCTCAACCTCTCTCTCCTTTTAAGATGCTCCTTAAAGCCTACCTCTTGACCAAGCCTGTAATAATATCTCCTTATGGAGCTCAATGTCAAATTTTGAAGTGCCTTGAGTCTTTCACTGTTAAAGGCATTATATAAATACAAGTTTTTGTTGCTTAATCATTCTTTCACCGCCACCTTTGAAGCCCTTGTCACCATTAAAACCATTATTGTAGCTCATTGTGGTGGTTCCTGCTGAAATGTACGAACATATGAATAATGACAGACAGGTAAAGACCCGTTGGTCCATCCAGCCTGTCCCACACAATTGTGATACCTTGTGTATCACAATATATACAGTCTCCACCCCACCTGAAACCATGTGTGATCCAGTTTAAAATCCCATGCCAATTTTGGTGGATGCACAGAAATCTGAGACATTCCTCTCCGAATCTGGGACATTCCTCTCTGAACCACTTGGACGATCAAAACTAGTTCAGGAGAATTCCCTGAAGTGTACCTAACTTTTTGTAAGAAGTGACATCTACCTTAACCACAAATGAGTCCAGCTCTCTCTTGAAGAATCAGCATCCACTGCATGAGGCAGCAGTGTGTTCCAGTGGTTCACTATTCTCTGGGAAAAGAACCACCTCTTGACATCTAACCAAGGTCTGATCTTATACCAATTTAAAATTGTGAACCCTGGTCCTCCCTAGCCTATTTAATTGGAATAAACTGTCAAGTGGAACACCGTCTATTCCCTTCATCATTTTTTAAACCTCAATCAGATTACCCCCAAGTCTATGCTTGATTAAGGTGTAGAGTCCCAACTCTTTTAGCCTATCTTTATAACAAAGATGCTTTATACTGCGTATTAGTCGAGTGGCACTTCACTGCACCCGTTCCAAAACTTCTATCACCCATCATATGAGAAGACCAAAACTGACGCAGTATTCCAAGTGTGGTCTGAACAAGGACATCTACAAAGCTAAAATAGTAAAAGAAAGAAGTTTGCATTTATATATAGCACCTTGCACGACCACCGGACATCCCAAAGCACTTTGCAGCCAATTAAGTACTTTTTGAAGTGTAGTAATTGTTGTAATGTAGGAAACATGGTAGCTAAATTGCGCACAACGAGCTTCAACAAACAGCAATGTGATAATAACCAGATAATCTGTTTTTTAGTGATATTCGTCGAGGGATAGGTATTGGCCAGGACATCGGGAATAACTCCCCTGCTCTTCGAAATAGTGCCATGGGATCCTTTGTGTCCACCTGAGAACAGCAGGTTTAACGTCTCATCTGAAAGATGACACCTCCCAACAGTCCAACACCCCCTCAGTACGACACTGGAATGTCATCCGAGATTTTTGTGCTCAAGTCTCTGGATTGGGAGTATGTCTTGTCATAACCAGTTGTCCTATGAATCCACCCCAAAAACCTATTTGCGCTAGCTATTGCTTCATGGCATTGCTCATGTACCTTTAGAGATCTGTGCACTCGAACACCCAGATCTCTTTCTCCACCTTTTTTTGCCAATCATGAACCCAATCTTCCAACATATTAAGATCTGCCTGAAGCAGGTCTCCAGTTCTAACACACAGATCTTTATCATCTGCAAATTTGCAAATTGTGCCACAAACATGCAAACATAAGGACATAAGAAATAGGAGCTGGAGTAGGCCATTTGGGCCCCCGAGCCTGCTCCGCCATTCAACAAGATCTTCTACCTCAACTCCACCTTCCCGCAATATCCCCATATCACTTAATTGCCTTAGTTCCCAAAAATGTATCTACCTCTGTCTTGAATATACTCAACGACTGAGCATCCACAGCTCTCTGGGGTAGAGAATTCCAAATATTCACAACCCTTTGAGTGAAGACATTTGTCCTTGTCTCAGTCCTAAATGGCCGACCCATTATTCTGAGACGATGACCCCCGTGTTCTAGATTCCCCAGCCAGGGGAAACATTTTCTCAGCATTAACCCCTTAAGAATTTTATATGTTTCAGCCTCTCATTCTTCTAAACTCTAGGGAATATATGCCTAGTTTACTCAAGCTCTCCTCATAGGGCAATCCCCTCATCCCAGGAACCAGTCTAGTGAACCTTCATTGCACTTCATCTAAGGCAAGTATGTCTTTCCTTGGGTAAGAAGACCAGAACTATACATAGTACTCCAGGTGTAGCCTCACCAATAACCTGTATAATTGTAGTAAGACTTCTTTACTCTTGTACTCTAATCTTGTTGTAACAAAAGCTAACACACCATTTGCTTTCCCAGCTAACTTTGTGTCATCAGCAAACTTAGAAAAGTTACACAGTCCCTTCATCTAAGTCATTAATATAGATTCTAAATAGCTCTGTCCAAGCACTGACCTTGTGGTTCCCCGCTAGTTACAGCTTGCCATCCTGAAAAGTCCTGTTTATTCCTAGTCTGTTTTCTGTCCATTAACCAATCCTCAATCCATATTGCCCCCAATCCCGAGTCCTAATTTTGTGTAATAACCTCGTATGTGACACCACATCAAATGCTTTTTGAAAATCCAAATGCACTACATCTACTGGTTTCCCCCTTATCCATCCTACTAGTTACATCTTCAAAAAACTCTTAACAGATTTGTCAAAAAAGATTTCCCTTTCATATACCATGTTGATTCTGCCTAATCATATTACGATTTTCTAAGTGCCCTGTTACCATGTCCCTAATAATAGATTCTAGCATTTTGCCTACTATGTCAGGCTAACTTGTCTATAGTTCCCCTTTAGTTTTCCTTTCCTCTCCTAAGTAGCGGGGTTATGTTTGCTACCTTCCAATCCTTGGGGACTGTTCTAAAATCTAGGTGGTTCTGGAATTTATACCAGTGTATCCACTGTCTCTGCAGCTACCTCTTTTAAAGCCCTAGGATGCAGGTCGTCTGGTCCAGGGGATTTGTCACCACTTTGTCCCATTAATTTCTCCAGCACTATGTGTTATGTATGTTAACGTGTGTACTGTAACACTAGACCACTGAATGTACCTTCACACTTTTATACACCATACCTGTACCACCAGAGGGTGATACTGGTGGAGACCTAAGGGTCACCTGCACAGTGCAGGTAACCAAGTATAAAAGGGAGCTCACCTCTTGATGTCCTCACTCCAGGAGCTGCAATAAACAGACTAAGGTCACTTCAGTTCAAGTACTATACCCTTACCTCGTGGCGTCGTTATTAGAGTACTTACATACACGACAACTGGTGACGAGGTTACGAATTTCCACGCACAACATGTCTAACCTAAGCAACTTCCAACAATTCACTGATGGGGACTGTGATTATGTAGCACACGAATCACTGACTCCACACGGTCTGGTGTTAATCTAACTGCTGTGACCGTAGTCCTTTATTGAACAGCTCCAGAGTGCTCCACAAGGGTGGTGGGCAGCCTTTTATACTGCCTCGTGCAGGTACTTTCAGGTCTCCCACCACAGCGCCCTCTGTGGTGCACCATTGTACTTATCATACATTTAATGTACCAGAGCAATACACAACATCACTGCCCCCCCCCGCCCCCAGTTCAAAAAGCCGTTGCTGGAATCCCCTAAATCGAAAAATGCATTAGCCCATTGGTGATGTTGGTCACGGATCCACATCCCTGAATTTAAACACAGTGACCATTTAGCATTGAAATATTAACTCTTGTCGTAATTCGCAATTCATGTCCATTGTTTTAAACACAGTGACCACTCAGCATTAAAATATTATTTCTTGTCATAAATCCATCATCCTACATTCACATGGCACACTTAGGCTCGCTCTAGCCTTACGAAAGTCCAAAAGTCTTTATGTGGGGACCGCAGTGGTGTGAGGCCCTTTTAAGATGCCCGGGAGTATTTCCCAGTGGATCATCCCCCATCTCCTCAGCCACATGGTGAGTCCGATTTCTTTTACACATGCGCTGAAGGTGGCCTTTAATGTGGCAGGTATTACACGTGTACTCTGCAAACCTGCACCAGTGAACCCCATGGCTTCCTCCGCAGCGCCAGCATAGTGCTGCTTGATAGGCCCCTCTCAGCGGACTCTCAGTTCCAGGACCCCGAGGTCCGTACTCTCTGCCCTGGGCAGAGCCATGTTCTGCAGTTTTGTCCATTGTGGGCGCTATCCTGTGGACAGTGCCTGCCGGGTTCGAGACTGTGTGGATCATTTGCTTGGTGTTGCACGTCGAGGTCATATATGCTCGGCTGATGGTGATGGCCTTTGTCAGGATGACTGTGGGTTCAGTGGCTAGCAGCTTGTGAAGGAGGCCCTCGTGGCCGATCCCCATGACGAAAACGTCCCACAGCGCCCCGCCTGCCCGCACCCCAGCAATGAGCCCGCAACTGTAGCCTTGTGTGGAAGCTGAGGCTGCAGCATTGCTTGGGGCCAGGAGTTCTGGGCTGCTGCTGCCCTTTGGAAACCCGGGGAGCAGCAGTCTGTGGGGGAGTGAAGAAGTCTTCCCAGCTCCCACAGACCTATCCCATCCTCATCGCCAATGTGATGTATGTAGCACACAAATCACTGACTCCACACGATCTGGTGTTAATCTAACTGCTGTGACCTTAGTCCTTTATTGAACAGCTCCAGAGCGCTCCACAGGTGTGTGTGGCAGCCTTTTATACTGCCTCGTGCAGGTACTTTCAGGTCTCTCACCACAGCACCCTCTGTGGTGCACCATTGTACTTATCATCCATTTAATGTACCAGAGTAATACACAACAGGGATGATTGGGATGCCTTTGTGGAAAGGCTCGAATACTTTTTCATCGTGATCAACCTGGCTGGAGACACACCGACCTCGCTGGCTGATGAGCGCAGAGCCATCCTGCTCAGCAGCTGTGGGCCCAACGTCCACGGCCTCGTCAGGGACCTGCTGGCTCCAGCGAAGACAACAATGAAGACTTATGTGGAGCTCATAACTGTAATACAAGAACAATTCAAACCTAAAGAGAGCATCCTCACAGCCAGACACTGGTTCTACACCCACTGGTGGCCCGAAGGCCAAGAAATTGCTAAATATGCTGCAGACCTGAGAAGATTGGCTGCACATGTAATTTTGATGACCACCTCACCGAAGTACTAAGGGACATCTTCGTTATTGGAATTGGCCACGAGGGCCTCCTCCATAAGCTGCTCTCTGCAGACACTACGGTCACCCTGCAGAAGGCAATCAAAGTGAGCCAGGCATTCATGATTTCGGTCTGCAACTCCAAGAAGATGATGGCTCACCCCCAGGACTCTAACCCGACGAGTACAGTGAACCGAATGGTGCCTTTCAGAGGCAAGGCTGCTGCCCCGAGTCCCGCAACCCTGAGTCCGCCATATGGGGCCAACTGGCTAGCCCCGTGCTGGCGCTGTGGAGGAAACCACAGGGCCCACCAGTGCCGATACAAAGACTATACCTGCAAAGGCTGTAACACTAAAGGTCATCTCCAGCAAATGTGTAGAAGAAATTTTACTCACCGAGTCGCTGAAGAGTTGGCTGATCACCCGGGCTCGAGCGCTGATGAAGACGAAGCGGCTCAGCCCCTGGAAGAGGTGTACGGAGTGTATTCCTGCTCCACCGAGAGTTCTCCATGGAAAATGGAAGTAGAAATCAACGGTGTTCCAGTCACGATGGAGATCGACACAGGGGCGAGCCAATCGCTGATGAATCAGATGGCCTTCGAGAAACTCTGGGACAATCCCGCCAAACGACGCAAAATGTTCCCAATCGAGCCGAAGCTGCTCACTCACCATCCTAGTCGTTGGCAGCTGGATGTCCAGGTGTCTTTTGTGGATCGTTGCCGGTGATGGTCCAATGCTGCTGGGAAGAAGATGGATGAAGCAAATCCAAATCTGTTGGAGCGGGGAAAACCCCGGCGATTGACGTCCTACGTGGCCCCAAACTTGGATCCATCGCAGCACCTGGAAATCCTACCGTCCAGCTCGACTGCGTGGCGACGACACAGACTGCACAACTCAACGGTGAGATGATCCAACCTCACCTTCCGGGCTCCAGTGGCAGGACTCAGAGGGAAGAAGATCGGCGCAGAAGGTAGATTCCTGGCTTCCGTGGGAAAAAAAGATCACCGCAGCCTACCTCGTGGAGAGAAAGAAGATGGCGCCCGCACCACGAGGTGAAGCAACTGAAATCAAAATGACCGCAACCAGACCACGAGGGGCAGCGTTGAGGGAGCAACACATGAAGCCGAGCAGCGAACCGGATTGGGGTAAAGATTGCAAGGCCCTCTTAAAGGAAACCGGCCACCCAAAACAATGAAAGGGACAGTTCCACTCTTGGCACATCAATGCTGGGGACACTACTGATAAAGGTGTAATTAATGAATGCAAGTATATAAATGCACTGTTGAACGGTGATGCCGGTAATGCTAATGAGACAAATCTAACTAACAAAGGCAAGTATCTAAATGTAACCTTGCACAGAGATACTGATAGTATACAGGCAGGTGTTGTAATGGACAAATGTGAAAATGTAAACACAAATAACAATGTCGAGTCGGCTGGTTGCGGTCGGAGCCAATGTATCATGTATGCTAATGTTAAAATGAGAAATGATGCCAGGTTCTACATGTATGCCGACAAGGCCAAAGGCAACCACCCATGGGAAACACCCAGGTCCAACGGGCTACCCAATCGTGTCGCCTGCACCTCCGGGACCAATGTGATGCCCCAGGGAGGGTGACCACACATACATTGGGAGCAGGGCCAGCAATCAATGGACGGCACAGCCACCACCACTGGCAACCTGCCCCAGATTGGCCCTGGCCAGCACCGGGAACAAGAGGCCAGTATCCTCCAGCCTTCCTGGCGGGACCTGGGATGACCAGACTTCCACCACCATGAAGGGCAGCAGGGTGGCCCTGCAGCTCTCAATAGAGGACAGGGAGGCCACATCACCCTGTGGCTCGGCCCACCACTGAACGTCCTCACCCACCCAAACAATATAATGTATGTGCCTTACCTATAACATGTACTTGTTCCACCACTGCTGAACTCAAAAACAGTGACATAACCAACCAGATTCCTTACTCACTCTACATGTACGCCAATGCAGGTGTTGAGCCACACACATGGTCCATGTATGGGGTGGGGGGGGGGGAACTGGATTTATGAAGCTGTGAACACATGGATCACACCCAGAACCCACACAATCCTCACTACAAACTTTCAAGTCGAGGTCCAGAGAACAGAGAACACAGTGCAAAAACCTTGGCACAAGACTAAGGAGGAAATTGATGGGATTGGAGGCTGATAAATCCCCGGGGCCTGATAGTCTGCATCCCAGGGTACTTAAGAAAGTGTGGATGCATTGGTGATCATTTTCCAACAGTCCATCGATTCTGGATCAGTTCCTATGGACTGAAGGGTAGCTAATGTAACACCACTTTTTAAAAAAGGAGGGAGAGAGAAAACCGGTAATTATGAACCGGTTAGCCTGACATCAGTAGTGGGGAAAATGTTGGAATCAATTATTAAAGATGAAATAGCAGTGCATTTGGAAAGCAGTGACAGGATCGGTCCAAGTCAGCCTGGATTTATGAAAAGGGAAATCATGCTTGACAAATTTTCTGGAATTTTTTGAGGCTATAACTAGTAGAGTGGACAAGGGAGAACCAGTGGATGTGGTGTATTTGGACTTTCAAAAGGCTTTTGACAAGGTCCCACACAAGAGATTGGTGTGCAAAATCAAAGTACATGGTATTGGGGGTAATGTACTGACGTGGATAGAGAACTGGTTGGCAGACAGGAAGCAGAGAGTCGGGATAAACGGGTCCTTTTCAGAATGGCAGGCAGTGACTAGTGGACTGCCGCAGGGCTCAGTGCTGGGACCCCAGCTCTTTACAATATACATTAATGATTTAGATGAAGCAATTGAGTGTAATATCTCCAAGTTTGCAGATGACACTAAGCTGGGTGGCAGTGTGAGCTGTGAGGAGGACGCTAAAAGGCTGCAGGTTGACTTGGACAGGTTAGGTGAATGGGCCAATGCATGGCAGATGCAGTATAATGTGGATAAATGTGAGGTTATCCACTTTGGGGGCAAAAACACAAAGGCAGAATATTATCTGAATGGCGGCAGATTAGGAAAGGGGGAGGTGCAACGAGACCTGGGTGTCATGGTGCATCAGTCGTTGAAAGTTGGCATGCAGGTACAGCAGGTGGTGAAGAAGGCAAATGGTATGTTGGCCTTCATAGCTAGGGGATTTGAGTATAGGAGCAGGGAGGTCTTACTGCAGTTGTACAGGGCCTTGGTGAGGCCTCACTTGGAATATTGTGTTCAGTTTTGGTCTCCTAATCTGAGGAAGGATGTTCTTGCTATTGAGGGAGTGCAGCTAAGGTTCACCAGACTGATTCCCGGGATGGCGGGACTGACATATGAGGAGAGACTGGATCAACTGGGCCTTTATTCACTGGAGTTTAGAAGGATGAGAGGGGATCTCATAGAAACTTATAAGATTCTGACGGGACTGGACAGGTTAGATGCGGGAAGAATGTTCCCGATGATGGGGAAGTGCAGAACCAGGGGGCACAGTCTTGGGATAAGGGATAGGCCATTTAGGACTGAGACGAGGAGAAACCTCTTCATTCAGAGAGTTGTTAACCTGTGGAATTCCCTACTGCAGAGAGTTATTAATGCCAGTTCATTGGATATATTCAAGAGGGAGTTCGATATGGCCCTTACGGCTAAACCGATCAAAGGGTATGGAGAGAAAGCAGGAAAGGAGTACTGGGGGAATGATCAGCCATGATCTTATTGAATGGTGGCGCAGGTTTGAAGGGCCAAATGGCCTACTCCTGCACCTATTTTTCTATGTTTACAGAACCTGGAGGTGTTTTGTAACTGAAAGGGATTCCACTCCCTGAAGGTGCAGCTCGTTGTCGACCACAATCAAAAAATCATGGCAGTACATGCTACATTTCCTGGCAGCATCCATGATGCTCACATCCTGGATGTGAGTGCTATCCCTGACCTGTTTGTCAATCAGCCAGAAGGTCACGGTTGGATACTGGGGGATAAAGGATATGGCCTTGCCAGTTGGCTCATGACCCCTCTGCGTAATCCCCTGACAGAAGCCAAGAAGCGTTACAACGAAATGCACATAGCTACACGCAACATCGTCGAAAAGACAATTGGAGTTCTCAAGCAGCGCTTCAGATGCCTGGACCACTCTGATGGCAGCCTACAGTACCACGCTGATCAGGTCACTGAGTTTATTGTGGTGTGTTACATGTTGCATAACCTAGCTTTAAGGAGAGGACAACAAATGCCAGATGGGGCTGCTGGTCCACCTCTAGAAGGAGTGGAGGTGGAAGAGGCAGACGAGGAGGAGGAGGAGGAGGAGGCTGCTGAGGACCTCTGGGAGGACAAACAGTTGGGCGATGAATCCATGGTCCCCCCCCCACAAGACTGGAGAAATCCTGTGGGAGTTAGGCGGCTGCAAAGCCGTTGCTCCAGCTGCTCATAAATGAACGCTTTGCATGAACTTGCATTGGGGACAGTTAGTTACGGTGAGACAACAGTTGCATTTGCGTTGAGTTACGTTTTAACCTTGCCTGGCCTGGCCATTGTTGTACAACAGTTGCATTAATGTTCAGCTTAACTTAACTTGCATTATTATAAGACAATGCACAACAATTGTTACACTAATAACATTTTTTATTGAATTTAACACAAGAATTTGTTATTTTTAACAACCACCACCCCCGCCCCACACACACACACACACACACACACGCACCCATCCCCTCCCCCCAACTATAAACCAATAGTAACATGATAAGAATATAACAATAACAGTAATAACAACAATAAAAATAGCAATAACACCCCCACTCCCTACCTGCGGCCACGTTTCCCTCCAGATCCTTTCCACCTTGTGTCTTAGGCCCAACTGCCTGTTTTGGTTCCCGGTGACCGAGACGACGCTTGCATGCAGCGGGCAACGGAAAGACTTCCTGCCATGGTGGGGGGTGATGGTGGCACGATCGGCTATTTTGGGGGGGGTGGTGTTAAAGTGGGGGGATCGTCTTCCGAGTAAGAAGGAAGTTCTTCCTCCTGACTCGCTTGAGTGCTTGGGCTGGTACTCGGACCGAGCACGACACTTTGGGGTCAACAGCGCAAGCTGCAAGGCATTGGTGGCGGCGGTCTGTGCATGCATCTCTGCAAGTGTCTGCCTCGCTACCTCCATATGCTCAGCAGACACCTGTGCAAAGTCCCGTGTGAACTAGTGAAAAGCCTGGAGATGCTTGCGACTTATCATGACCGTCTCCTCGCACAGGGAGATCAAGCCCTCCAACTGATTGTCTCTTGGAGGCGAGTGCTGAACTCACTGACCCGACCTCTGTGTGGTCGGCGTGTGCACTATAATGCTCCTTGGCGTTGCTGGCTGCACGCCGCTTGGTCCCGGTGCCTCTTCTGTCTCAATTGAGAAATCCAAGATGGCCGCAGGTTCATCCTTCTCCAGAAATTGTTCCTCCTCCTCCTCCGGTTCAGTGGTGGTGGAGTCCTCTTCCTCCTCCTCCTGTTCCTCCTCATCACCCGTAGATGCAGGTGCGACTTCCACTAGCGTCTCTGGTTGACCTTCAAAGCACATTTGAGCTTACTGAACAAGAGATGATTTTCTACACCAATATGTCGAGGAACCAACTAGAGAGCTGGCCATCCTAGACTGTGTTTTATATAATGAGAGAGGATTAATTGGCAATCTTGTGCGAGGCCCCTTGGGGAAGAGTGACCATAATATGGTAGAATTCTTTATTAAGATAGAGAGTGACACAATTAATTCAGAGACTAGGGTCCTGAATTTAAAGAAAGATAACTTCGATGGTATGAGACGTGAATAGGCTAGGATAAACTGGCGAATGATACTTTTAAAGGGTTGACGGTGGATAGGCAATGGCAGACATTTAAAGATCACATGGATGAACTTCAACAATTGTACATCCCTGTCTGGCGTAAAAATAAAACGGGGAAAGTGGCTCAACCGTGGCTAACAAAGGAAATTAGGGATTGTGTTAAATCCAAGGAAGAGGCATATAAATTGGCCAGAAAAAGCAGCAAACCTGAGAACTGGGAGAATTTTAGAATTCAGCAGAGGAGGACAAAGGGTTTAATTAGAGGGGGAAAATAGAGTATGAGAGTAAGCTTGCAGGGAACATAAAAACTGACTGCAAAAGCTTCTATAGATATGTGAAAAGAAAAAGATTAATAAAGATAACTGTAGCTCCCTTGCAGTCAGAATCAGGTGAATTTATAATGGGGAACAAAGAAATGGCAGACCAATTGAACAAATACTTTGGTTCTGTCTTTGCTAAGGAAGACACAAATAACCTTCCGGAAATACTAGGGGACCGAGGGTCTAGCAAGAAGGAGGAACTAAAGGAAATCCTTATTAGTCAGGAAATAGTGTTAGGGAAATTGATGGGATTGAAGGCCGATAAATCCCCAGGGGCTGATAGTCTGCATCCCAGAGTACTTAAGGAAGTGGCCCCAGAAATAGTGGATGATTCGTGGTCATTTTCCAACATTCTATATGTCATGTATTCAACTATCATTGTAACCCATGTAAAACTGACCTAAGTTGTACACCTTGAGAACATTGACCACAAGGGGAAACTTGTGAAAGACACTCCTAACCTGGACTTTCAGGTATAAAAGGGGAAGCTCCACCCACCTTCATCACTTGAGGTCTTGGTAATAAAGGTAACTGGTCACAGAGTGACCTTTTCTCAAGTATGGGCCTCGTGTGCATTTATACTGTATAGTAAGGATATATCATTGGCGACAAGAAACTGGGATTTAAACTACGCGAGCATGGCCACTAGCAGCACAGAAGAAAGGTACTGTGTTGGTGATAATTGGGACAACTTTATTGAGAGACTACAGCAAAGTTTTGTCACTAAGGAATGGTTGGGACGGGATTCGGCTGACAAACGCAAGGCTCATCTCCTGACGGTTTGTGGATCCAGAACGTACTCCCTGATGAAGGACCTTCTAGCGCCAGAGAAGCCAGTGGACAAGACGTTCGAAGAGCTCAGTAATTTGATCGGGGAACACCTTAAACCGGCAAGCAGCATGCACATGGCGAGACACCGGTTTTACACGCACCGGCAGCGAGAAGGGCAAAGCGTTCCAGACTTCGTGGCAGATCTCCGGCAACTGGCGAGCCTATGTAAGTTCACAGATGCATGCAGAGCGGAGATGCTGCGAGACTTTTTTTATTGAGGGCATCGGGCATGCTGAGGTTTTCAGGAAACTGATTGAGACCAAAGACTTGACCTTGGAAGCAGCGGCTCCGATAGCCCAGACATTTATCTCAGGGGAGGAAGAGACCAGAATGATGTATGACAAAAATCTTGGCTCAAATGCGGCAAACGACCAGGGAGTCAACATTGTTAACGCGGCACACAGTTCTCTAGGCAGACAAGGGCAATCGGACATGCCCCAGCATGTAGTCGAACCTAAAGGGGGAATTCAACAGAGACAATGGCAAGCTGAATGGCAATTCGTGCCATCGCAAGGGACAATGCGGCCAGTAGTGGGGCCATCAACACCTGTCAATGGTGCGCTTAAGGACAGTCACAGAGACAGTCAGAGACGATCAACTGGTAATGGCCCTTTTGTTTCCAACAATGGGGCCTCCAGCTCATGCTGGAGGTGTGGAGGCAAACACCCAGCCAGAGCTTGCAGGTATCAGCAATATACCTGCAGAAACTGCAACGTCAGCGGTCACTTGGCGCATATGTGCAGGAAGCCTGCAGCCAGGTTGATGTAGGTGGAGGACGGGCCCGATGTAAGCCCTACGAGGCCAAATGAATACTAGGGGACATCGCTGGAAGCTGAAGTTCAGCGAGTTCATGTGGAGCACATATGCAGTTCATACACCAGGACGCCACCGATAATGATGAAAGTGCTCCTCAATGGCATCCCAGTATTAATGGAGCTAGATATTGGGGCCAGCCAGTCCCTGATGGGTATCGGACAGTTCGAAAGGTTGTGGGTGTCCAAGGCCAGGAGGCCAAAATTATTGCCAATTGACGCACAGCTACGGACATATACAAAGGAGATCATTCCGGTGCTAGGCAGCGCCACGGTAGTTGTGACCCAAAAAGATTCGGAGAACAGGTTGCCACTCTCGATTGTCCCGGGGGACCGTCCCTCACTACTGGGGAGAAGTTGGCTTGCTATCATGAACTGGAAATGGGGCGATGTCAATGCAATTTCTTCTGTGGAGCGAGTATCATGCTTACAGGTCCTGGACAAATTTGACTCATTATTTCTACCCGGCATCGGCACTTTCATGGGGGCCAAGATAGTGATCCACATAAACCCGGATATGGATCACCACAAGGCCAGAGCTGTGCCGTACGTGATGTGGGAAAAGATAGAATGCGAATTGGACCACCTGCTGAGTGAAGGCATCATCTCGCCAGTCGAATTCAGTGACTGGGCGAGCCCGATCGTGCCGGTGCTCAAGGCGAATGGGTCAGTCAGGATATGTGGCGATTACAAAGCCACCATCAATCGGGTGTCACTCCAAGACCAGTACCCGCGACCGAGAGCAGAGGACCTCTTTGCGACATTGTCCGATGGCAAACTTTTTTCAAAATTGGACCTGACCTCAGCTTACATGACCCAGGAGCTGGCGAGTGAGTCGAAGAAGCTGACCACCATCACGACACACAAGGGGTTGTTTGAGTACAACAGATGTCCGTTCAGGATTCGTTTGGCCGCCGCGATCTTTCAGCGAAATATGAAAAGCCTCCTCAAGTCGATTCCAAGGATGGTGGTTTTTCAAGACGATATCCTCATCACGCATCGCGAAACTGAAGAACACCTTCACAGCCTGGAGGAGGTGCTACGCAGATTGGACCGGGTAGTGCTGGGACTGAAAAAGGCGAAGTGCATCTTCTTAGCTCCAGAGGTAGAATTCCTGGGGAGGAGGGTAGCAGCAGACGGGATCAGACCTACTGCGTCCAAATCGGAAGTGATCCAGAGAGTACCCAGACCCCGTAATACGACGGCGCTGCGTTCATTCCTAGGGCTCCTGAACTATTTTGGTAACTTTCTTCCCAAATTGAGCACGCTGTTAGAGCCGCTACACGTGCTCCTACGTAAAGGTCGCGATTGGGTCTGGGGGGACAGCCAGGAAAGGGCTTTTGATAGAGCATGCAATTTGTTATGCTCTATATGACTCGTGTAAGAAACTTGTGTTAACATGCGATGCGTCGTCCTATGGGGTCGGGTGTGTGAATGGCAATGGTCAGTTACAGCCGGTAGCTTATGCCTCCAGAAGTCTGTCCCAGTCAGAAAGGGGCTATGGGATGGTAGAAAAGGAAGCGCTAGCAGGTGTATATGCAGTAAAATAAAAATGCACCAGTATCTGTTTGGCAGGAAATTTGAGCTGGAGACATCACAAACCCCTAACGACCTTTTTGGCCGACAACAAGGCCATAAATGCGAATGCATCGGCCTGCATACTTACGTTAGCTGCCTATGACTACACAATTCGGCATACACCGGGCACTGAAAACTGCACCGATGCACTCAGCAGGCTCCCACTAGCCACAACTGAGGGGGCAAATGAGCATGATGCTGAGATGGTCATGGCTGTTGAAGCTTTCGAAAGCGAAGGCTCACCTGTGACAGCCCGTCAGATTAATGTCTGGACAAATAAAGACCTGCTACTGTCTTTAGTTAAGAAATGTGTCCTGAATGAGGACTGGGCAGCCACGTACGGGGCATGCCCTGAGGAATTTAAACCGTTTCATCGGCGCAAGGATGAACTCTCGAACTCTACTGTGGGGAAACCGAGTAGTCATGCCCCAGATGGGCAGAGAGGTGTTTATCCAGAGAACTTCACAATGAGCACCTGGGCATTGTCGTGATGAAGGCAATTGCCAGGTCACATGTTTGTTGGCCAGGGATAGATGCAGACCTGGAACTTTGTGTTCGCAGGTGCAACACGTGTGCTCAACTGGGCAACGCACCCAGGGAAGCCCCCCTTAGCTCCTGGTCCTGGCCCGCCAAGCCATGGTCACGCATCCATGTGGATTACACAGGTCCTTTCATGGGAAAAATGTTTTTGGTTGTTGTCGATGCCTGCTCCAAATGGATTGAGTGTGCCATTTTAAATTCAAGCACATCCTCTGCCACGGTAGAAAGTCTACGGGCAATGTTCGCCGCCCATGGTCGACCGGATGTCTTGGTCAGCGATAATGGCCCGTGCTTCACAAGCATTGAATTCCAGGACTTCATGGCAGGAAATGGAATCAACCATGTCAGAACGGCATCATTCAAGCCGGCCTCAAACGGCCAGGCGGAACGAGCAGTGCAGATAATCAAACAGGGGATGCTCAGAATCCAAGGGGGTTCCCTACAAAGCCGCTTATCATGCCTCCTGTTGGCCAATAGATCCCAACCACACTCGCTCACAGGGGTTCCACCCGCAGAGCTGCTAATGAAAAGGACAGTCAAAACCAGATTATCCCTTATACACCCTACTATGAAAGAAATCGTTGAGAGCAGGCATCAGTCACAATGTAACTACCATGACAGGAATGCGAGGGTGCGATGTATTGATGTCAGTGACCCTGCCTTTGTCCTTAATTATGCTGCAGGGCCCAAATGGCTTGCAGGCATTGTGATTGCCAAAGAGGGGAATAGGGTTTTGGTAGTTAAACTTACCAATGGACAAATCTGCCGCAAACATGTGGATCAAACTAAAAGGAGGTTCAGCAACCCAATAGAAGAAGCAGAGGAAGAACACGACGTAGAGTTTACTCCACCACAGGTAACCGAACACTGGAACCAAGTGGAGGAGAACCCAGTCACTATGGGCAGTCCGGACAGGCCTGAGGCACCGCAAACAGCAGACATTCAGGCCAGCGTCCAATAACCGGAGCCCCATCTCAGGCGCTCGACAAGGGAGAGTAAATCACCAGAGAGACTTAACCTGTGATCCCAATAAGACTTTGGGGGGGGAGGTGATGTCATGTATTCAACTATCATTGTAACCCATGTGTAAGCTGACCTAAGTTGTACACCTTAAGAACATTGACCACAAGGGGCGAACTTGTGGGAGACACTCCTAACCTGGACTTACAGGTATAAAAGGGGAAGCTCCACCCACCTTCATCACTTGTGGTCTTGGTAATAAAGGTAACTGGTCACAGAGTGACCTTCTCTCAAGTATGGGCCTCGTGTGCATTTATACCGTTTCATATATGTCACTATAAACTCTGAATTAGTTCTGATGGACTGGAGGGTAGCTAATGTAACACCATTTTTTAAAAAAGGAAGGAGAAAGAAAACAGAATTATAGACCACTTAGCCTGACATCGGTAGTGAGGAAAATGTTGGAATCAATTATTAAAGATGTAATAGCAGCGCATTTGGAAAACAGTGACAGGATCAGTCCAAGTCAACGTGGATTTATGAAAGGGAAATCATGCTTGACAAATCTTCTAGGATTTTTTGAGGATGTAACTAGTAGAGTGGACAAGGGAGAACTAGTGGATGTGGTGTATTTGGACTTTCAAAAGGGTTTTGACAAGGTCCCACACGAGATTAGTGTGCAAAATTAAAGCACATGGTGTTGGGGGTAATGTATTGACGTGGATAGAGAACTGGTTGGCAGACAGGAAGCAAAGAGTAGGAATCTTTTTCAGAATGGCAGACAGTGACTAGTGGGGTATCGCAAGATTTAGTGCTGGGACCCCAGCTATTTACAATATACATTAATGATTTGGAAAAAGGAATTGAATGTAATAGCTCCAAGTTTGCAGATGACACTAAGCTGGGTGGCAGTGTGAGCTGTGAGGAGGATGCTAAGAGGCTGCAGGATGACTTGGATAGGTGAGGTGAGTGGGCAAATGCATGGCAGATGCAGTATAATGTAGATAAATGTGAGATTATCCACTTTGGTGGCAAAATCAGGAAGGCAGAATATTATCTGAGTGGTGACAGATAAGGAAAAGGGGAGGTGCAATGAGACCTGGGTGTCATGGTTTATCAGTCATTGAGTGTTGGCATGTTGGTACAGCAGGCGGTGAAGAAGGCAAATGGCATGTTGGCCTTCATAGCTAGAAGATTTGAGTATAGGAGCAGGGAGGTCTTATTGCAGTTGTACAGGGCCTTGGTGAGGCCACACCTTGAATATTGTGTACAGTTTTGGTCTCCTAATCTGAGGAAGGACATTCTTGCTATTGAAGGAATGCAGCGAAGGTTCACCAGACTGATTCCTGGAATGGCAGGACAGACATATGAAGAAAGACTGGATCGACTAGGCTTATATTCACTGGAATTTCGAAGAATGAGAGGGGATCTCGTAGAAACATATAAAATTCTGACGGGATTGGACAGGTTAGATGCAGGAAGAATGTTCCCGATATTGGGGAAGTCCAGAACCAGGAGTCACAGTCTAAGGATAAGGGGTAAGCCATTTAAGACAGAGATGAGGAGAAACTTCTTCACTCAGAATTGTGAACCTGTGGAATTCTCTATCACAGAAAGTTGTTGAGGCCAGTTCGTTAGATATATTCAAAAGGGAGTTAGATGTGGCCTACAGCTAAAGGGATCAAGGGGTATGGAGAGAAAGCAAGAATGGGGTACTGAAGTTGCATGATCAGCCATGATCATATTGAATGGTGATGCAGGCTCGAATGGCCTACTCCTGCACCTATTTTCTATGTTTCTATTACTTTAACACTGCTTGACACATTACTCACGTGACACATCAGAGGGTTCTGGGTGGTGGCCTAGCGACTGTGGGTCCCCATAAGTGCCGCTGCACGCTCCTCGAGGTCGGTCAGTGGCTGCACCTGAGCAGGGCCCCCGCCGGTGCGCCTCTGTTCAGAGCACTTGTTAGATATCTTCTGCAAACGTGAAAATAGCTTGGCATTAGCTAATTGTATCATGGAAACACAACAGTTTCAAACGTTACATGCAAATAGGATCAACAATTGATGCACAATTGTTGATCCTATTTGTAATTGTTAAACAAGTTATTGTTTAGGAGCTGCAGCTTGACACATACATCTCTCTATACTACAGCAGCCAGAGAGACTTTAAAAGGGCACAGGTTCATAGCGCTGTCCAGACCTTAGCAGGGAATATGTATGTATGTATGGCATTTAATTCATTCCAAGAGATTTACTATTATAATTCTAATTACAATGTTCATCAATACAATATAAAATCTGTACTTACTCTTGCTGATGCCACAAGGCTGTTCCAGCGCTTCCGGCACTGGTCGGGTCCCCTCTCCTCGTGGGATGCCGAGGAGACGACGTCTGCGATCTGGCCCAAAATTTTCCGCTAAGCCCGGGGTGGAGGTTTCCTACTGCCACCCCGGGTTAATTCGACCCACCTGGAGTGCACCTCTTGGACGAGGGTCTCGTTGGCCTTGTCGGAAAAAGGCTTTGCCCTCTTTCTACCCCCCCTCCACACTGTCTGATATTTTATAATTTTTTTATAATCTCTTTTTTTATATCTCTATGTCTTGTCTCTTGTTTGGTCTTTTATTTTTTTTCCCCTTTATTTTCTTTATCTCTTTTAAATCGGAACTCTGCTTTCCTCCTCCTTTCTCCTCTCTCTCTCTCTCTCTCTCTCTTCCCGCTCCCCAATGACCTTCTGCGCATTTGTGGATGACCCCTGACTTCCTGAACTGCAGGAAAAGCTGTCCACCAAAAAAAAATCGCATTTGCAGAAGGCCGTTGCTAGGGAAGCTTTTGCCTTCCACATTGCTGGTCTATCTCTGGGCCCATGTCACATCACTGTCCTATCGCTTCGCCCATTTCACTTTGCTGAGCTATAGCCGAGGCGAAAATTGCGATCCAAAAAATGGGCGATGTGTCAGTAATCAGTCAGGCTGACACATCGCCATGGCTGGAACATCGCCCATTTTTTAGGTGATAGCCAGCAAATTGGAAAGTCTAGCCCATAGCCCATAAGAGTATAAAAGCAGAGAGGTCCTGCTACAACTGTACAGCGTATTGGTGAGGCCACACCTGGAATACTGCATACCGTTTTGGTCTCCGTATTTAAGGAAGGATATACTTGCATTGGAGGCTATTAACAGAAGGTTCACTAGGCTGATTCTGGAGATGAGGGGGTTGATTTATGAAAATAGGTTGAGTTGGTTGGGCCTGAGTTCAGAAGAATGAGAGGTGATCTTAGCGAAATATATATGATAATGAGGGGGCTCGACAAGGTGGATGCAGAAAGGATATTTCTACTCAGGCAAAACTAAAACTAGGGGACCTAGTCTCAGAATAAGGGGGCCGCCCATTTAAAGCTGAGATGAGGAAGAATTTCTTCTCAGGGTTGTAAACCTATGGAATTCTCTGTCCCAGAGAGCTGTGGAGGCTGGGTCATTGGATATATTTAAGGTGGAGGTACAGATTTTTGAGCGATAAGGGAATAAAGGGTTATAGAAACATAGGAACATAGAAAATAGCTGCAGGAGTAGGCCATTCAGCCCTTTGAGCCTGCACCACCATTCAATACGATCATGGCTGATCATTCCTTCAGTACCCCTTTCCTGCTTTCTCTCCATACACCTTGATCCCTTTAGCCGTAAGGGCCATATCTAACTCCCACTTGAATATATCCAATGAACTGGCATCAACAACTCTCTGCGGCAGGGATTTCCGCAGGTTAACAACTCTCTGAGTGAAGTTTCTCTTCATCTCAGTCCTAAAAAGCCTGCCCCTTATCCTAAGACTGTGTACCCTGGTTCTGGACTTCCCCAACATTGGGAACATTCTTCCCGCATCTAGCCTGTCCAGTCCAGTCAGAATCTTATATGTTTCTATGAGACCCCCTCTCATCCTTCTAAACTCCAGTGTATAAAGGCCCAGTTGATCCAGTCTCTCCTCATATGTCAGTCAAGCCATCCCTGGAATCAGTCTGGTGAACCTTCGCTGCCCTCCCTCAATAGCAAGAACGTCCTTCCTCAGATTAGGAGACCAAAACTGAACACAATATTCCAGGTGGGGCCTCACCAAGGCCCTGTACAACTGCAGCAAGACTTCCCTGCTCCTATACTCAAATCCCCTTGCTATGAAGGCCAACATACCATTTGCCTTCTTCACCGCCTGATGTACCTGCATGCCAACTTTCAGTGACTGATGAACCATGACACCCAGGTCTCGTTGCACCTCCCCTTTTCCTAATCTGTTGCCATTCAGATAATATTCTGCCTTTGTGTTTTTGCCCCCAAAGTGGATAACCTCACATTTATCCACATTATACTGCATCTGCCATGCATTTGCCCATTCGCCTAACCTGTCCAAGTCACCCTGCAGTCTCTTAGTGTCCTCCTCACAGCTCACACCGCCACCCAGTTTAGTGTCATCTGCAAACTTGGAGATATTACACTCAATTCCATCATCTAAATCATTAATATATATTGTAAAGAGCTGGGGTCCCACCACTGAGCCCTGCGGCACTCCACTAGTCACTGCCTGCCATTCTGAAAAGGACTCGTTAATCCCGACTCTCTGCTTCTTGTCTGCCAACCAGTTCTCTATCCACGTCAGTACATTATGGGGCGCAGGCAGCGAAGTAGAGCTGAGTCCATGATCAGATGGCGGAGCAGGCTCGAGGGGCCACATGGCCTACTACTCCTATTTCTTATGTTCTTAATGTCAGACAGTCTCTAAATTAACACTGGAAAATGGTTGGTGACGGGAGCCACAAAATTCAGTTATTGCGTCCTGACAGTGGAGTGGAGCACCAAAGGAAACGTTCTACACCTCTCTTGGGGCGCTCGGCCGGGTGAGCAACTCAATATCCCATGCTAAAGAGCCGGCTTCGTAGCGCCCTATGAGGCATGCCTGCAAAAATAAGAATCTGAACAAAAAACATTCCCTACACATTACTCACTCCAAATAAAGATAAATCGCAAAAAAAAAAATATCAATCACTTTCTTCATGCAGTTATTCCTTCCCTTACCGCCCCGGGACAGCTCTGCACGGCAGTCTTCTCTGGCAATGTCGCTACGGGTGCAGTGCAAACCAAATTTTGCATCCATGTCGATACCGTGGGTTTGCACAACGGCGCTACGCTCCCGGACGATACTCCTCAGCGTCGCCTGAATTTGCCGAGTGGCGCTAATGCTGCCGTGACATGGAAAAGAACTAATCTGCTTATCCCTATAATCTGTAGCACCCTCATGAAGAGCGCTATCAAACCGAATTTCTCCCCCAAAGTATTTTGTCTAATGTTTCTGCCATTTTCTTTAATTGTCCCATTATAATTTCTTCTGTCTCTGCCACTAATATGCCCACCTTTGCTTTCACTAATCTCTTCCTATTTACATACCTGTAGAAACTTTTACAATCTGTTTTTGTGTCTTCTGCTAATTTACTCTTTTTTTTCTCTTTCCTGATCAATTTCTTGGCCTTCCTTTGCTGAATTCCAAAATCCTCCCGATCCTCAGGCTTACTACTCTTTTGGGCACTATTATAAGCCTCTTCCTTTGATCTAATATTATTTTAACTCTCTTGTTAGCCACGGTTGGACCACTTTTACGGTGGGTTTTTTGTGCCTTAAAGGAATGTATATTTGTTTAAATTATATGTTAATTCTTTAAATGCTAGCCACTGTTTATCTACCGCCATACCTTTTAATGTGGTTTCCCCAATCTACCGTAGCCAATTCATCCTATGTAGTTTGCATTTAGATTTAAGACCTTAGTTTTGGCTTAACTAAATCACTTTCAAACTCAATACAAAATTTTATCATATTATGGTCACTCTTCCCTAAAAGCCCCTTTACTACAAGATTATTAATTAACCCTTTTTCCTTGCACAATACTAGATCTAAAATAGCCTGTTCCCCTAGTTGGTTCCTCAACATACTGAACTAGAAAACTATTTTGTCTACATTCCATGAACTCGTCCTCCACATTATGTCCTCCACATTATTACTGTAAATTTGGTTTTACCAGTCTATATGTAGAATAAAGTCCCCTATTATTTAAATATTACCCTTGTTACATGCACCTCTAATTTCCTGATTTATACTCTGCCTTACATTAGAACTGCTTTTTGGGGCCTACAAATAACTCCGACCAATGTTTTCTGCCCCTTGCTGTTTCTTAGCTCCATCCAAACTGATTCTACTTCTTGATTTTCTGAGCCAAGATCCTTTCTCTCTCCTGTCTTTATCCCATCCTTTATTATCAGAGCTACCCTCTCCTCCTTTTCCATTTTGCCTGTGTCTTCGAAAAGTTAAGTATCCTGGAACATTTAGTTCCCAACCTTGGTCACTTTGCAATCTCATCTCCGTAAAGGCTATTGGATCAAACCTATTAATTTCTATCTGTGCTATTCATCTATTTTGTTGCGAATGCTTCGCGCATTCAGCTATAGTACCTTTAGCTTTGACTTTTTTCTATTTTTCCCTGGTCACCTTAGTCACTGATGTCCTATTACCTTTGTTACTCTCTCTGACTCACTCTGATTATTTTTACCCAAAACTTTGGTCTGCTGTAGAGCCATGATATTTCCCTTGATGTTTTTAAATTTACTCATTACTGAATCCTCCCACTATGCCTACATTAGTTTAAAGCCCTATCTATTGCCCTAGTTATTCGATTCGCCAGGACACTGGTTCCAGCCCAGTTTAAGTGGAGTCCGTCCTTACTGACCGGGTCACTCTTTCACCAGTACTGGTGACAGTGGCCCATGAAGTGAAAACCCTGCCTCCCACGCCACTCTTTTAGCATGCATTTGACCTTCTAATCTGTTTATCCCTATGCCCATTGGCATGTGGCTGAGGTAACAATCCAGAGATTATTGCCTTTGAAGTTGTTTTTTAATTTGGGACCAAACACATTCAGGAGAACATAATTCCTAGTTCTACCTATGACGTTGGTTCTTACGTGTACCATGACACCAGGATCCTCCTGTTCCAAGTTCTTCTTCAGCCACGAGGAGATGTCTTCAACCAGGCAGGCAACATGGCCTTCGGTCCTCCCTGTTGCAGCCGCAGAGAACAGTATATATCCCCGATGATACTGTCGCCTACCACTGCCACGTTCCTTTATATTCTCTCCCCCCACACCCCCCCACTTGAATGGCCTCCTGTACCACAATGCCATGGTCAGTTTGCCGATCCTCCCTGCAGGTAGCAATACCACGTACCAAACATCCTGATCATTAGTAAAAATACTGAAGAGCAACGGTCCCAACACCAATCCCTGCTGGACGGCAATAGTGACTGGTCTCTAAGCAAATCCAACCCATTGGTAACTACTTTTTGCCCGTTCTCAATCCCGCTCAATATTTTACCACTATTACCAAAAGCTTCAATCATGTAAAAAAGCCTGTTGTGTGGTACCTTATCAAAAGCTTTTTGTAAGTCTTAAGTATACGAGGTCTACCTGGTTTCCCTCATCCATCATCTTTGTAACTTCTTCACAAAATACAGTTAAATTTCTAAGAGATGTCCATGATCTCTTCAAACATCTTTCCTATTACTGATGCCAAACTAATGGGCTTATAATTACCCAGCTCTGTCTTGCCACCTTTTTTAAAGATTGGGGTTGTATTAGCCTCCTTCCAGTCTTCAGGAACAATTCCAGGATGCAGTGAGCTATACAAAATACGGGTGAGGTGATTGAACAGAACATGTCCCATCTCCCCGAGGAACTTCCGGTGGATAACATACGACCCGGCTCTATTTTTAAGTTCTTAATTCTATCTAAAACAATATGTTAATCTTCAGTTTTATTATTATGGCGGTGTAGCTCTCATCATCGAATCACACCTTGGTCTGTCTCCCTTTTCCTCTGCCACTTTCTTCTCATTTGAGCGTCTCGTGTTGTTCCACCCCGCTCACATCTCATTTAAAACTCTCGTTCTCTACCGCCCACCTAAATACCATAAAAATGTTGTCACTGAAATATCTTCACTGCTTTCCTCCCTCAGCCTCTGCACCGAGCAACTTCTCATCCTCGGTGATTTAAATCTCAATTCATCGTGCTCCCTCTCCTCTCAGTTCTTTACATAAGAACATAAGAAATAGGAGCTGGAGTGGGCCGCTTGAGCCTGCTTCGCCATTTAATAAGATCATGGCTGATCTGATCATGGACTCAGCTCCACTTTCTTGCCCGCTCCCCATAATCTTTTATTTCCTTATCACTCAAAAATCTGTCTATCTCCGCCTTAAATATGCTCAATGACCCAGCCTCCACAGCTCTCTGGGGCAGAGAATTCCATAGATTTACAACCCTCAGAAGAAATTCCTCTTCATCTCAGTTTTAAATAGGCGGCCCCTTATTCTGAGACTATGTCCCCAAGTTTTAGTTTCCCCTATGAGTGGAAATAGCCTCTCTGCATTCACCTTGTCGAGCCCCCTCATTATCTTATATGTTTCGATAAGATCACCTCTCATTCTTCTGAATTCCAATGAGTATACGTCCAACTTACTCAACCTATCTTCATACTCGCCCCCCTCATCTCTGGAAGCAACCTAGTGAACCTTCTCTGAACAGTATATCCTTCCTTAAATAAGGAAAAACTGTACGCAGTACTCCAGGTGTGGCCTCACCATACCCTGTACAGTTGTAGCAGGACTTCTCTGCTTTTATACTCTATCCCTCTTGAAATAAAAGCCAACATTCCATTTGTCTTCCTGATTACTTGCTGTACCTGCATACTCACTTTTTGTGTTTCATGCACAAGGACCCCCAGGTTCCTCTGTACTACAGCACTTTGCAATTTTTCTCCATTTAAATTATAATTTGCTTTTCTATTTTTTTTCTGCCAATTTTCTGACATTTTCCCATATCTGCCAAATTTTTGCCCACTCACTTAGCCTGTCTATATCACTTTGCAGATGTTTTGTGTCCTCCTCACAATTTGCTTTCCTATGCATCATTGTATGATCAGCAAACTTGGTTACATTACACTCGGTCCCTTCATCCAAGTCATTAATATAGATTGTAAATAGTTGAGGCCCCAGCACCGATCCCTGCGGCACCCCACTAGTTACTGTTTGCTAACCGGAAAATTTATCCCGACTCTCTGTTTTCTGTTAGTTAGCCAATCCTCTATCCCTGCTAATATATTTCCCCCAACCCCATGAACTTTTATCTTGTGCAGTAAGCTTTTATGTGGCACCTTATCGAACGCCTTCTTGAAATCCAAATACACCACATCCACTGATTCCCCCTTATCCACCCTGCTCGTTACATCCTCCAAGAACTCCAGCAAATTTGTCAAACATGATTTCCCTTTCATAAAACCATGCTGACTCTGCTTGATTAAATTATGCTTTTCAAATGTTCCGCTACTGCTTTCTTAATAATGGACTCCAGCATTTTCCCAATGACAGATGTCAGACTGACTAGTCTATAATTTCCTGCTTTTTGCCTGTCTTCCTTTTTAAATAGGGGTGTTACATTTGCGGTTTTCCAATCCGCTGGGACCGCCCCAGAATCCAGGGAATTTTGGTAGATTACAACCAATGCATCCACGATCTCTGCCACCACTTCTTTTAAGACCCAAGGATGTAAGCTATCAGGTTCCGGGGACTTGTCTGTCTTTAATCCCATTATTTTACCGAGTACTACTTCTTTAGTGATAGTGATTGTATTAAGTTCCTCCCTCTCTCTAGCCCCTTGATTATCCACTATTGGGATGTTTTTCATGCCTTCTACTGTGAAGACCGATACAAAATATTTGTTCAACGTCTCTGCCATTTACCTGTTCTCCATTATTAATTCCCCAGTCTCATCCTCTAGGGAACCAACATTTACTTTAGCCACTCTTTTTTCCTTTTTATGTACCTATAGAAACTCTCACTATCTGTTTTGATATTCCATTCTAGTTTACTTTCATAATCTATCTTCCCTCTCTTTATCATTTTTCTAGTTGTTCTTTGCTGGCTCATAAAAGTGTCCCAATCCTCTGGCCTCCCACTAGTCTTGGCCACATTGTATGCCATTGTTTTCAATTTGATACCATCCCTTATTTCTTTAGTTAGCCACGGATAGTTATCCCTTCCCTTAGTCTTTCCTTCTCATTGGGATATATTTTTGTTGCGAGTTATGAAATATCTCTTTAAATGTCTGCCACTGCTCATCAATCGTTCCACACTGTAATCTATTTTCCCAGTCCACTTTAGCCAACTCTGCCTTCATACCTTTAAGCTTAGGACACTGGTTTGAGATCCAACTTTCTCGCCCTTCAACTGAATTTGAAATTCAACCATGTTAATGACACTTATTCCGAGAGGATCCTTTACTAGGAGATTGTTTATTAATCCTGTCTCATTACACAGTGCCAGATCTAAGATAGCCTGCTCCCTGGTTGGTTCTGCAACGTACTTTCAAGAAAACTATCCCGGATATACTCTATGAACTCTTGCTCAAGGCTACCCTGGCCAATTTGGTTTGTCGAATCAATATGCAGATTAAAATCGCCCATGATTATTGCCGTTCCTTTTTTATAAGCCTCCATTATTTCTTGATTTATGTTCCGTCCAACAGTGTAGCCACCAGCAACTTTCTCCCCTTATTATTCCTTATTTCCACCCAAACTGATTCAACATCTTGATCTTGAGAGCTAATATCGTTTCTCACGAATGCATTAATCTCATCCTTTTTTAATAGTGCTACCCCACCTCCTTTTCCTTTCTGTCTGTCCTTCCAAATTGTCAAATACCCCTGAATATTTAGTTCCCAGCCTTGGTCGCCTTGCAATCACGTCTCTGTAATGGCTGTCAGATCATGCACATTACCCTCCTAACCTCCCTTCATTTCTCCCTCCATGCAAACTCCCCAACCCATATTCACGGCTACCCCTTTGATCTTGCCATCTCTTGTGGCCTCGCTATTCCCATTGTGTCAATTGCAGATAAGGCCATTTTTGACGAATTCCTTGTATTGCTGTCCACCCACATCCCCCTTTCCATGCCCCACCGCACCCCCCAAAAACTTACTTCTATGTCTGCTCTCGCAACTCACTTACAACTGCACTTACGAAATCCCATCAACCAGCCTTTGGCCCTCCATTCACCACAACATTTCTGCAGCTACCAATCTGGTCAACCACACCCTCACCACCACCTTTTATGCCCTATTCCCCACTAAAACCATTACTCGCTCTCACCCTGGCCATTCCCCCTCGTATGGCCCTCAGCTTTGTTCCCTTAAGTCCAAGGGATGCAGACTTGAATAGATATGGTGGACAGCTGGTCACCACCAGATCTGGCTGACCACATAAAGCATTGGGTCCTGCTCTTGTCTACCAAAACTGCTCCCTAGTCCAGGATCATTATGGAATGCAAAGAATTACCCATGACTTCTATTCTCTACCATCTTCTTGAACCCCTTCCCCCTGTCTTCTCCACCCTCACCTCTAATAAGTGCGAGGAGTTCATGGAATTTTGTCTTTATGTTTGAAACCATCCAATGAGCTGCTTCTGACACTTCCCTTCCTTCCCCCAAACCCACCAGGCCAAACTTCCTCCAAGGTTCCTCCCTGCCCTAGCCCTGAACTTGCATCTTTCTCCAGCTTGTCTCCAATCTCCCCCCATGACCATTCCACGCTCATCTTGTCGATGAGACCGACTTCCTGCTCCTTCGACCCTCAACTGCTTACCACCCAACTTCCTTTTCTGGCTGCCATGTTACCTGACATTATTAACGGTGTTCTCTCAGAGACTGACCCTCTCCCCTTCAAATCAGCCATCATCACTCCTTTATAAAAAAAAACCTTGACCCCCTCTGTCCTTGCAAACTGCTGCCCCATTTCCAACCTCCCTTTTCTCTCCAAAGTCCTTGAACGCTTTGTCGCTTCCCAAATCAGTGCCTATTTTTCCTGGAACATCATTTTTGAATCCCTCAAGTCAGGTTTCCGCCCTTGCCACAGTACCGAAACAGCTCTTGCCAAAGTGACAAATGACATCCTTTGTGACTGTGAGAAAGGTAAACTATCCCTCCTTGTTCTTCTAGACCTATCTGCAGCCTTTGACATGGTTGACTACTCCATCCTCCTCCACCGTCGACCAGTTGAGTTGGGACTGCAACCGACTGGTTCCATTCTTATCTATCTAATCACAGCTGGAGAATCACCTGCAATGGCTTCTCCCGCTTGTGCATTGTTACATCTGGTGTCTCTCAAGGACCTATCCTTGGCCCCCTCCTATTTCTCATTTACATCTGCCCCTTGGCGACGTCATCCCAAAACACCGAGTCAGTTTCCACATGTATGCTGACGACACCCAGCTCTACCTCGGCACCAATTCTCTTGACCCCTCCACTGCTCTCTAAATCGTCAGACTGCTTGTCCGACATTCAGCACTAGATGAGCAGAAATTTTCTCAAATTAAATATTGGGAAGACCAAAGCCATTGTCGCGATCCCCACCACAAACTGTTGAGTCCTGTTCATCCATCACCCCTATGCTCGCTGACCTACATTGTCACGTGGTTAAGCAACGCTTTGTTTTCAAATCTCGTCTTTTCCTATCTCTGTAATCTCCTAAACTCTGGAATTCCCTCCCGAGCCCTCTCCGCCCCTCTACCTCTCTTTCCTCTTTTAAGATGCTCCTTAAAACCTACCTCATCTGCCCTAATTTCTCCTTGTGTGGCTCTTGTAACAGTGAAGTGCCTTGGGATGTTTTATTACGTTAAAGGCGCTATACAAATACAAGCTCCCTCATGGCAAACAAGTTAAAGGTGGGCAGCAGAAACGCTACACGGACACCCTCAAAGCCTTCCTGATAAAGTGTGATAGCCCCGCTGACACCTGGTAATCAAGGGACTGCCTATGATGATGATGATGTAATATCATTCAATTCTAATATTCAAGAGAGAAGACTGATACAAAGTAATTATTTAACAAAATCTTAGTTATAAAGAAATCCATGAGCCACTTGCCCTTGTCCTTCATCTCACTCCCTCAAGTTCAAGCACAGAATTTAATGTGTGGTGCACAATTGGTTTAGCCATCTATGGTCAGATCTGGCTGGACCAAATCAAACAGTATTGGGCTCTGCTCTCCTCTGCCAAAACTGCTCACTACTCTAGTGTCATCTTGGAATGCAAAGATAACCCCCTGGTTTTTTTCTCCACTACAAAGTACTATCTTGAACCCGTTCTGTCCTCGCCTCCAATTGCAAGTACAATTGGCTGATGGACTTCTTCGTCACTAAGATTGAGACAATCTGTTCAAAAGCCTTCGCCACATCCCCCACTTCTCCACCAGGACAACCTTTCTCAAGGTTTCCAGCTTCTCTAGCCTTGATTCTGCATCTTTTGCCAGTTTCTCTTCCATCTCTCAGGCCTTCTTGCCCATGAGGGACACCACCTGCTCTCGATCCCATTACCACTAAACCACTGACCAGCCCACTTCCATTCCAGGCCCCCATGCTGGTTGACATTGTAAACAATTCCCCCTCCTTGGATACTGTCTCTTTCCCTTTCAAAACTGCCATCATCAGCCCATCCTTGACCCCTCTATCCTTATAAACTGCCACCCCATCTCTAACCTCCCTATTGTCTTTAATTATTTGTGTTGTAACTTCCCAAGTCTTTGGCCATCTTTCCCACAATTCCATGTTTGAATCTTTCCAATCGGGCTTCCATCCCCATTTCACAAATGAAGTCCTCCATGATGATGATTATGGTGATCTATCCCTTCTCATCCTCTCAAACTGTCTGCAGCTTGAGAGTGCCCTCGCTTGGTTCGGCTCTTACCTATTGAATTGTTAGCCACGTCATATCCAGCGGTGACTTCTCTTTCTGTCCCCGTGCTGTTACCTCTGGAGTCCCCCATGTGCCTGTCTTTTCCATACAAATTGGGTGCGGTCACTTGAACACCACTCTCCAGTAAAGCTATTACACAGGTTTATGTGCATACTGCACAGAAAAAGTATAAGAGTATCAATATGTTTTTATATAGCCGCAGGCTCTATACAGAGTTCAGTGATCCCACAACCAAATAAATAGAGTAAAGCTCTTTAGCTCTACTGGATCCAGTTGAGAATGGTGTTGGATAACCTGACAACTAACAAGAGGACACGGCTTCATGAATACCTCCATTCTGAATTTTGGTGGACTGCAGGATGTTAGTGCAAGATACAATGCTGAAGGGCTTTCACATGTCTTCAGCCAAAAGTGCCTAGTGGATGATCCCACTCTGCCTTCTTCTGAGTTTCCCACCATCATAGATACCAGTGTCCAGCCAATTTGGTTCATACCTTGTAACATTAAGAAGCAGTTAACTGCACTGGATACAGCAAAGGCCCTGACAACATTTCGACAGTAGCACTGAAGACCTGTGCTGAGCTAGTTGCTCCCCTAGTCAATCCATTCCAGTACAGCAATGACATTTGCATCTACTTAACAATGTGGACATTGACCCAATATGTCTTATCCAGATAAAACTGATGAATCTAACTCGGCCAGTTACTTCCCTGTCAAACTCCTCCCAATCATTAGTAAAATGATGAAAGGAGTCATTCATCTTCCAAAAACAACACTTGCTCACCATGCTCAGTTCAGGTTCTGCCAGAGCCACTCACCTACACCACTAAAGGTGCATCTAGGGTGTTCACCTTCACCCAAAAACTGCACATTAGAAACATAGAAAATAGGTGCAGGAGTAGGCCATTCAGCCCTTCGAGCCTGCACCGCCATTCAATGAGTTCATGGTTATAAATGGCAATGCTGAAATTATGGATATTTGGAGTATTTTAGTATACCAGCTCATTCACAATTAACCCAAAATAAAGCAGTGTGCTCAGTTTTGCCTAAAACTTGGTCTCTGGCCGAGTCACATGGAATTTGGTTATAATGAAACATAGAAAATAGGTGCAGAAGTAGGCCATTCGAGCCTGCACCACCGTTCAAAATGATCATGGCTAATCATGCAACTTCAGTACCCCATTCCTGCTTTCTCTTCATTCCCCTTGATCCCTTTAGCCATAAGGGTCACATCCATCTCCCTTTTGAATATATTTAACGAACTGGTCTCAACAACTTTATGTGGTAGAGAATTCCACAGGTTCACAATTCTCTGAGTTAAGAAGTTTCTCCTCATCTCGGTCCTAAATGGCTTACCCTTTATCCTTAGACTATGACCCCTGGTTCTGGACTTCCCCAACATCGGAATATTCTTTCTGCATCTAACCTGTCCAATCCTGTCAGAATTTTATATGTTTCTATGAGATCCCCTCTCATTCTTCTAAATTCCAGTGAATATAAGCCTAGTCGATCCAGTCTTTCTGCATATGTCAGTCCTTACATTCCGGGAATCAGTCTGGTGAATCTTTGCTGCACTCCCTCAATAGCAAGAATGTCCTTCCTCAGATTAGGAGACCTAAACTGTACACAATATTCAAGGTGTGGCCTCACCAAGGCCCTGTACAACTGCAGTAAGACCTCCCTGCTCCTATACTCAAATCCTCTCGCTATGAAGGCCAACATGCCATTTGCCTTCTTTACTGCTTGCTGTACCTGCATGCCAACTTTCAATGACTGATGTACCATGACACCCAGATCTCGTTGCACCTCCCCTTTTCCTAATCAGTCACCATTCAGATAATATTCTGCCTTCCTGTTTTTGCCACCAAAGTGGATAACCTCACATTTATCCACATTATACTGCATCTGCCATGCATTTACCCACTCACCTAACCTGTCCAAGTCACCCTGCAGCTTCTTAGCATCCTCCTCACAACTCTAAGCTGGGTGGCCATGTGTGTCACCTGCAAACTTGGAGATATTACATTCAATTCCTTCGTCTAAATCATTAATGTATATTGTAAATAGCTGGGGTCCCAGCACTGAACCTTGACCTTGCGGGTAGCCCATTAGTCACTGCCTGCCATTCTGAAAAGGACCCGGTTATTACTACTCTTGGCATAGAAAACAAAATCAAGGAAGTCATGATAAACCTTTATAAAACACTGGTTCGACCTCATTTGGAGTATTGTCCAAAACATTGCAGTACAGCTTTCCAGTTTGAGTGGGTGGTTGCTGGGTCATTCTCCCCATCCCCTACTCATTGAAATAACTGTAAGGGGAATGCATTGAAATAAATTTAAAGTTTTTATGAAAAAATCTTCAGCATCCGGGCTACAATCTTAACCTGGATACCTAGTTAGGACCCACTTGTGCTAATCAGTAGCTTGGTATGCCTACCACTGCTAATGAAATGCCAGGTTCCATGTCCTTGCCCTCTCATGCCAATGGATTTGTTTGGAGTGGGTAGAGGCTCTGCCTCCAACCAGTCATCCTTCTGAATCATTGAAGTCACATCACGAATATGCTGGAAGTGTTGTCATAATGTCTAGGGAATAGTAATTCTTTATTTATGAAAATCGAGTTGTACATTAATCTGTCCCAATTCAGTGCATACAGAAGGATTCCAGTGTGTGCGTATATCTAGCTAGGGATGTGATCGGGGCCCAGGAGAGGCAAGAGGTCAGGGCCCAGAAGAGGCGAGGGCCCAGGGGCAGCACAGGCCAGCCCACACTGTGATATGTGTGCGCACTAGGTCCGTGCAGCAGAACAGATCTCCAGTCGTCTTGGTTAATGCTTGCCACCAGACTAAGACCTAGCTCTGTCAAGCCCATGTGGCGGCTGGGGTGCAATGGCCACCACACGTTAAAAAAATCCACGCACAGGCATCTTCCACTTTTCAAGGTGTAGTTCGGGATCTGGAATATTAGGTCCTTCAGTGAAACATCTGTGAACTGATCCCTTTTCGGTGTGGAAGCAAGTCATCCTCGTTTCGAGGGACTGCCTATGATGATATGATGATATCTAACTATAGCGTATAAGTATCCTTTTAAAGTGTTTCCAGTTATGTTACTAAATCTCATTCATGTGATGATTATGGAAAATATGTTTTATAGGAAAAATGTGAGAAAAGAGACTATAAACATCAAGTTGATTCTAAATGCTTGGATTATCTTCTCTGTGCCACAAGAAATGACCATTGTAAATACTGTCCTGAATTCACTGGTATGTCAACAAATTTCAGGTGCTTGCATTAATGTTTTGTGTTCTACTCATGGTTTTACATTATAGTTAGATTTGCCGTTATTAGAGTTATGTGCTTGCTGATGTTTTTTTTCTACTTTTACCCCTTTGACCTATTAGAGTCTGAGCTGAGCTAGCTGATGCTATACTGCAATTCATTGCAAGGGATTGTGAAGAATGTTCCTCTTTCCTATTCAGCAAAATGTCACTCATAACTTATTTTGGTTTAAAATTGCTACCTATTTTGATGTTTGCTAATCTTATTGAACACTGCTCTATATCTCTAACTGATCATGCACATGTGCAAAATTGTATAGCAGTGCGAAATGGGCATGGGGTGAAATTATTTTTTGTGGACAGAAGAAGCATTAAATTTTCTATCATTTTTTAAGCACACTAAGGGTTGCACTGCCATATTCTGTGCCTTTTCAACAAGGTTGATTTATTTTACAAATATTTCTCAACCTGTAAGAAAGCTGGGATTTGGTTTCCTGACCAATATATGCCAATAAAAAGATAAATCCTTAAATCTGTCTTAACTCCAAAGGAATCATCTGGGGTTTTACTTAGAAACATAGAAACATAGAAACATAGAAAATAGGTGCAGGAGTAGGCCATTCGGCCCTTCGAGCCTGCACCGCCATTCAATGAGTTCATGGCTGAACATTCAACTTCAGTACCCCATTCCTGCTTTCTCGCCATACCCCTTGATCCCCCTAGCAGTAAGGACCTCATCTAACTCCTTTTTGAATATATTTAGTGAATTGGCCTCAACAACTTTCTGTGGTAGAGAATTCCACAGGTTCACCACTCTCTGGGTGAAGAAGTTCCTCCGCATCTCGGTCCTAAATGGCTTACCCCTTATCCTTAGACTGTGACCCCTGGTTCTGGACTTCCCCAACATTGGGAACATTCTTCCTGCATCTAACCTGTCTAACCCCGTCAGAATTTTATATGTTTCTATGAGGTCCCCTCTCATTCTTCTGAACTCCAGTGAATACAAGCCCAGTTGATCCAGTCTTTCTTGATAGGTCAGTCCCGCCATCCCGGGAATCAGTCTGGTGAACCTTCGCTGCACTCCCTCAATAGCAAGAATGTCCTTCCTCAGGTTAGGAGACCAAAACTGTACACAATACTCCAGGTGTGGCCTCACCAATGCCCTGTACAACTGTAGCAACACCTCCCTGCCCCTGTACTCAAATCCCCTTGCTATGAAGGCCAACATGCCATTTGCTTTCTTAACCGCCTGCTGCACCTGCATGCCAACCTTCAATGACTGATGTACCATGACACCCAGGTCTCTTTGCACCTCCCCTTTTCCTAATCTGTCACCATTCAGATAATAGTCTGTCTCTCTGTTTTTACCACCAAAGTGGATAACCTCACATTTATCCACATTATACTTCATCTGCCATGCATTTGCCCACTCACCTAACCTATCCAAGTCGCTCTGCAGCCTCACAGCATCCTCCTCGCAGCTCACACTGCCACCCAACTTAGTGTCATCCGCAAATTTGGAGATACTACATTTAATCCCCTCATCTAAATCATTAATGTACAGTGTAAACAGCTGGGGCCCCAGCACAGAACCTTGCGGTACCCCACTAGTCACTGCCTGCCATTCTGAAAAGTACCCATTTACTCCTACTCTTTGCTTCCTGTCTGACAACCAGTTCTCAATCCATGTCAGTACACTACCCCCAATCCCATGTGCTCTAACTTTGCACAGCAATCAATTCCCAGCAAAAGTCTAAGATGAACGATGTCAGACTCGGCTCACTGAATCATTTTGGACTAACCAGTTTGGATCAAAATGAACTTAATTTATTAACCTTTAATTAGCTTACTTAATTATCAAGGAAAAAGCCAGACCACAAGTCGTCCATTAAACACTATTTATTGGTTACAAATCGCAACTTGCAGTTAAAGTGAACTCAAATGCTTGATAGCCATACATAAATGTGTTAACATTTTGTAACTTCTTTTTGGAACTGTTCTATTGTTCAATGCTGACACCATATTGGTTATATTTATAGGCTTTATTTGACACAAGCATGAATTAATACATTACAGTATTTAAGCAGTAATTTACCAATTGAGAATTCTATTATCTGTTGTCCTTTGGGTAGAAGGCATGACCCATTTCCCATACTGCCTACTCACATATGCTTGTTTACCTGTCTGGTGCCCTCCATAGCCCTACTGCAGTGAGAGATCCAAACCCCCCAGGATAGACCCCAAAAACCTGAACTGCATAAAAATCCATCCAATCAGAGCTGGCATGTCTGTGTCCAAGCACTGGCTTTGGGCCTCCCTTACCTGTTACTTAGACCTTCGCAGAAGCATTTTCCTGTTTTCTGTTCCTACAGTGGATGACGCACCCTATGGACCTTGAAGACAAGACTTCTAACTGTAAATAAAACATAGATTTAACATTTGTTTTCCCTTAATCTAACAGAAGAGAAATAAAACTGAAGTAATAAAACCATAGATTAGTAAGCTGAATATTAAACTGCAATCTAGCAAAGCTTAATACTGAAGAATAGTGAATACAGGTTGAACCTCCCTTATCCGGAACCGTCTCGACCTGGCCCGTTCCGGATAAGGCATTTTTCCGGATGAGCGGTGGTCACATTAAATTGGATGGTATAGGTACTGAGCAAGAGGATATTGGGGCTGGGAGTGCGGCAGAGAGATCATTGGGGGGGGGGAGGGGTGGATCGCGGGGTCAAGCCAGCGATTGCGGGAGTCGGAAGCGAGGAAGGACTTCAATTTGTTCATGTCCAAGTTCTGCGCATGCGCCACCCGGTGGCCGGGAATGGTGCCAGACGAGGGGTGGTTCCGGGTAAGGGAGGTTCAACCTGTATTTGATTATATTTTGACAAAACACCCTCAGGATGTTGATGGTGGGGGATTTAGTGATGGTAATGCCGTTGAATATCAAGAGGCAGTGGTTAGACTCTCTCACATTGGAGATATTCATTGCCTGGCACTCGAATGGCGTGAATATTACTTGCCACTTATCAGCCCAAACCTGAATGTTGCCCAAACCTGAATGTCGTCCAGGTCTTGCTGCATGAGGGCATGGACTGCTTCATTAACTGAGGAGTTGCGAATGGAAGTGAACACTGCAATCATCAGCGAACATCCCCATGTCTGACCTTATGATGGAGTGAAGGTCATTGAAGTAGGTGATGATGGATGGGCCGAGGGCACTGCCCTGAGGAACTTCTGTGGCTGTGATGACTGGCTTCCAGTATTCACAACCATCTTCCTTTGTGCTAGGTATGACTCCTGCCAGTGGAAAGTGTTGTGTATGGAGAAAGAGTCAGACTGAACACTGTGAGCTCAAAGTAATGTGTGATCTTAGTCTTTTATTGCAAGTCTCCAGAGTGCCTCTCCAATCTGTGAAGCCTTCTTAAATACCTGTGCTCCCAAGGGATTATGGGATCCCTTGGGACTCTGGGGAATGAGCCCTTTGGTGGCTGTACAGAGTAAATACAAGTCCACATATAAAACAACATTCCCCCCAAAGTCAATAGTGTAACTATTTACAATGTGAGTCGATCTGGGGCCCTTCTTGCCCTGGTTGATCGTCTCGGTGTGAAAGCTGGTGTTGTTGAATCATTTGTTGGGCCCTCGCTGGGCTGCTGTGCAGCTGGCCTTGCTGGGCTGCCTGGTGTGTTGGGCCCTGCAGGGCTGCTGTGGATGATGGGTTCTGCTTCATGGTCAACCGTGGTGTCGGTTGCCACTGGTGTGTGTGTTGGGGGATCAAAAAAGGTAGGGTCCAAGGTGGGTTGCTCAGGGTAGTCCATGAATCTGAATCTGAGTTTGATTTGGTCCAAGTGTTTCCGGTGAATGAGTCCATTTGAAAGTTTGACCCGAAACACCCTGCTCCTCTCTTTGGCCATGACAGTGCCGGGAAGCCACTTGGGACATTGTCCATAATTTAAAACAATTATTGATTTCAATCTCGCGTGACACATTTGCGCTATCATGGTATGCACTTTGTTGAAGCCGCCTGCTCTCTACCTGTTCATGTAGATCAGGATGAACTAACGAGAGCCCTGTCTTCAGTGCTCTTTTCATGAGCAGTTCAGCAGGTGGGATCCCAGTGAGTGAGTGGAGTCTTGTGCGATAGCTAAGCAGGACTCGGGATAGGCGAATCTGCAGTGAGCCTTCAGTTACCCTCTTCAAGCCTTGCTTGATGGTTTGCACTGCTCTCTCTGCCTGACCATTGGACGCTGGTTTAAACGGGGCAGATGTGGCATGTTTGATCCCGTTACGGGTCATGAATTCTTTGAACTCAGCACTGGTAAAACATGGCCCGTTATCGCTCACCAGGACATCGGGTAAGCCGTGTGTGGCAAACATGGCCCGCAGGCTTTCAGTAGTGGCAGCGGACATTATCTCACATTCAATCCACTTGGAGTACGCGTCTACAACCACAAGGAACATTTTACCCAATAACGGGCCTGCATAGTCGACGTGTACCCTAGACCACGGTTTGGAGGGGCAAGGCCATAAACTTAGCGGCACCTCCCTGGGTACATTGCTTAACTGCAAGAACGTATTACATCTGTGAATGCAGGACTCTAAGTCCGCATCGATATAGACCACCACACGTGGGATCTGGCTATCACTTTCATCATTACGATGCCTGGGTGGGTACTGTGGAGGCCATTGATGAAGGTGTATCTGCCCTTCTTGGGGATCACTACTAGATTGCCCCACAGAAGGCCGTCTGCCTGTATAGACATTTCATCTTTGCACCGCTGGAACGGCTTTATCTCTTCCTGCATTTCCACTGGGACACTGGACCAGCTCCCATGCAGCACACAGCTTTTGACTAGAGATAATAAGGGGTCCTGGCTTGTCCAGGTTTTGATCTGCCGGGCAGTGACGGGTGATTGCTCACTCTCAAATGCTTCCAGAACCATGGCTAGATCTGCGGGCTGCGTCATTTCCATCCCCGTGGTGGGCAATGGCAGCCTACTGAGAGCATCGGCGCAGTTTTCTGTGCCTGGCCTGTGGCGGATGGCGTAATTGTATGCAGACAACGTGAGCGTCCATCTCTGGATGCAGGCCGATGCGTTGGTATTTATCCCTTTACTCTCGGAAAACAGGGATACAAGTGGCTTATGGTCAGTTTCGAAGTTGAATTTTAGCCCAAACAGGTATTGATGCATTTTCTTTACCCCATAAACACACGCTAATGCTTCTTTTTCAATCATGCTGTCGGCTCTCTCAGCCTTAGACAGACTCCTTGATGCATAAGCAACCGGTTGCAGTTTCCCGAATCATTAGCTTGTTGCAATATACACCCGACGCCATATGACGATGCATCACATGCTAGTACCAAACAATTATATGGATCATACAACACAAGCAATTTGTTTGAGCATAACAATTTTTATCGCTTTTACACAGGCATTTTCTTGGCTTTTGCCCCAAACCCATTCGCCCCCTTTTCGTAGTAAAACATAGAAACATAGAAAATAGGTGCAGGAGTAGGCCATTCGGCCCTTCGAGCCTGCACCGCCATTCAATGAGTTCATGGCTGAACATGCAACTTCAGTACCCCTTTCCTGCTTTCTCACCATACCCCTTGATTCCACTAGTAGTAAGGACTTCATCTAACTCCTTTTTGAATATATTTAGTGAATTGGCCTCAACAACTTTCTGTGGTAGAGAATTCCACAGGTTCACCACTCTCTGGGTGAAGAAATTCCTCCTCATCTCAGTCCTAAATGGCTTCCCCCTTATCCTTAGACTGTGTCCCCTGGTTCTGGACTTCCCCAACATTGGGAACATTCTTCCTGCATCTAACCTGTCTAACCCCGTCAGAATTTTAAACGTTTCTATGAGGTCCCCTCTCATTCTTCTGAACTCCAGTGAATACAAGCCCAGTTGATCCAGTCTTTCTTGATAGGTCAGTCCCGCCATCCCGGGAATCAGTCTGGTGAACCTTCGCTGCACTCCCTCAATAGCAAGAATGTCCTTCCTCAGGTTAGGAGACCAAAACTGTACACAATACTCCAGGTGTGGCCTCCCCAAGGCCCTGTACACCTCCCTGCCCCTGTACTCAAATCCCCTCGCTATGAAGGCCAACATGCCATTTGCTTTCTTAACCGCCTGCTGTACCTGCATGCCAACCTTCAATGACTGATGTACCATGACACCCAGGTCTCTTTGCACCTCCCCTTTTCCTAATCTGTCACCATTCAGATAATAGTCTGTCTCTCTGTTTTTACCACCAAAGTGGATAACCTCACATGTAGTGGTTTTAGCAGGGTGCTGAGACCCGGTAAGAAGTTAGCAAAGTAGTTCAAGAGTCCCAGAAATGACCGCAGCTCCGTCACGTTCTGTGGCCTCGGTGCGTTGTCGATTGCCTCCGTCTTCGTGCTGGTGGGCCTGATGCAATCTGCCGCAATCCTTCCCAGGAACTCCACTTCAGGCACCAGGAAAACGCACCGAGCGTTTTAACCTGAGCCCCACGCAGTTGAGTCGACTAAGAACCTCCTCCAGGTTCTGCAGATGCTCGACTGTGTTCCGACCTGTGACCAAGGTGTCGTCCTGGAAGACCACAATGTGCGGGACCGACTTCAGTAAACTTTCCATGTTTCTCTGGAATATCGTCGCCACTGATCGGATTCCAAATGGGCATCTGTTATAAACAAAAAGACCTTTGTGCGTGTTGATGCAGGTGAGGGCCTCCGATGATTCCTCCAGTTCCTGCGTCATGTAGGCTGAAGTCAGATCCAGCTTCGTGAACGTCTTTCCTCCCGCCAGCGTTGCAAAGAGGCCGTCGGCTTTTGATAGTGGGTATTGGTCCTACAGGGAGAAACGATTGATAGTTACTTTGTAATCACCACAGATTCTGACGGTGCCGTCTCCCTTGAGGACAGGGACAATAGGATTGGTCCACTCACTGAACTTGATCGGTGTAATGATGCCCTCTCGTTGCAGCCGGTCTAGCTCGATCTCTCTCTATTCTTTCTCTCATCATGTACGGTACTGCTCTCGCCTTGTGATGGATGGATCGCGCCCCCAGAATTAGGTGGATCTGCACTTTTGCTCCTTGGAATTTCCCGATGCCTGGTTCGAACAGCGAAGGAAATTTGTTGAAGACCTGGGCACACGAAGTGTCGTCAGCGGGCGATAGCGCTCGGACATCGTCCCAGTTTCAGCGTATCTTTCCCAGCCAGCTCCTGCCGAGCAGCGTGGGACCATTGCCCAGTACCATCCAGAGTGGTAGCTTGTGCACCGCTCCATCGTAGGAGACCTTTACGGTAGCACTGCCGATTACAGGAATCAGTTCTTTTGTGTAAGTTCTTAGTTTCGTGCGAATTCGAGTTAAGACTGGCCTTGAGGCCTTGTTGCACCACAACCTTTCGAAAGTCTTTTTGTCCATGATGGACTGGCTTGCGCCCGTGTCCAGCTCCATTGACACCGGGAGTCCATTTAGTTCAACATTCAGCATTATCAGGAGACAATTCGTGGTGAATGTGTGTACCCCATGTACCTCTGCCTCCTCTATCTGAGGCTCTATTTCGTCGTGATCCTCCTCTGCAACATGTTGGTTTTCAGGTTTAACAGGGTTAACAGCTCACCTGCACACTCGTTGGAGGTGTCCCATTGTTCCACAGCCCTTGCAAACGTATCCTTTGAATTGGCAGCGCCAACAAGGTGTTAATGGCCTTGCATTCATCACCCTTGATGGTGGACTCTGAGACACCTGCGGATGTGTAGCTGCAGGTATGTGTGACCTGCTCTGTACATTACGATTCTAAAACAACATCACTTTGTTCACATTACTTATGTGATGAGAGATTTGCTTCGTATTGTCACTGGTGGCAATGAACGACTGGGCTGTCACTGTAGCCTTGCTCAAGGTTGGGGTCTCCACAGTCAAAAGTTTGCGAAGTATGGTTTCGTGGCCAATGCCAAGTACGAAAAAGTCTCTGAGCATGTGCTCCAAATGTCCTTCAAATTTGTAATGTCCTGCAAGGTGTCTTAGCTCGGTGACATAACGCGCCATTTCCTGGCCTTCAGACTTTTTGTAGTTGTAGAACCGGTACCTCGCCATCAGAACACTTTCCTTCGGGTTCAAATGCTCTCAGACCAGTGTGCACAAATCTTCGTATGATTTCTCTGTGGGTTTCGCTGGAGAGAGCAGATTCTGCATGAGGTTGGTGCCCCACAGATGTTGAGGAGGATCGCCCTTCGTTTGGCAGCGCTCTCTTCCCCATCTAGCTCGTTGGCCACGAAGTATTGGTCGAGTCGCTCCACAAGTTTCCCAATCATCTTCCTCTGAAAATTTCTCCAGGATGCCCACTGTTCGCTGCATCTTTGGGTTCACTATCTGTATCTCGTCGCCAGTTGTTGTGTATGGAGAAAGAGTTTGACTGAATACTGTGAGCTCAAATTAACGTGTGACCGTAGGCTTTTATTGCAGGTCTCCAGAGTGCCTCACCAACCTGTGAAGCCTTCTTAAATACCTGTGCTCCCAAGGGAATGAACCCTCTGGTGGCTGTACAGAGTAGATACAAGTCCACATATATAACAGAAAGTTTTCCCCCTGATTTTCCTATTGACTTCAATTTTACTAGGGCTCCTTGATGCCACACTTGGTTAAATGCTGCCTTGATGTCAAGGGCTGTCACTCTCACCTCGCCTCTGGAATTCAGCCCCTTTGTCCATGTTTGGATAAAGGCTGAAATGAGGTCTGGAGCCGAGTGGTCGTGGTGGAACATAAACTGAGCATTGGGGAACAGATTATTGGACACCTTCCAACACTTTGCTGATGATTAAGGGTAGACTGATGGGGCGGGAATTGACTGGATTGGATTTGTCTGCTCTGAGGACAGGATATACCCGGGCAGTTTTCCACATTGTCAGGTAGATCTTCTTAGGCAGTCCCCTGGAGTCGAGGATGACTTTCTTCCACACTAAAATGAGTTTTAAGATGACTGATGAGATCAATGCAGAATCTACAGTCTCTGTCACAGATGGGGCAAATGGTGGTTGGAGGGACGGGTGGATGGGGTGATTTGTCATACGCTCCTTCCGCTGTTTGTACTTCGCTTCTGCATGCTCCCGGCGAAGAGACTCAGTGTTCGGCATCTTCTCGGATGCTTCCCCTCCACTTTGAGCGGACTTGGGCCAGGGATTCCCAAGAGTCAGTGGGGATTTACATATTTTTCAAAGAGGCTTTGAGGGTATTCTTCAAGCGTTTTCTCTGCTCTCCTGGGGCTTGTCTGCCGTGACATAGTTTGGAGTAGAGTGCTTGTTTTGGGAGTCAAGTATCGGGCATGCGGACAATGGCCCGCCCATCGAAACTGATTGAGCTAGGTCAGTACCTCGATGCTGGGGATGTTGGCCTGAGAGAGAACACTGGTGTTGGTGCGCCTATCCTGCCAATGATTTTGCAGAGGCAGCATTGGCGGTGGTACTTCAGTGCTTTGAGGTGTCTACTGTACATAGTCCATGTCTCTGAAGCATATAGAAGGGTGGGTATCACTACTGCTCTGTAGACCAGGAGCTTGGTGTTGGGATTGAGATCCTGGTCTTTGAACACTCTTTTCCTGAGGCAGCCGAAGGCTGCACTGGCACACCGAAGACAGTGTTGGACTTAGTCATCGATGTCTGTCCTTGCTGATAGTAGGCTCCCAAGGTATGGAAAGTGCTCCAAATTGTCCAAGGTCTCGTCCTGGATCTTGATAATTGGGGAGCAGTACTGTGTGGCAGGGACGGGTTGGTAGAGAACCTTTGTCTTACAGATGTTTGATGTAAGGCCCAGACTCTCGTATGCTTCAGTGAAGGTGTCAACGATGGTTTGGAGTTCAGACTCCGAGTGTGCACAAACGCAAGCATCATCTGCATATTGTAATTCAATGACCGAGGAGGTTGGGACAACCTTGGATTTGGACTGGAGGAATCTGAGGTTGAACAATTTCCCGCTTGTCTTGTAGATTAACTCCACTCCAGCGGGGAGGTTGTTAAGGGTGAGATGAAGCATTGCAGCAAGAGCGTTGGTGCGATGACACAGCTGTGCTTGACCCCGGTCTGCACTTGTATTGGGTCTGTGGTGGATACGTTGGTAAGAATCATGGCTTGCATGTCATCGTGAAGCAGATGGAGGATGGTGACAAATTTTTGAGGACAGCCGAATTAAGGCCACTCCATAATCCCTTACAGTTAACAGAGTCAGAGGCCTTTGTGAGGTCTAAGAAAGCCATGTGCAGAGGTTGATGATGCTCCCTACATTTTTCTTGGATTTGTCGAGCAGTGAAGATCATGCCCATTGTCCCCCTTAGTGGGTGGAATCCGCATTGCGACTCTGGGTGGAGAGAATTGAGGAGGATTCTTGCGATGATTTTCCCTGTGGTAGACAGCAGGGAAACTCCTCTGTAATTATTGCAGTCGGACTTGTCACCTTTCTTGTAGATGGTCACGATTACGGTGTCTGTGATCCCCTGGCGTGCTCTCCTCCTTCCAGATTAGAGAGATGAGGTTGTGGATTCACGCCAAGAGTACTTCTCCGCCATGCTTTAATACTTAGGCGGGATTCCATCTGCTCCTGAGGCCTTGTTTTTTTTTTAGTAATCGGATGGCCTTTTCAACCTCATGCTGGGCTGGGAATGTGCTGAGGTGGTGATGGGTAGCATGCTGTGGGATGGAGTCAAGGACACTCATATCAAAGACAGAGTCTTGGTTGAGATCCTCGAAGTGCTCCTTCCAGCGGCCACTGACTGCCTCTCTGCCCTTGAGCACCTCTCTGCTGTTGGCTCTCAGTGGAATAGAACCTTGTGTTTGGACCGTAGGTTGTCATGACTGTGCTAAAAAATCCACGCACCTCGTTATTGTCGGCTAGTTGCTGGATCTCCTGCGCTTTTCCCACCCCATCTGTTCTTTAGGTCTCGAGTTTTTCGTTGGACCTCGGCCTTCAGTTGCCTGTAGATCTGCTTTCTTTCGCTCGAGTTGTGGTGTTCCCAGTTCAAAAATGCCTTGTATTTGCGGTTTATTAGCTCCTGGAACTCCTGGTCATTCTCATCGAACCAGTCTTGGTGTTTTTTGGTAGAGTAACCAAGAGTCTCTTCGCAGAAGCTAATTATGGTGGACTCGTAGGCAGACCAGTCACTATGGACACTCTCTGGCTCTGGTTCATTGGTAGTAGTCAGGTTGGCTGTGAGGTGTAGGCTGAATAGGGCTTTCTTTGCAGAATCGATGCAAAGTGTTGTAACAGTACTGGAACAGCTGTTCTGGAGTACTTAAATGCTTAAAAGCCTGTATTCGATGTTTGTTTGGAAGCTTTCATTCACTTTCCAGCACTCCGTTCAACAGCTGAATTCCATATTGTATGGGCATCCTCAAGCATCTAACAGGTTATTTCTCTTACAAATCTCAAAGGCAACCCTTCAGGCAATTTTATAGGGCACTATTTCTTCAAACTGATGATGCATTGAAAAATGCATATGTATAGTAGTGGAACTGAGGCACTGGTTAGCTAGTTGAATAGCTACGTAGCTTTTATAAATGGTGTGCATTGGACTAGCCCAACTGCTAATTTGTGCAGAAGTAGAAGAGAAGTGCAGAATGAGCAAAGCCTAGTTCACAAAATAAGTGTTCCAACTTCTAGTTAATTGATGGAGCCTGGTCCTGGTGAAGTTCTGTCTTTGGACTTGAGGGCCAACTGTTTAACAAGCAGAAGATACAGCAGGTGTGGGAAGCAACCATGCAAGTGGTGAACATGGTGACAAAAGCCACATTTAACGCCAGGTAACCCATTAAACAACCTATTGTCACTCGCGAATGATTTCCTGAAATGATGTATGTAGTGGATACTTCCTAGAAGCTATGAATTCTTTCATTTGGATATCCACAGTGTAGTATCCTTTTCTGTTGACGTGATGTCACACAGGAGCTTGAATATGACTGCGATCAACGATGCCCTTATACTCTGAGGCTCAAGTCACAATGTAACACTCAACACCGCCGGTCCACTGCAAAATAATTAATTACCTAAGCTTGATGGAGCAGCAGTTCCTGATTAGGCTAAACCCCACCATATCCTGAGCTTCTTTAGCCTCATCTCCATAATATGTATAACTAAGCTGATATCTGTTTCAAGTGAGGGTTCTGAGGTGTGTAGTGCTCTTCAAGTGCAGCTAATGATCCACTGGATTGTCCTTGATTTGTAAAGAAAGCTGATGGTATATTATGGGGGTGGCGGGGGGAGGAATTTTGAGTTCTGGATGGGAACCGCAAGCCGGCTCCAACACATCCACTTCCAGGTTTAACAGAGCTGCGTTTGGATGCCGGCAAGAAACCTACTCAGCGAAGTCGGGGGTTTAATTATTATGGACGGGTACCTATTGGTGTAATTAACATCCTTGGTAAGATGTTAATTAGGTCTTTGTAAATGGATTTTAACTTTGCGCTAAATTAAAAATGTGCAACATGGGTTTCCCACGGTTCAGGGAACTGACTAGTGAAATGGAGGCAAGTTTGAGTCGCAGTTCAGGTAGGTGTTTAAACTTGTCATTGTCCTATCTGATTAAAAGCTCACTTATTGAAGCTGGTGTCTCAGTTCCCTCGTGTGTGTGTGTGTATACAGCTTTTTTCAATGTTGGAGGCTTTCAAACTGCCAAGATCAGGATCGGTGGTGTGTTTGATGTGTTTTCCAGCCAGAAGAAGACTATCATCATCCACAGCAGCGATGATGTGCTCTGGTGGGATCGGCACGTGCAAAGGATAGAGGGCCTGAGGTTACAGGAGGCACTAACCATTTCACAGGGATTACAGATAGAGGCTCTGCTTCTTTGACCTCTTGGAAGAGCAGTACATTTGCAACTGAAGTTTTCAGGTCAGATGGTGGCCGACATCTGCGGCCTCCTAGAGAAAGACCTGCCTGCTGGATCTGGTGGGTCACTGGATTGTTTCAGGGCCAACAATTATGTAAATTTCCCCTGTGATGATAATCGCCAGAATAAGCAGGCACTCTGATTTCCCTCTGGCTGGATTCCTACAGGTGTTACAGGATGCCATCGACTGCACGCACGTTGTTGTATTCCTTGGAATTTAGAAAGTTATGGGGTGATTTGATCAAAGTTTTCAAAATATTAAAGGGAACTGATAGATTAGATAGATATTATTTCTGCTCGTTGGCGAGTCCAGGAATAGGGGACCTAGCCTAAAAATTAGAACCAGATCTATCAGGAGTGAAATTAAGAAACATTTCGATATGCAAAGGGTGGTAGAAGTTTGGAACTATCGTCTGCAAATGACCATTGATGCTAGATCATGTGTTCATTTTAAATCTGAGATTGATAGATTTTTGTTAAACCAAAGGTACCAAAAGATATGGGGTAAAGGCAAGTATAAGAACATTAAAAAGTAGCAGCAGGAGTAGGATATACAGCCCCTCAAGCCTGCTCCACCATTCAACACGATCATGGCTGATCCGATCATGCACTCAGGTCCACCTCCCTGCCTGCTCCCCATAACCCCTTATTCCCTTATCGTTTAAGAAACTGTCTATTTCTGTCTTAAATTTATTCAATGTCCCAGCTTCCACAGCTCTCTGAGGCAGCGAATTCCACAGATCCACAACCCTCTGAGAGAAGAAATGTTCTCATCTCAGTTTTAAATGGGCAGCCCCTTATTCTAATATCATGCTCTCTAGTTCTAGTTTCCCCTTTCAGTAGAAACATCCTCTCTGCATCCACCTTGTCAAGCCCCCTCATAATCTTATACGTTTCGATAAGATCACCTCTCATTCTTCTGAATTCCAATGTGTAGAGGCCCAACCTACTCAACCTTTCATCATAAGTCAACCCCCTCATCTCTGGAATCAACCTTGTGAACCTTCTCTGAACTGCCTCCAAAGCAAGTATATCCTTTCGTAAATATGGAAACCAAAACTGCACACAGTATTCCAGGTGTGGCCTCACCAATACCCTGTACAACTGTAGCAAGACTTCCCTGCTTTTATACTCCATCCTCTTTGCGATAAAGGCCAAGATTCTATTGGCCTTCCTGATCACTTGCTGTACCTGCATACTATCCTTTTGTGTTTCTTGCACATGTATCCCCAGTGCTATACTGCAGCACTTTGCAATCTCTCTCCATTTAAATAATAACCTGCTCTTTGATTTTTTTCTGCCAAAGTGCATGACCTCACACTTTCCAACATTATACTCCATCTGGCAAATTTTTGCCCACTCATTTAGCCTGTCTATGTCCTTTTGCAGATTTTTTGTGTCCTCCTCACGTAGTGCTTTTCCTCCCATCTTTGGGGTCAAGTTTCGGGCCACGCCTAGAATGGCGCAACCCCGACCTGGACGCCCGTTAAAAAATACCTCTTAATTCTCCGGCTCCTTGCTGATCCCTGGGAGCTTGGCGCGGCGCGCACACAGCAGCAGGGGACGGAGTCACAGAGTCGCGCCGATTTTGCAAGTGGAGGGGGGCAGGGCTAATTTAAATGAGGCAACGTCGTGCCAGCAGCCCTGTGTGTGCGCGTTGGAGCGTGCGCGTTGGAGCGCACGCGCAGTCGCCCAAAAACATTGGCACTCGGCCATTTTTAAAGGAACTTAAAGAAAAGTGTTTATTTGTCTCGTGGACCTCTGGAAAGGCTTGGGATTGAATTTTGGTGTTTTTTTTGTGTCTGAAGGACTGCTTTTAGCAGCACTGTTGAATAAATCACCTGCTGAAATCAGTGAGTGCTGCTTTTCACTGCTAAACTTCCAGAACAGGTGCTGCATTGGTGCATGCAAATTAAGGACTGTGTGTTTTAAAAAATAAGAGTGTCAATTCAATACAGCAATGGAACAACATCTACCAAGAACAAAGAATTTCTTGCATGAGGAAGTGGAGATATTAGTCAACGTCATTGAGCAGAGCTGGCAGGAGCTAGATACCAGCAACAGAGGTCGCATAAAAGTGCCACCTTAGGAAATGAAGAAACGCTGGAACCAAGTTGCAGAAGATTACTGCGCAGTGGTGCATACCATGAGATCTGGAAGCCAGTGTAAAAAGAAAATGGCACGACCTTGGTCAAGTAGTTAGTGTAAGTAATATTTTCAATTTTTAATGTAATCATAATTGTAATGTGACGATCTGTATGTCCCACCCTGCAGAAAGACGCACTCTGTAAAAAGTTATATTTTACTCTTTGCAGAAGAAATTGGCCCACAACAAAAGGGAAACAACTCAAACAGGAGGAGGCACGCCCAATCTGTATCCACTGACACCCTTGGAACAGAGGGTAGCTGCTATGATGAGTCGTACATGGAGAAAAGCAATCAGTACAGCACAAGCTGGGCCCGCGCGCGAGGAAGAGGGTAAGTCCTGAAAATGCACTGTGGCCCTTCAAATCAGCCTGCTGCCTGGCCTGCTATGTGTGAGAGTACTCATGCCACCCATCCTGCCCCCTCCTCTGCTGCTAAACATTTGACTGTTCTGATGTATTTTGCAGAACATGATGATGATGATGATGATGCTGCCAACCTTGAGGATCCTGAAGGTACAGAACAAGAACCAGTACAACCAAATGCGGACGATTCAGACTGAATGATGGCAGCGATGACTGAAATGTCGACAGGGGAGAGCTTCCAAATTAATGTTATGAGCCCCCATTAAGGGGCATCAGAGTTTCAACCCCTTGCATAGGTTCTGGTTCCACCTTCCATGGTTTTGATTCCGACGTTGCGGATCCCGGTGGTGCTGGTGATATAATGGAGCAGTTTACACCCATTCACCCACCATCCCAGCCCATGGCTCGCACTCGAGTGCTGTCGTCTGGAACACCGAGCGCCCCACTGTCCCAGCCCGCGCTTCTCTCTGGCACTGCCGTCTGGAACACAGAATATCCCATCATCCCAGCCTGCGCCTCTCTCTCTATAACTACCGTCTGGAACACAGAGCGTCCCACTGTCCCAGCCTGCGCCTCCCTGTGTAGTGGTGCCGTTTGGAACACCGAGCGTCCCACCGTCTGTGCCGCGCCTTCCAGTGTAGTGGTGCCACGAGGCAGACCCAGGCAGAGGAGGAGGAGATTGGAGACACGCTCTTCTGAGATGCAGCATGCAACAGATGCGGCTCAGGTTGTGGCATTGGGTATGGAGACCAATGAGCTTACCCGATCACTCATCGGTAGCATCAGTGCAGTGGGTGAAGAGGTGACGGTCCTGATGGGAGAAATAGCAGTAATGACATGGGAACTTAGGGAGGGAATGTCCGAGGGAGTGCAATCGACAGCACAGGCTGTCAGGGAGGGCATGCAAGTGGCGGCACAGGCCATCATGGAGGTAGCTGCTGCAATAAGGGCACACAGTCCCGCCAATCAAATGACACCCCCATGAAGAAGTGAACATTCACTGAGATGTGGATGAGAGATGGTTGCAGCCTTTCTTTGCTGCTTTTGTTCTTGTTCTTGATGTAGCTGTGGTAGGGTTTTTCAAATTGAAATTGTTTTGTAAGTTTTGTAACTACAACTTATAAGTGATCTTAGGGTTTTTAAGTGATCTTATAGTGTCTTTAGTTGGCAGTCGGATGTGGTGGTGACTCAACACCTTAGTGCGCAAGCGACCAAGTGCCTGGCCGGCTTTACAGATCCTTGCATCCTTGCATCAATCTCCTTGTCCAAGGACTCATCACTTGGTATGGTGCTGCCAAGGTACTTGAAGCTGTCCACTGACTTTAGTTGTATACTGCCAATGAAGACTGTGGGAGTAGGTGCTGTGGTGCCAGGGGCAGGCTGATAGAGAACCTCGGTTTTACTAAGGCAGTTTCAGATCGATACTCCACATACGCTGGCAAGACCGGGTGTCAAACATTGAGGTTCTGGAGAGAGCACAATCAACTAGCATCGAGGTGATGATCATGCGAGCCCAGTTCCAGTGGGCTGGACATGTTATCCGCATGGATGAGTCAAGGATCCCTCGTCAGCTTCTTCACGGCGAGCTCTGTGAAGGTCGAAGACACCAGGGGCGCCCCCGCAAGCGCTACAAAGATTGCATCAAGGCTAACCTCCAGTACTGTGGCATCCGACCAAAGGACTTCGAGAATACAGCAGCTAATAAAATCCAGTGGCGAACCCTCACGCCTGCGGGACACTAGAGATAGACGACATCAGGTGGCAGTACTGTCAGCATCAGGCACATCGAACTTCCCTTGTCCGACGTGCAAGAGACTATGTGCATCCAGAATTGGCCTATACAGCCACTTGAAGACACATGCCATTGATGATTAGCACATCAACGTCTTTGTTGGATACAACAGACTACCAAGACAGTGTAAATGCTCTCTCGTTTTGTATGTTATTTAATTTTGCACCTAAAAAGTGATCCTGAAGTCTAAGTGATTCTAAGAGTGTAAGATTTTTCACGTTGAAATTGTTTTGTAATTTTTGTAACTTTACAAGTTTATAAGTGATCTTAAAGTTTTTAAGTGATCTTCAAGAGTCATATTAAAAAGTAAAGTTTGATACAACAAATATTTTATTACAGTGACGTTAACTTTTCAATAAAATATTTTTTCATTAAAACTGATTCATCTTCCATTAACACAACACAACGTAGGAACAACTGCAAAGAATAAATATGTTCATGCGCAACAGTGTTCGCAGAGTCCTCAGGCATCAGTAATTGAAGCGTTCACAGATGAGCAGGGCTCGAGCAATCGTTAAAGGAGCACGATGGATGGCCCTCCGACCTCGTGCTCCGGCATTAGTCACTTGCATGCTTTCCTGATTGTCGTCATCATCCACATCCTGCTCTTCCGTAATACTATCATCATGCACTAGACCCTCACGTGGGCCTTCTGGTTCCATTACCAGTTCCTGCTGCCTCATGATGGCTAAGTTATGGAGCATGCAGCACACAACAGTGAAGTGACCATCAATCTGAAGAGAGTATTGCAAGTGGCCTCACGAATGGTCCAGGCATCGGAAACGCTTTTTTAATGCTCCTCTCAATGATGCTGAGCGTCGCAATGTGCGCCATGTTGTATTGACGGTCAGCTTCTGTCCGTATCACGCGTAGGGGCGTCATGAGCCAGGTGGCCAAGCTACTATGTGTGCAGGAAATGTGTCCAGTTGCAGCTCCTGACAGACTGCATGACGGCACTGGAGCTGCAGATAGACTCACTCTGGAGCATGTCCGATGCTGAGAATGTTGTGGATAGCACATTTAGTGAGTTGGTCACACCGCAGGTAAGAGTTAGGACAGATAGTGAATGGGTGACCAAGAGACAAGGCAAGAGCAGGAAGGTAATGCAGGGAATCCCCTGCGGTCATCTCTCTCCAAAACAGATAGACCGTTTTGGATACTGTTGGGGGAGATGACTTACTAGGGGAAGGCACCAGCAGCCAGGTTCATGGCACGATGGGTGGCTCTGCTGCACAGAAGGGCGGGAAAAAGAGTGGGAGAGCTATAGTGACAGGGGACTATGTTGTAAGGGGAATAGATAGTAGTTTCTGCGGCCGCAACCGAGACTCCAGGATGGTATGTTGCCTCCCTGGTGCAAGGGTCAAGGATGTCTCGGAGCGGCTGCAGAGCATTCTGGAGAGGGAGGGTGAACAGCCAGTTGTCGTGGTACATGTAGGTACCAACGATATAGGGTAAGAAGCGGGAAGTGGAAGTCCTACAAGCTGAATTTAGGGAGCTAGGAGTTAAATTAAAAAGTAGGACCTCAAAGGTGGTAATCTCTGGATTGCTACCAGTGCCATGTGCTAATCAGAGCAGAGGGAACAGGATAGTTAAAATAAATACGTGGCTTGAGCAGTGGTGCAAGAGGGAGGGATTCAAATTCCTGGGACATTGGAACCAGTTCTGGGGGAAGTGGGACCTGTACAAAAGGGACGGTCTGCACTTGGGCAGGACTGGAACTGATGTCCTAGGGGTAACATTTGCTAATGCAGTTCGGGAGTGTTTAAACTAATATGGCAGGGGGATGGGAACCTACGCAGCGAGACAGGGCGAAGTAATATGGAGTCAAAAACAGATGGTAGAAAGGTAAAAAGCAATAGTGGAAGGCCGAGTAAACAAAGGCAAGAAACAAAAAGAGCCACACTGCATCATAATTCTAAAAGGACAAAGTGTGTTAAAAAAACAAGCCTGAAGGCTTTGTGTATTAATGCAAGGAGTATCCGTAATAAGGTGGATGAATTAATTGTGCAAATAGATGTTAACAGATATGATGTCATTGGGATTACAGAGACGTGGCTCCAGGATGATCAGGGCTGGGAACTCAACATCCAAGGGTATTCAACATTCAGGAAGGATAGAATAAAAGGAAAAGGAGGTGGGGTAGCATTGCTGGTTAAAGACGAGATTAATGCAACAGTTAGGAAGGACATTAGCTTGGATGATATGGAATCTATATGGGTAGAGCTGCAGAACACCAAAGGGCAAAAAACCTTAGTGGGATTTGTGTACAGACCTCCAAACAGTAGTAGTGATGTTGGAGAGGGCATCAAACAGGAAATTAGGGGTGCATGCAATAAAGGTGCAGCAGTTATCATGGATGACTTTAATATGCATATAGATTGGGCTCACCAAATTGGAAGCAATATGGTGGAGGAGGAACCAACTAGGGGGGAGGCCATCTTAGACTGGGTGTTGTGTACTGAGAGAGGATTAATTAGCAATCTCGTTGTGTGAGGCCCCTTGGGGAAGAGTGACCATAATACGGTGGAATTCTACATTAGGATGGAGAATGAAACAGTTAATTCAGAGACCATGGTCCAGAACTTAAAGAAGGGTAACTGTGAAGGTATGAGGCGTGAATTGGCTTGGATAGATTGGCGAATGATACTTAAGGGGTTGACAGTGGATGGGCAATGGCAGACATTTAGAGATCACGTGGATGAACTACAACAATTGTACAGCCCTGTCTGGCGTAAAAATAAAAAAGGGAAGGTGGCTCAACCGTGGCTATCAAGGGAAATCAGGGATAGTATTAAAGCCAAGGAAGTGGCATACAAATTGGCCAGAAATAGCAGCGAACCCGGGGACTGGGAGAAATTTAGAACTCAGCAGAGGAGGACAAAGGGTTTGATTAGGGCAGGGAAAATAGCGTACGAGAGGAAGCTTGCAGGGAACATTAAGACAGACTGCAAAAGCTTCTATAGATATGTAAAGAGAAAAAGGTTAGTAAAGACAAACGTAGGTCCCCTGCAGTCAGAATCAGGGGAAGTCATAATGGGGAACAAAGAAATGGCAGACCAATTGAACAAGTACTTTGGTTCAGTATTCACTAAGGATGACACAAACAATCTTCCGGATATAAAAAGGGTCAGAGGGTCTAGTAAGAAGGAGGAACTGAGGGAAATCTTTATTAGTCAGGAAATTGTGTTGGAGAAATTGATGGGATTGAAGGCCGATAAATCCCCAGGGCCTGATGGACTGCATCCCAGAGTACTTAAGGAGGTGGCCTTGGAAATAGCAGGTGCATTGACAGTCATTTTCCAACATTCCATTGACTCTGGATCAGTTCCTATCGAGTGGAGGGTAGCCAATGTAACCCCACTTTTTAAAAAAGGAGGGAGGGAGAAAACTGGGAGTTATATGTCAGCCTGACATCGGTAGTGGGTAAAATGATGGAATCAATTATTAAGGATGTCATAGCAGCGTATTTGGAAAGAGGTGACATGATAGGTCCAAGTCAGCATGGATTTGTGAAAGGGAAATCATGCTTGACAAATCTTCTGGAATTTTTTGAGGATGTTTCCAGTAGAGTGGACAAGGGAGAACCAGTTGATGTGGTTTATTTGGACTTTCAGAAGGCTTTCGACAAGGTCCCACACAAGAGATTAATGTGCAAAGTTAAAGCATATGGGATTGCGGGTAGTGTGCCGATGTGGATTGAGAACTGGTTGGCAGACAGGAAGCAAAAAGTAGGAGTAAATGGGTACTTTTCAGAATGGCAGGCTGTGACTAGTGGGGTACCGCAAGGTTCCGTGCTGGGGCCCCAGCTGTTTACATTGTACATTAATGATTTAGACGAGGGGATTAAATGTAGTATCTCCAAATTTGCGGATGACGCTAAGTTGGGTGGCAGTGTGAGCTGCGAAGAGGATGCTATGAGGCTGCAGAGTGACTTGGATAGGTTAGGTGAGTGGGCAAATGCATGGCAGATGAAGTATAATATGGATAAATGTGAGGTTATCCACTTTGGTGGTAAAAACAGAGAGACAGACTAATATCTGAATGGTGACAGATTAGGAAAAGGGGAGGTGCAACGAGATCGGGGTGTCATGGTACATCAGTCATTGAAGGTTGGCATGCAGGTCCAGCAGGCGGTTAAGAAAGCAAATTGCATGTTGGCCTTCATAGCGAGGTGATTTGAGTACAGGGGCAGGGAGGTGTTACTACAGTTGTACAGGGCCTTGGTGAGGCCACACCTGGAGTATTGTGTACAGTTTTGGTCTCCTAACTTGAGGAAGGACATTCTTGCTATTGAGGGAGTGCAGCGAAGGTTCACCAGACTGATTCCCGGGATGGCAGGGCTGACATAGCAAGAAAGACTGGATCAACTGGGCTTGTATTCACTGGAGTTCAGAAGAATGAGAGGGGATCTCATAGAAACGTTTAAAATTCTGACAGGTTTAGACAGGTTAGATGCAGGAAGAATGTTCCCAATGTTGGGGAAGTCCAGAACCAGGGGTCACAGTCTAAGGATAAGGGATAAGCCATTTAGGACCGAGATGAGGAGAAACTTCTTCACCCAGAGAGTGGTGAACCTGTGGAATTCTCTACCACAGAAAGTTGTTGAGGCCAATTCACTAAATATATTCAAAAAGGAGTTAGATGTAGTCCTTACTACTAGGGGGATCAAGGGGTATGGTGAGAAAGCAGGAATGGGGTACTGAAGTTGCATGTTCAGCCATGAACTCATTCGGCTCAAAGGGCCGAATGGCCTACTCCTGCACCTATTTTCTGTGTTTCTATGTACCCTTTGTCTCCCAGTAGCCAGCTCTGCCCTTCTGGCTGCTGTTCAAACATGTCAGATATAACGCCGTCGCGTAGGATGGACGCATCATGGGTGCTGCCAGGGTATCTCGTATCGACTGACATGATGCACTGCTTGTCGTCACACACGTGCTGCACAGTGATGGAGTGGAAACCTTTTCTATTCCTGTACTGCTCGGAATCCTCCACAGGTGCTCGCAAGGCTATGTGGGTACAATCAATGCAGCCCCGTACCTTTGGGAAGCCAGCAATCCTGAAGAAGCCCACTGCCCTCTCACGGATCGCTTGTGTGGTCATTGGGAAATTGATTAAGTCATTCCTCCGCACACACTGTGCAGCTGTGACCTGGTAAACACAGGCATATATTGCACGTTGAGAGATGGCGTACACATCTCCAGTTGTAGCCTGAAACGATCCCGAGGCATAGAAGGCAAGTGCAGCTGTTACCTTCACTTCAACAGTCAAGGCACTTGGTGCTCTGCTTCTGGGCTGCAAATCTGCTCTCAGCATATCACAGATCTCCACAACAACTTCTCTGCGGAAACGCAGCCTTTTGACACAATCAGCCTCGCTCATGTCCAGGGTACGAGCGCCTGGCTCGATATTGCCGACGTGGGTAAGGTCTCCTGCCCATCAGCCTACGGGCTATGACATTCCTGGTGCGGTGAGCTCTAATCAATTCTCTCCTATGCAGTGAATTGCTGGTGAGCCATTGCATAATACGTGGTGTTGACAATGCAGCACCCATTCTGCAAATTTAAATTTCAAACTGGCTATCTGGCTACCTCTCCCTGTCCCTGGCCGAATGGCCTCAGTCTCCCTCGCAGCTCGAAGGCTGCTTGCTGTGTCTTCGGCCGCCTTCAGCCACTGCCGCCGCCCCTATCCCATGGCCGAATGGCCTCAGCTTCCCTCGCAGCTCGAAGGCTGCTTGCTGTATCTTCGGCTGCTGTCAAGCCACTGACGCCGCCCCTGTCTCCTACATGGAAGGAAGGCCTGCCTGAAGCACGCAGCTCAAAGGCTGCTTGCTGCCATTGTTGTTGGGCTGCCGTCAAGTCACTGACGGCACCTCTGTCTCCAACATGGAAGGCCTGCCTGAAGCACCGCAGCTCGAAGGCTGCTGCTGCTTCACACAGGTAGGAATATTCAGTATTTTCTCTTTGCTTTGTTTATAATTTTTTAGTCAGGATAGCTCTTTATTTGTATAAGGAAGACTGTTGAATGCTTGCAGAATTTAATTACTTCCCTCCCCACCCCCCTCGTTCCCTACGCCTGATTTGTAAAGTGGAGGCAAGGTTTTTCTGAGCGTACAAAAATCTACACTTACTCCATTCTAAGTTAGTTTGGAGTAAGTTTTCACTGCCTAAACTTTCAAAACAGGCGTAAGTGGCCAGACACGCCCCCTTTTGAAAAAAAAATCTGTTCCAAAATGAAACTGTTCCAACTGACTAGAACTGGAGCAAACTAAATGCCGAGAATTGCAATTTCTAAGATACTCCATTCTAAACCAGTTGCTCCAAAAAAATAGGAGCAACTCAGGCCGAAACTTGACCCCATAGTATCGTCAGCAAACTTGGCTATGTTACATTCGGTCCCTTCTTCCAAGTCGTTAATATAGATTGTAAATAGTTTGGCTCCCAGCACTGATCCCTGCGACATACCACTAGTTACTGATTACCAACCCGAGAATGAACCATTTATCCCGACTCTCTGTTTTCTGTTTGTTAGCCAATCCTCTATCCATGCTAATATATTACCCCCAACCCCGTGAACTTTTATCTTGTGCAGTAACCTTTTATGTGGCATCTTGGTAAATGAAGTTAGGACACAGATCAGCCATGATCTTATTGATTGGTGGAACAGGGTCAAGGGAGTAAATGGTCTACTCCTGTTCCTATGTTCCTGTCCAGGTACCCACCACTGCAACCAGTAGTTTTTATAAACCAGAAGGGATATTAGAACACATGCAGAGGTTCATGCAAGTCTGTGCCATTTTTTGGGAGCTGATATGATGCATTCATACTGCGGCAACATTCCAGCCCTTTTTGTTTCAGGAAGCAGACTTAAGCGCTGGCTTGTAGGAGACAAGGAATACTCCTTTCAAACTTGGCTCATGCCATGTAAAGAATCCCACCATACGGTGCAGAAGCGCAACAATGAGTGCCATATGGACCAGCAGGTGTGTCATTGAGCAAGCTATTGAAATGTTGAAGATGCACTTCCGGTGCCGAAAGAGGGCTGAAGGTGCGCTTCAGTACTTGCCAGCCAGGGTCTCCAGAATGATAGTGGTGTGCTGTGTCCTGCACAACATTGTGCGGCAGAGGGGATTGCAGGTGCAGATGACCAAGTGGCTCATCACTCATCTTCTGATGAGAAGATGATGGAGGAGGAGGATGGAGATAGGGTATCCGTCGCCAGACCAGCCACTTGCATTGTTGCTAGGAATGCCCTAATATCGTGATGGTTCGCCTGGTGTGAAACATAATAAATGAATTCCAGGCCCCTCCCCCGCCACACCCGGCCTTTGCACTAAACTGTCCTTCAACCACTCATCCACCTATTCCACATCTACCCAATGGGTCCTCTATTGAAAGGGAGAGTTAGCATTCGAGACACAATAATGGGCAAGTAGTGCTGATAAATAAATGTTATGTTACTAAAAAAAGGAAACAACATACATTTTGCCAAGCATCTATGTCCATGCCCTTGTTGAATTGCAATTTATTACAGAGGATTCCTACCACTTTTATGTGGTGTATCCCATGTGGCTTCAGTGGAGATAGAGACAAGCTACTCCAATCCCTGCCATGACTGCTGAAATGCTTTTGACCTACCCCCTCTAGATTTTGGGACCCTGTCAAAGACTGCTCCACCTGCAACCGGGGACGCATGTCGGGTACTGGCTGAGAGGTGGTGGGGGCAACATGCAAGAAGTGTGCACGCTTTGAGTGGTGTACCCACTTCTATGTCCCCATTTGCCATCATCTCTCTGTTGGGCCAAGCTTGGTGGTGATCAGTGACGCATTTTAAGGCCACGGATATGATACCGGTCATCCTGTTTAAGGCGGCAGACAATTTAGCATCCAAAGGCTGCAAACCCCATGGTCACGACCTACATGGACTCATTTAAGAGCCGTGCTTGAAGCTCTTTTGAGTTGGCCACTCTCTTCATAGTAGACATTCTCGCAATTCTCTGCTGGAGTGATTATCTGCACGAACATTTTTGTGTCCTTCTGCGCATGCGTGCCGTTGACTCCGCCCCTTTTTGAGCATGCGAGCTTGATCTGGTCGCGCATGCGCAGTGTCTATATGTGGGTGCCGGAAGTGGTTTCGAACCACATTGCTGAGCCTGGAGCTGCCGCTCGAGCCTGATCCTGTGCCTAGGGCTTTTGTGTTATCTTTCGCAAATCAAACACTTATCCTAAAGGAGCCTCCGGGACTATTGCCTAGAATATCGCTGTGATTAGCTACATGAACATTTTCGTGGCTTTCTGAGAGAGAGAGGACGTTGCAGGTGGGAGAAAGACTGGTGGTGTGAGGGGGGCGGGGGGGGGAGAGACTCTGGGAAATAGAGACTTGGGGGCGGGGAGGAAGGAAAGAGAGAGAGAGATGGTGGGAGGAATGAGTGGGAGAGACTGGGAGGAGCACAGAGAGAGAGGGCACTTGGTTGGGGGGAGAAGAATGTAATCAAGGTCTAAAGAAGGGTTGCGATGTTATGTATTGTCCATGTACATTAAATGTATAGTTACAATGGTGTGCCACAAGGGGCACTGCAGTGGGAGACCCAAAAGTACCTGTGAGACTGAGTATAAAAGGCTGCCCACCACACCTGAGGGGCACTCTGGAGTTACACAATAAAGGACCAAGGTCACAGCAGTTACTACATCACCAGACTGTGTGGAGTCAGTGATTTGAGTGCTACATACATCACACATTAGCGACGAGGACATGGACGAGCTCTTCACGCAACCATGGCTACTTTGGGAACGCTAAAGGATTTCACAGAGGGTGATGACTTGGATGCCTTTACGGAAAGACTTGAGTACTATTTTATCGCAAACGACCTGACAGGGAACATGAACGCACTGATAGAGAAGCATAAGGTGATATTGCTGTCCAGTTGTGGCGATGAGGTTTACTGTCTCGTCAGGGATTTGCTGGCACCCGCGAGCGCCAAGGACAAGTCATATGAGCAGCTGATTGAACTCATTCATAACCAACTGAAACCGAAGGAGAGCATCCTCACGGCCAGGCACAAATTCTACAACCACTGCAGACCTGAGGGCCAGGATGTCACAAAATATGCTGCGGACATCAGGAGACTTGCGGAGAATGTGGCTCTGCCCAGGGCAGAGAGCACGGACCTCAGGGTCCTGGAACTCAGAGTCCACCGAGGGGGGCTAATCGAGTAGCACCATGCTGGCGCTGCGAAGGAAGCCATGGGGCTCACCGGTGCAGGTTTGCAGAGTATACGTGCAAAACCTGCCACACGAAAGGCCACCTTCAGCGTATGTGCAAAAGAAACATGACTCACCGTGTGGCTGAGGAGATGGTAGATGATCTGCTATCCAGCGAGGAGCTTTGCGGTTTGGCTCGACGGGCATCCCAGCCCCAGGTAGAAGAAGGTGATGCGTTTGGACTGTATACGTGTACCGACGATTCGGCCCCAGTGATTATGGAAGTCAAGATTAACGGAGTCCCAGTGGGTATGGAAGTGGACACGGGGTTGGGTCAGTCGCTGATGAGTCAAGAAACTTTTGATAAACTGTGGATCAATCCAGTTGCATGACCCAAGCTGGTCCCGGTCACGGCGAAGCTGCGCACCTACACCAAGGAACTGATACCTGTTCTTGGCAGAGCGGATGTGCAGGTATCTCACGGTGGCGAGATGCACGGCTTACCTTTGTGGATCATTGCAGGCGATGGGCCGACGCTACTCGGCAGGAGATGGATGGGGAAGGTCCGTTGGAGCTGGGAAGACTTCATTCCTCCACAGGCCGCTGTCCCCCATGTTTACAGGCAGAGCAGGCCTCCACCTTCGGATCGGATGGCAGTGAAGGAAGCGTGTGTGGGGTTGGGCAGAGCAGCACCGGCCGTCGACTCTCCCCTGCAAAGTCTCAGAGTGAGAAAGAGGCGCTGGAACCAGCAGCAGCGCCAACCGAGCTGGAGAAGAGGGAAGGGCTTCGACGGGCTGCTCCAGCAGGCACCGTCGGCCCGCAGGCAGAGCCGGCCGTTCGCGGGACTTGCAGCGGGAGGAGCGGTGAATTGGCAGTTTCGGGAGTGGGTCTCGCTCGGTGACGTCGTGAGGGCCGGTGCTCCGAGGAGCGGGGCTCGTCCAGGATCGGCTGCGGCAGTGAGGAGGTCGGCTCCGGAGGACATGTGTGTGTCTGGCGGCTCCCGGGCAAAAAGGGCAGCTGCGTGGGGTGCTCCGGAGGATGCGCGGTGCGGGGGTCGTTGCATTGCAGCTCCCAGGTGCGTTCAGAGTGCACCGGCTCTCTCTCTCTCTCTCTCTCTCTAGAGAGAGAGAGAGAGGGAGAGCAGGCAGCAGCACAGCGAGTTCAAGATGGTGGCGAGCCTCGTGGCAGCAGAGTTCTGCAGAGAGAGACAGGCAGGCACCAGCAGAGCACCTAAAATGGCGGCGCCCAGTAGAAACCTCATGGGAAAAACAAAATGGCGTCTTAAAAGAGAAATGTACCCGGGAGTCTTAAAGGGGCTTTACACCATTGGCGGTCCCCACAAAGAGACTTTTGTAAGGGCAAGAGTGAGTCAAAATGATTACTGTGATTTGTATGATGACGTGATTTATGACGAGTTAATATTTTGATGCTAAAATGATTGCTGTGATTAAAATGATTGAGATGATTGGTGAAAAGAGTTAATATCACAATGCACAGTTAAAAGGGTTAATGGATCTGTGACTAACATGACTAATGGATTAATGCAATTTCTGATTTTATGTGATTTATGCAATTGTTCAGCGGCTGCAGACAAGCCGCAAAGGCAACTATTTTCTGAGAACAGAGGCAACGCACTAGTTGCCATACCCTGTCTCAGAGCAGCCCATTACCTCGGTCAAAAAGGGGCAGTATGCTGCCACCACACCTTACCCAGTGGAGCTGGGATTTAATAACTGTTCAGTGTACCTGCAACCTTTTGATATAACTCTTCAACGCATCTATATGTATCATACAAATGTACTGTCTATGTGTACCTGCTTTCTACAGGAGATTATGTTTGTGTACTTGTATCACCCATGTAAGGACTGCAAATACCACATGCTTGCACCAGATCGCAAGCATAATCTCTACATGGGGGGGGGAAGAGGGAAGTGGATGGTCATGAACTCACACTCACAAATCAACCAGGACCACCAAGGCCGAGGTTACCGGCAATTTGCTTTTAGAACTGTTGGAGATGTTATGTATTGTCCATGTACATTAAATGTATAGTTACAATGGTGCGCCACAAGGGGCACTGTGGTGGGAGACCCGAAAGTACCTGCAAGACAGAGTATAAAAGGCTGCCCACCACACCTGAGGGGCACTCTGGAGTTACACAATAAAGGACCAAGGTCACAGCAGTTACTACAATACTAAACTGTGTGGAGTCAGTGATTTGAGTGCTACATACATCCCAGAGAGTGAGAACATGATTCAGATGGTAAGACGAATCATGTTTTTCCAACCCCACCCCCTTTACAACCACACCACCTTCTCCCTCTCCTCCTACACCTGGTTGATTTTGCTTAATACCCAATAAACCTGTTAACAATCCGTGATCCACATGCAATGCCCCATCTGTGAGGGGGTGGGGGAGGTCAGGAACTTGGGTGGGGGGGGCGAAGGTCATGAACCGTGGGGGAAGGGGAACTTGAGCAGGGGGAGAAAATCAGAAACCTGGGCAGGGTGTGGTGGTGGTGGTGGTGGTGAGGTAAGGAGGTCAGGAACTGGGGGGGGGGAAGGAGAATGTCAGAAACTTGGGGGGGTGGGGGGTGCGGTGGGAGGGAGAAGGATAGGAACTTGTTTGGTGGGATGGGAGAAGGTCTTAACCCAGGAGTGAGCCCTGTCTGTTCCAGGTGAGCTCCGTTCTGTTTGGAGTCGGCAGTCAGAATGGCTCAAATTACACTTTGTAGAATCACTGATTACGTAGGTACAACGGTTCTAATTACACACTCCAGAGAAACTGCTGGCTGTGTCTTATCTTCCAAGGGGATCAATCAGTCATGTGATCAAGGGGACCCAATCAGATCTTTCTGTGTTACAAATGGTGTTGCACGTCTGTCAGTACCTGGGTAAGTCACTGATGCACCTCTAGCATTCTTTTTCTCAATGATGGCTTTTGCGGTTCAGCATTTGTGTTTAGCTGAGCAGAGCTTGGAGAGGGTTGCATCTCTGCCCCGACAAGGACACTTCACAGCTATCCCTGCCATTGTGTGTGCTTGTGGTCACGAGTTGTGAATCACCAGGTGAAATCCCTACTCACTGTCTAAGTGGACCCACCAAAGTGGGAGTATTTGCGCTGATGCATGACTGTATGTCCTGTGACTGCACCCTCAGAAAGGAGTAAGAACCACTTGCATTTATACAACCCTTTGCATGACCTCAGGATGTCGCAAATGAAGTACAGCCAATTAAGTACCTTTTTTGAAGTGTAGTGCAATATGTTAGACAACACAGGCCATGGAGGAGTCGAGAGAGGTGGTGGTTGGCTAGATTTTGGTGCATACAAATGAAAACAATCATGCCGCACTTGTCAATAATGATCAATTTAAAGGAAGATACCAGTGAAAAGATCATCAATGCAGGTCACTGCACGATCTTAAAGGTAGAATGCTGTCAAGGTCCAAAAAAAATATTTTTCATGAGGCTTTTTTTTTTATTAGTTCATGGGATTCGAGTGTTGCTGGCGAGGCAATCATTTAATGCTCATCCCTAATTGCCCTTAAAAAGGTGGTGATGAACCGCCGCCTTGAACCGCTGCAGTCCGTGTGGTGAAGGTACTCCCATAGTGCTGTTAGAGAGGCAGTTCCAGGATTTTGACCCAGCACCGCTGGCGGAACGGAGCTATATTTCCAAGTCAGGATTGTGTGACTTGGAGGTGATCGTGCTCCCATGCGCCTGCTGCCCTTGTCTTTCTAGGTGGTAGAGGTCGTGGGTTTGGCAGGTGCTGTTAAAGAAGTCTTAGTGAGTTGCTGCAGTGTAACTGAAAGGTGATATAAACTGCAGACACAGTGTGGTGGAGTGAGTGAATGTTTAAGGTGATGGATGAGGTGTCAAGTAAGCGGGCTGCTTTGTCCTGAATGTTGTCAAGCTTGTGTGTTGTTGGAGCTGCATCCAAGAAAGTGGAGAGTGCCTTGTAGATGGTGGAAAGATATTGCCCTGCAGGTGCTTCTTTTCATCAGTGCGGCAGGACCTTGTAGTGGCACCACAGGGCAATTCACACATAATGTGGGTGAAATTGGTCTTGGGCTGGGCTGTAGCGAAAAATTGGCGATAGCGAATCAGCAGCTCTTTTTGCACCCACCCGATTTTCTTTTCCATTAACTTGGAGACCAATTTCACCCCCACTGTATTTGTATGTATTGAAAGTATAGAATAAGAAAGGCAGAAGCACATGATGTTGAAAACTGAGTATGAGTTGGGGAATTTGCACTACTGTATTACAGTGTGTGTATCTCTGATACATGCTGCATTGAAGTGCTGCTCTTGCTAGGGGCGTGGGATCGCTGAATTTATCCTGATATATTTTTATTAAAAGGGATTAGTTAATTTAATGGTACTCACGCCAGTTAAAAATTATTTATTCTTGTCATGAGGCTCAGTAGAAGAAATATTGCAAGGGTTAACTTTAATTCTGCGAAGTTATAATAAAACAGGACCCAAGAGTTGTCTAATTACAACAGACCATTAACTGGATGCCTATTAATTGAATGCCTATTAATTAGTGATGTTGGGGAGGGCATCAAACAGGAAATTAGGGGTGTATGCAATAAGGGTGCAGCAGTTATAATGGGTGACTTTAATATGCACATAGATTGGGCTAACCAAACTGGAAGCAATACGGTGGAGAAGGATTTCCTGGAGTGCATAAGGGATGGTTTTCTAGACCAATATGTCGAGGAACCAATTTGGGGGGAGGCCATCTTAGACTGGGTGTTGTGTAATGAGAGAGGATTAATAAGCAATCTCGTTGTGCGAGGCCCCTTGGGGAAGAGTGACCATAATATGGTGGAATTCTGCATTAGGAGAATGAAACAGTTAATTCAGAGACCATGGTCCAGAACTTAAAGAAGGGTAACTTTGAAGGTATGAGGCGTGAATTGGCTAGGATTGATTGGCGAATGATACTTAAGGGGTTGACTGTGGATGGGCAATGGCAGACATTTAGAGACCGCATGGATGAACTACAACAATTGTACATTCCTGTCTGGCCTAAAAATAAAAAAGCGAAGGTGGCTCAACCGTGGCTATCAAGGGAAATCAGGGATAGTATTAAAGCCAAGGAAGTGGCATACAAATTGGCCAGAAATAGCAGCGAACTCGGAGACTGGGAGAAATTTAGAACTCGGCAGAGGAGGACAAAGGGTTTGATTAGGGCAGGGAAAATGGAGTACGAGAAGAAGCTTGCAGGGAACATTAAGACGGATTGCAAAAGTTTCTATCGATATGTAAAGAGAAAAAGGTTAGTAAAGACAAACGTAGGTCCCCTGCAGTCAGAATCAGGGGAAGTCATAACGGGGAACAAAGAAATGGCAGACCAATTGAACAAGTACTTTGGTTCGGTATTCACTAAGGAGGACACTAACAACCTTCCGGATATAAGAGGGGTCAGAGGGTCTAGTAAGGAGGAGGAACTGAGGGAAATCTTTATTAGTCGGGAAATTGTGTTGGGGAAATTGATGGGATTGAAGGCCGATAAATCCCCGGGGCCATTTGGACTGCATCCCAGAGTACTTAAGGAGGTGGCCTTGGAAATAGCGGATGCATTGACAGTCATTTTCCAACATTCCATTGATTCTGGATCAGTTCCTATCGAGTGGAGGGTAGCCAATGTAACCCCACTTTTTAAAAAAGGAGGGAGAGAGAAAACGGAATTATAGACCGGTCAGCCTGACAGCGGTAGTGGGTAAGATGATGGAATCAATTATTAAGGATGTCATAGCAGCGCATTTGGAAAGAGGTGACATGATAGGTCCAAGTCAGCATGGATTTGTGAAAGGGAAATCATGCTTGACAAATCTTCTGGAATTTTTTGAGGATGTTTCCAGTAGAGTGGACAAGGGAGAACCAGTGATGTGGTATATTTGGACTTTCAGAAGGCTTTCGACAAGGTCCCACACAAGAGATTAATGTGCAAAGTTAAAGCACATGGGATTGGGGGTAGTGTGCTGACATGGATTGAGAACTGGTAGTCAGACAAGAAGCAAAGAGTAGGAGTAAATGGGTACTTTTCAGAATGACAGGCGGTGACTAGTGGGGTACCGCAAGGTTCTGTGCTGGAGCCCCAGCAGTTAACACTGTACATTAATGATTTAGATGAGGGGATTAAATGTAGTATCTCCAAATTTGCGGATGACACTAAGTTAGGTGGCAGTGTGAGCTGCGAGGAGGATGCTATGAGGCTGCAGAGTGACTTGGATAGGTTAGGTGAGTGGGCAAATGCATGGCAGATGAAGTATAACGTGGATAAATGTGAGGTTATCCACTTTGGTGGTAAAAACAGAGAGACAGACTATTATCTGAATGGTGACAGATTAGGAAAAGGGGAGGTGCAATGAGACCTGGGTGTCATGGTACATCAGTCATTGAAGGTTGGCATGCAGGTACAGCAGGCGGTTAAGAAAGCAAATGGCATGTTGGCCTTCATAGCGAGGGGATTTGAGTACAGGGGCAGGGAGGTGTTGTTACAGTTGTACAGGGCCTTGGTGAGGCCACACCTGGAGTATTGTGTACAGTTTTGGTCTCCTAACCTGAGGAAGGACATTCTTTCTATTGAGGGAGTGCAGCGAAGGTTCACCAGACTGATTCCCGGGATGGTGGGACTGACCTATGAAGAAAGACTGGATCAACTGGGCTTGTATTCACTGGAGTTCAGAAGAATGAGAGGGGACCTCATAGAAACGTTTAAAATTTTGATGGGTTTAGACAGGTTAGATGCAGGAAGAATGTTCCCAATGTTGGGGAAGTCCAGAACCAGGGGTCACAGTCTGATGATAAGGGGTAAGCCATTTAGGACCGAGATGAGGAGAAACCTCTTCACCCAGAGAGTGGTGAACCTGTGGAATTCTCTACCACAAAAAGTAGTTGAGGCCAATTCACTAAATATATTCAAAAAGGAGTTAGCTGTAGTCCTTACTACTTGGGGGATCAAGGGGTATAGCGAGAAAGCAGGAATGGGGTACTGAATTTGCATGTTCAGCCATGAACTCATTGAATGGCGGTGCAGGCTAGAAGTGCCGAATGGCCTACTCCTGCACCTATTTTCTATGTTTCTATGTCTATGAACAGCTAAGCCAAACCAAAACATTGAAACAGGCACACAGACTAGCTACTTCGCCATTTTGAGCTAAAATATTGAAATGTATACAAAACAATACAGACTGCCAAATAACTGCTAGAGTATATAGTCATTTGAAAGAACTAATTGAAGCATGCAGTTATTTAATGCCCCTTTCCCATGAGAAATGTACATCTGTTGTACTTGATGGATTATTATTGAATGCTTATTGTTCCCAAATATTCAAACAGTAAGGTAGTTGGTAGACATTAAGTTGATAAGGGGAGCAACCAAAACCTATTTTTTACAAGGAAACTGTTTGTCTCAACTATTTATTTCATGTTCATTGCAGCTGAGAAGTTCAGTTCATGTATAATGAATAACATGTAAACTATGCTAGCTTATTGGTGAGATGCATGGCACTTTCAGAGGTTTTTAGAATTCCATGAAGCTAGAAATTCTGATGTAGGAGAATGTTCCCAGTGGTGTAAGATTGGAAAGCGAGAACTGAAAAATCAGTCCTTCAGGAATTTTCTGGATCCCCAGGCCAAATGTGGACTAACCAATTTCCCCACCTGCCTTTACTGCTAATGTATACTGCTGTCGCTACATCATAGCTTCATCATGCCTGCATACAGCATTTAAATATATCAGCATTGATATTCAGCCATTTGCTTTTTGAATTTCAGGTTGAAGTTCCATCCTGTGTCAATTAAACTAATTGAAAGTGGTCATTAAAGGCAATGATAATTGTTCCATGATGGAAGGAAGGTCTACGGAGGCGCAGCCACTTTTTAGCCAATGGAACTTCAGTAAATATGGAATTTACTTCTAAAGTACCTCAAATTATAGTTTTTAAATGCCTGCCAAACTGCGCATACCCATCCTTATGCACCGAACATATCTAAGTCCTAGTGCATTTACTTCACAATGACAGGGGACCCAGGATATAATGATGGAGGAGCGTACAAGGTACATGTTACCTGTACAGATGAGGACGAGGACTGCAGGGAGGATGGGAAAACTGACCATTGCACCGTGGTACAGGAGGCCATTCAAGTGGGGGGACTAAAAAGGAATGTGGTAGTGGTAGGCAACAGTATAGTCAGGAGGATAGATACAGTTCTCTGCAGCCGCAACAGGGAATACCGAAGGCTGTGTTGCCTGCCCGTTGCCAGAGTTAAAGACATCTCGCAGCTGGAAAAGAACTTGGAGTGGGAACGGGAAGATCCAGTTGTCGTGGTCCACATAGGTACCACAACATAGAAGTAGGAATGAGGTTCTGCTGAGAGAGTTTGAGGAGTCGGGGGTCCAAATTAAAAAGTAGGACCTCGAAGGTAATAATCTCTGTATTGTTAGCTGAGTCATGCGCCAATTAGCATAGGAATAAGCAGATTAGAAGGTTAAATGTGTTGCTGAAAGAGTGGTGTGGGAGGCAGGGGTTTCGCTTCATGGGTCACTGGCACTAGTACTGGGGAAACAGGGAGATGTTCTGTTGGGACGGGCTCCAATTAAACTGGGCTGGAAGAAGTGCTCTGGAGAATCGAATAACTAGGGCAGTAGACAGGGCTTTAAACTAATGAAGGGTGAGGGGGAGTGTCATGTATGTAGACCATGTATACTAACTGTATAGTCACATAAGGTGTGCCACCAGAGGTCACTGCGGTGGGAGACCTGAGGGTCACCTGCATAGGTGTGCAGGGCCCAGTATAAAAGGCTGCCCACCATGCTTGTGCCTCACTCTGGAGTTACAATGAATGGGACTAAGGTCACAATAGCTCAAGTACATTACTAGACCCCGTGAAGTCATTCATAAGAGTATTAAAGACATAACAACTGGCGACGAGATTATGAACTTTCACGTAAAAATGACTAATGTTGGTGCATTTGAAAAGTTCTCAGAGGGTGACGATTGGGAAGCCTTTACGGAGCGGCTCAACTAATATTTCGTAGCAAACGACTTGGTAGGCGATGATCCGGCCACGCTGGCAGTTAAGCACAGAGCTATCCTGTTGACCAGTTGTGGGCCCGCAGTCTACGGCCTCGTCAGGGACTTGCTTGCACCAGAGAAAACAACGAGCAAATCATACGAGGAGCTGAAAGTGCTAATTCGGGACCAACTCAAACCGTAGGAGAGCATCCTTACGGCCAGGCATAGATTTTATACACACCGCCGCCCCGAGGGCCAGGAAATCGCGAAGTGTGCTGCTGACCTCAGGAGGCTGGCAGGACCATGTGAATTCGGCGCATCCCTCACCGATGCATTGCGGGATGTCTTCGGAATTGGCATAGGTCACAGGCTACTGTCTGCCGAAACCATCGTCACTCTGCAGAAGGCCATCAGCATCAGCCAGGCGTTCATGACCTCAAGCTGCAGCTCCAAGCAGATGATGACTCACTCTCAGGACCCAAACCCAGCAAGTACTGTAAATAGAATGGCGCCTTTCACAGGCAGAACTATTGAACGTGAATCTGCCCAGGGCAGAGCGTACAGGCCCCCGAGTCCTTTAACTCAGTCCGCCAAAGGGTGCAAACATAAGTCGAGTAGCATCATGCTGGCATTGTGGTGATAATCACAGGACTCATCAGTGTCGGTTCAGAGACTATGTGTTCAAAGGCTGCAGCACAAAGGGCCACCTCCAGCGAATGTGCAAAGGAGCTGTGACTCGCCACGTGGAAGAGGAGTCAGCAGATGGCTGTGAACCCAGCGCGGATTACGAGGAGATGGCTAGAGAGGCAGCTCAGTCCCAGGACAAAGTGTATGGAATGTATACCTGCACCACAGATTGTCCTCCAGTGATAATGGAAGTCGAGATAAATGGCGTTCCAGTCTTCATGGAAGTGGACACCGGTACACTCATCATAAAGGATAAAACTAAGTACTGTGTACAATGAGCAAGTGTGACCTTAGCTCCTTTTGTAAGACTCCGAGTGCCGGTACCTCGTGGGTAGCCTGCTTATATACCGTGCTCCGTGGGAAGTTGGGATTCCTTGGGACTCCAACAGATAGGTCTTCTGGTGGTCGTATAATACAGGTTACAAGGGGTTAAATACATAATATCACTCCTCCATGAAGTCAACAGTACACTTATTTACAAGGTGAGACGATCTGGGGCTTTTCCCTCCCTTGTCGATCGTCTCGGTACAAATGCTGGTATGGGTAAGTTGATTAGTTCTTCACTGGGCTGTTGGGCAGCGGGCCTTGCCGGGCTGCTGGGGATGGTGAGTTCGGCTTCATGGTCAACCATGATGTCAGTTGCCACTTGTGTGTGTGTTGGAGGGTCAAAGTTGGTGGTGTCTTCTTCGGGTTCTTCGTAGCTGTTGGTGAACCGCAATTTGATTTGGTCCAAATGTTTTCTGTACGTTTGTCCATTGGCCAATTTGACCTGAAACACCCTACTCCCCTCTTTGGCTGTGACCGTGCCAGCGAGCCATTTGGGACCATGTCCATAATTGAGCACAAACACAGGATCATTGATCTCAATATCGTGTGACAAATTTGTGCGGTCATGGTACACACTTTGTTGATGCCGCTTGCCCTCCACCTGATCATGGAGATCAGGGTGGACGAGAGAGCCTTGTTTTTAGTGCCGTTTTCATGAGTAGCTCGGCTGGGGGAACCCCGGTTAGTGAGTGGGGTCTGGTGCGATAGCTGAGCAGCACTCGGGACAGCTGGGTCTGCAGGGAGCCTTCCAACACACATTTCAAGCTTTGCTTGATGGTCTGAACTGCCCGTTCTGCCTGGCCATTGGATGTGGGCTTGAATGAGGCAGATGTGACGTATTTGATCTCATTGCGGGTCATGAATTCCTTAAATTCAGCACTGGTGAAGCACGGCCCATTGTCGCTGACTAGGACATCAGGCAAGCCGTGCGTGGTAAACATGGCTCGTAGGCTTTTAATAGTGGCCGTGGATGTGCTTACAGACATTATCGCACATTCAATCCATTTTGAGTAAGCGTCCACAACAACCAAAAACATTTTGCCTAGAAATGGGCCTGCATAGTCCAAGTGGATCCTCGACCATGGTTTGGAGGGCCACGACCACAAACTTAGCGGTGCCTCTCTGGGTGCATTGCTCAGCTGAGAGCAAGTGTTGCACTGGCGCACGCATAACTCTAAATCTGAGTCGATGCCGGGCGACCACACATGGGATCTGACTGGCTTTCATCATTACAATGCCTGGGTGGGTGCTGTGTAGTTCACATATAAACGTATCTCTGCCTTTCTTGGGCAAGACCACGTGATTGCCCCACAACAGACAGTCCGCCTGCAGGGACATTTCGTCTTTGCACCGTGGAACGGCCCTTGCATCTCCGCTGGGACACTGGACCAGCTCCCATGGAGGACACAGTTTTTTTTACCAAGGACAGTAAAGGATCCTGGCTGGTCCAGGTCCTGATCTGGTGGGCCGTAATAGGGGGCTTTTCGTTCTCGAATGCCTCCATGACCATGAGCAAGTCAGCTGGCTGTGCCATTTCCACCCCGGTGGTGGGCAATGGCAGCCGACTGAGAGCATCTGCGCAGTTCTCTGTGCCTGGTCTGTGGCAGATTACATAGTTGTATGCCGACTGCGTGAGCGCCCATCTTTGGATGCAGGCAGAAGCATTGGTGTTAATCCCTTTGCTCTCAGAGAACAGCGATATGAGTGGCTTGTGGTCAGTTTCAAGCTCAAGCTTGAGGCCAAATAAATACTGGTGCATTTTTTTTACCCTGTAAACACACGCTAGAGCCTCTTTTTCAATCATGCTGTAGGCCCTTTCGGACTTGGACAAACTCCTGGACGTATAAGCGACCGGTTGCAAAATCCCCGATTCATTAGCCTGTTGTAACACACACCCGACCCCGTATGACGACGCATCGCAAGCTAGCACTAATCTTTTACAAGGGTTATACAGGACAAGCAGTTTGTTTGAACACAACAGATATCTGGCTTCCTTAAAGGCAGCCTCTTGTGAATTCCCCCATACCCAGTCATCTCCCTTGCGCGGTAGCGCATATAGTGATTCTACTAGGATGCTTAACCCAGGTGGGAAATTACCAAAATAGTTAAGGAGTCCCAGGAACGACCGCAGCTCCGTCACGTTCTGTGGTCTCGGCACCTTCTTGGTGGCCTCCGTCTTGGCGTCGGTGGGTTTGATGGCGTCTGCCACGATTCTTCTTTCCAAGAACTCGACCTCCTGCGCCAGGAAAACACACTTCGAGCGTTTCAACCTGAGCCCCATGCGATCCAACCAACTAAGAACCTTCTCCAGATTCTTCAAGTGCTCAATGGTGTCCCGACCTGTAACCAGTATGTCGTCCTGGAAAACCACGGTGCGAGGAACCGACTTTAGCAGGCTCTCCATGTTCCATTGAAAAATTGCCGCGGCCGACCGAATCCCAAATGGGCACCGGTTATAGATGAACAGACCTTGAAGCGTGTTGATGCAGGTGAGGCCTTTCGAAGACTCCTCCAGCTCCTGCGTCATGTAGGCCGAGGTCAGGTCCAGCTTGGTGAACATCTTCCCTCCAGCCAGGGTCGCAAATAGATCGTCTGCCTTGGGTAGCGGGGTACTGGTCCTGTAGCGAAAAACGGTTAATCATTACTTTATAGTCTCCACAAATTCTAACTGTGCCGTCCTCTTTAAGTACCAGGACAATCGGACGAGCCCACTCGTTGAATTCCACCGGCGCGATGATGCCTTCTCGATGCAGCATATCCAGCTCAATTTCCACTTTCTCACACATCATGTACGGTACTGCCCATGCCTTGTGGTGGATGGGTCGCGTACCGGGAACCAAATGGATCTGCACTTTCGCCCCCGAGAAGCTTCCAATGCCTGACTTGAACAACGATGGGAACTTGCTCAGAACCTGGGCACATGAGGCGTCATCGACGGACGAAAGTGCTTGGATGTCGTCCCAGTTCCAGCGGATTTTTCCCAGCCAGCTTCTGCCAAACAAAGTGGAGCCATCCCCGGCACAATCCACAGCAAGAGTTCGTACACTGCTCCATCATAGGAGATTTTGACTTCTGCACAGCCAATTACAGGGATTAGTTCCTTGGTGTAAGTCCTTAGTTTGGTGTGAATGAGGCTGAGCTTGGGCCCGTGTGCCTTTTTGCCCCACAGCCTGTCGAAGGCCTTTTTACTCATGATGGACTGACTTGCAACCGTGTCCAGTTCCATAGATACTGGAATTCTGTTCAGTTCAATTTTCAACATTATTGGTGGACATTTCATAGTGAATGTGTATACCCTGTACAATTCTGCCTCCTCGGTACGAGTCTCCAATTCAACCTGATCCACCGTGGATCGATTTTCCTCTGCAAAGTGGTGGTTTGTAGGGTTTGCAGCTCGCTTGCACATTTTCTGGAGGTGTCCCATTGTTCTGCAACCGTTGCACGCATAGTGCTTAAGCGGCATTGATGGGCCCGATGATCACCTCCACAGCGCCAACAAGGTGTTAACTGCCTCACATTAACGATTGATAACGGGCTGTGGGTCATCTGAGGTCGGGCAGCAGCAGCCGGCGTGTACGTTCTGCCATGTATATTTCTGCTTGAAACCGACGTTACTTTATGCAGATTACTGGCCAAAACTTCTTTACTCTGCGAAATCTGTTTGGTGTTGTCACTGGTGGACATAAATACCTCGGCTATCATTGTGGCTTTACTTTGATTCGGAGTTTCTACAGTCAACAGTTTGCAAAGGATTGTCTCATGGCCAATGTCCAGTACAAAAAAGTCTCTCTTTGTTCTAGGAATCCCTCAAACTCACAATGTCCTGCGAGACGCCTTAGCTTGGCGACATAGCTCGCCACTTCCTGGCCCTCCGATCGTTGACATGTGTAGAACCGATATCACGCCATTAAAACACTTTCCTTAGGATTTAGGTGCTACCAGACCAGTATACGCAATTCTTCATAGGATTTCTCTGTTGGTTTTGTCGCAGCTAGGAGATTCTTCATGAGGCCATAGGTTGTTGCCCCACAGACACTTAGGAGGATCGCCCTTCGTTTGGCAGTGTTCTCGTCCCCTTTCAGCTCGTTGGCCATGAAGTATTGGTCGAGTCTCTCCACAAAGGCCTCCCAATCGTCCCCTTCTGAGAACTTCTCCAGGATACCAACTGTTCTTTGCATTTTCGCGTGATTGTTCATTACCTCGTCACCAATTGGTACACTCATAATAAAGGATGAAACTGAGTACTGTGTACAATGAGCAAATGTGAGTTTAGCTCCTTTAATAAGACTCCAGAGTGCCGGTACGTCATGGGTTGCCTGCTTATATACCATGCTCCCAAGGGGTGCTGGGTTCCCTTGGGACTCCCAACAGGTAGGCCCTCTGGTGGTAGTGTAATACAGGGTACAAGGGGTTAAATACATAACAGACACGGGAGCGAGTCAGTCGGTAATGAGCCAGGAATCCTTTGAGAGGCTATGGAACGATCAAGCTGAACGACCCAAGCTGGTCCCGGTTCAGGCAAAGCTGCGCACCTACACCAAGAAACTGTTATCAGTTGTTGGTAGTGCGGATGTAAGTGTATCCCATGATGGCGTGGTGCACAATTTACCATTGTGGATTGTTTCAGGTGATGGACCAACGCTACTTGGAAGAAGATGGCTGGGGAAGATTCATTGGAACTGGGAAGACTTCATCCCTCCAGCGATCGACATCCCCCGTGCTCAGAGGAAGAGTAAGCGCCCACCTTTGGTTGGACCAGGCACCAGAGAGCAGATCCACGCAGCCCCCGAGGCACAGACCGCGCATCACGACTGCGTGGCGATGGTCCAGCCGAGGCGACCCGAACGCACCTTCCCGGTTTCAGTGGCAGGACTCCTGGGGAGGAAGATTGGATCCGAGGGCGCCTTTCCAGCTTCAGTGGCAGAATCCCTGGGAAAGATATCGTGGCAGTCGACATCATGGACAGGGAAAAGATGACGTCCAAACCACGAGGTGCAGCGCTAATGGAGCAACGACGTGGTTCCACGCAAGGAAGACGATTGGGGTAAAAGTAGTAAGGCCATTTTAAAGGAGGCTAGCAACCCGCCATTTTTAAATGAATGGTTACCAATTTCAAGCAATGTAAAAGTCCAGCTGTAACCAGCAAAATGTTGTTGAGCGATGTCGGGTGCAAATTGCAATCAGCCAATGTAGCGGGTGAACACCTAACGGTCGTATACAGGTCCAGCGGGCTACCCAATGCTGTGTAGCCTGTGTCCCCGGGACCAGAACGATGTATCATAAAGTGTTCCCACAGCTGACAGAAGTAGACAAGCTGCATAGTAAATGATCCCCGGAGAGCAGAGGCACCAGTAGCGATACCCTGCCTCAGATCAGTTTAACATTGCAGGCACCCGATGGCATGAACCGCCACGGGCCAGAAACAGTAAACTGCGCCTATGCTCGCAGTCGGCTACCGTCGCCTACCACCCGGGCAGAAAAGGCGCAGCCCACAAACCCACTCCCCACCATGGCAATGTCCAAGAGCGAAGGTCACCTGCAATGGCTCCTCCGAACAGGACCTGGACCAGCCAGGATCCCAAATTAGAGAGTGCCCACAACGATGCCTTCATGGAAAGTGAGTTAGCAGTCCCCTGCGAACTGCTAGACAAGGCAAGGCAGCCCCACCATCACTTAGACGAAACGCTCACTCGCTCAGACCATTTCCCAGGGAGCAGCAGCGACACTGCAAATGAAGAGGACAGGGAGGTCACAGACACATCAGCTGTCTTTGGGCCTGCCCGACACTAGGAGTGACGGCAAGAGCCCTGAGCTCCGGCAACCTGAGCAAAATGAGCTCACCTCGCCCACAGACACACTAGCATGGGGCGCCGCGCCACCACCAGATGACCCGGATCTCATCCGGCTGTGCTGGAACTAGACTATCCTTGTGTACCTGTACTGATCATATAAATGTACCACACAAAAAGAAAGGCAACTGTAATCCACCCAACAAATGTACCAAGATGTAAATGTAAAACCCATGTGATGCACTTGAATGCAACTTGCATGTAACGGGCCATTAGCATGATCTCTGTGTGGAAGGGGGGAGAATGGAGTAGTCATGGACTCCCAACCAGAAACCACGGGGACCTCCACTGGCAATAACACTCACTACCAATCCACCCAAGCTAGAAGCGACCCTCCAATGGTCAACCATTAAGAGTAAAGCCCAGGTCACCGTCAATGTATGAGTCAATTTGCATTAAAGACTTGGGGGGGGGGGAGGGGGAAGTGATGTCATGTATGTAGACCATGTATACTAACTGTATAGTCACATAAGGTGTGCCACCAGAGGGCACTGCGGTGGGAGACCTGAGGGTCACCTGCATAGATGTGAGGGTCCCAGTGTAAAAGGCTGCCCAGCATGCTTGTGCCTCACTCTGGAGTAACAATAAATGGGACTAAGGTCACAACAGCTCAATTACAATACTAGACCTCGTGGAGTCATAAGAGTATTAAAGACATAACAAGGAGGATTCAGGAAAGAGTACATTTCAAAGCAGCAAGGGAAATTTCAAGGCTCTAGAACAGAGCAGAGTTCTGGGTAAAAATAAGCAGAGTGGGTCAGGAAGGAACAGAGAGTAACAAAGATAGTAGGACGTCAGTGACTAAGGTGGCATCAGGGCAAAAAAGAAAAAAGTCAAAGCAAAAGGCACTATATCTGAATGCGCGAAGCATTCGCAACAAAATAGATGAATAAATACCATAGATAGAAATTAATAGGTTTGATCTAATAGCCATTACGGAGACATGGTTGCAAAGTGACCAAGATTGGGAACTAAATATTCCAGGATACTTAACTTTTAGACGAGATAGGCAAAATGGAAAAAGAGGAGGGGTAGCCCTGATAATAAAGGATGGAATAAAGACAGTAGAGAGAAAGGATCTTGGCTCGGAAAATCAAGAATCAGTTTGGGTGGAGCTCCAAAACAGCAAGGGGCAGAAAACATTGGTGGGAATTGTTTCAGTAATCATAGGGGACTTTAATCTACATGTAGACTGGGTAAACCAAATTTGCAGTAATAATGTGGAGGATGAGTTCATGGCATGCATACAAGGTAGTTTTCTAGATCAGTATGTTGAGGACACAACAAGTGAACAAGCTATTTTAGATCTAGTATTGTGCAATGAGAAAGGGTTAATTAATAATCTTGTAGTAAAGGGACCTTTAGGGAAGAGTGACCATAATATGATAGGATTCTTTGAGTTTGAAAGTGATTTAGTTAAGTCCGAAACTAGGGTTTCAATCTAAACAAAGCAAACTAAGTAATTATGAGGGGCGAGTTGGCTAAGGTAGATTGTGAAAGTACATTAAGAGATATGATGATAGATAATCAATGGCTAGCATTTAAAGAATTAATACATACTTTACACCAAATATACATTCCTTAAGGCATAAAAAAAAACACAGGAAAAGTAGTCCAACCGTGGCTAACTAGTGAAGTTTTAAATGTTGCTCAAAAGAGCAGTAAGCATGAGGATTGGGAGGATTTTAGAATTCAGCAAAGGAGGACCATGAAATTGATAAGGAAAGAGAAAAAAGAAAATGAGAGTAAATTAGCAAGAGACATAAAAACAGATAGTAAACATTTCTATAGGTATGTAAATAGGAAGAGATTTGTGAAAGTAAACATGGGTCCATTAGAGGCAGAGACAGGAGAAATTATAATGGACAAAAAGGAAATGTCCGAGACATTAAACAAATACTTTATCTGTCTTCATGCTAGAAGACAAAAAACATTCCAGAAATAATGGGGATTCAAGAGTCTAGAGAGAATGAGGAACTTAAAGAAATTAGTATAAGTAAATACATCGTGCTGGAGAAATTTATGGGACTAAGTGGCGACAAATCTTCTGGACCTGACAACCTGCATCCTAGGATTTTAAAGATATAGCTGCAGAGATAGTGGATGCACTGTTATTAATCTTCCAGAATTCCCACTATTTAAGAAAGGAGGAAGAGAGAAAACTATAGGCCAGTTAGCCTGACATCGGTAGTAGACAAAATGCTCGAACCTATTATTAGGGACATGATAACAGGGCACTTAGAAAATTATAATTTGATTAGGCAGAGTCAACATGGTGTTATGCAGGGGAAATCGTGTTTGACAAATCTGTTCGGAGTTTTTTGAAGATGTAACTAATGGGTTGGATATGGGGGAACCAATGGATGTAGAGTATTTGGATTTTCAAAACTCATTCGATAAGGTGCCACACGAGGTTATTATACAAAATTAGGACACATGGGATTGGAGTTGGATCATGGACAGAAAACGGAGTAGGAATAAACCGGACTTTTTCGGATTGGCAGGCTGTAACTAAAAGGGATCAGTGCTTGGGCCTCAGCTAATTATGATTTATATTAATGACTTGGATGAAGGGACTGAGTGTAACGTATCTAAATTTGCTGCTGATACAAAGTTAGCTGGAAAGTAAGCTGTGAGGAGGATGCAAAGAGGCTGTAGAGAGATATAGACAGGTTGACTGAGTGAGCAGGAACATGGCAAATGGAATACAATGTGGGGAAGTGTGAAGTTACCACTTTGGTAGGAAAAACAAAAAAAAGCTAAATATTTGTTGAATGGTGAGAGACTGGGAAATGTTTGCATTCAAATGGACCTGGGTGTCCTTGTCCATGAATCACAGAAAGTTAACATACAGCTACAGCAAGCAATTAACAAAGCAAATGGTATGTTAGCTTTTGTTACAAAGGGATTAGAGTATCAAAGTAAAGAAGTCTTACAACAATTAAATAGGGTATTGGTGAGGCCACACCTGGAGTACCGTGTACAGTTCTGGTCTCCTTACCTAAGGAAAGATACACTTGCCATAGAAGGAGTGCAACGAAGGATCACTAGACTGGTTCCTGAGATGAGGGGATTATCCCATGAGGCGAGATTGAGTAGACTAGGCCGATGTTCCCGAGAGTTTAGAAGAATAAGAGGTGATCTACTTGAAACATATAATATTTTAAGGGGCTTGATAGGGTTAATGCTGGGAAAATGTTTCCCCTGGCTGGGCAATCGAGAACACGGGGTCACAGTCTCAGAATAAGGGGTCGGCCATTTGGGACTGAGATGAGGAGAAATTTCTACACTCAGGATTGTGAACCTTTGGAATTCTCTACCCCAGAAAGTGCTGTGATCAGTCGTTAAGTATATTCAAGACAGAAGTCAATACATTTTTGGGAACTAAGGCAATTAAGGAATATGGGGATAGTGTGGGAAGGTGGAGTTGAGGTAGAATTTCAGCCATGATCTTGTTGAATGGCGGAGCAGTCCCGAAGGGCCAAATGGTTACTCGAGCTCCTGTTTCCTGTGTTCCTATGACTGCAGGGAGTTACGTCTGCATTCTGCAGATCTACATGGAAGCAGTTGCAGAGTTGTGCCATATACTGCTAAAACACTTGGGCTGCACTACAGGGACAACCACTGCCAACCAAGTGCCAGTCCAAATTGTCCCTCTGCACAAATTTTAATGCAGTGGCTCATTCCAGGCAAGCAAATGGGACATCAACGGTATCAGCCAATTTGCTTTTCACGAATGTATTAAACAGGTGATTGATGCATTGTTCAATGGTGCCAAGACCTTCCATCTTCTTTCCGACTGAACAATAATGGAAGCATGATACAGTGGGTCAATTGCTTGATACAGCCAGTTAGTTATATTCCGTTGCTGGATTCCCAGATGGTCATGGATGTGGGTACCTAGACTTACTGCTGTGATCTACATGAACTGAAAGGGGTTCTACATTAATGTGCAATGGATCACTGATCAGAAATTCCAATTCATAAGAAATAGGAACAGGAGTAGGCCATACTGCCCCTCGAGCCTGCTCTGCCATTCAATAAGATCATGGCAGATCTGATCATGGACTCAGCTCCACTTCCCCATCCACTCCCCATAACCCCATGCAAGTCAATGCCCACTTCCCGGACAGCAATTGCAATGCATTAATTCTAAAATAGTCTTCTGCTACTCTTATTTGAGTGGAAAAACAGCCTGTAAAAATGGTTTCTTTTGAGACCGAGGCTACCCTCTTCAGCCACGGCTCATGACACTCTTGAGCCATCCTCTTTAGCCATGGGATGTGACATCTTTAGCAGAGTATAAATGACAATGTGTGCCCTGCAACTCCCAGGATCCACCACAATCCCTAACAACATAATTGTCTTACTTGCTGCATAACTTTGTATTGCAAAAAAAGCATAATCACGGAGGAGGACACCACCACGGAAACAAGAATAGGAACAGGGGATGCTTATGCAGAAACATCTTATTGGTCAAGAAGACTGTTGCCACAGGCTCTCATAGAGGTCACATTTGGCTAAATGCTTCAGCTGCTCATTTAATGAACTGCCCACATGTATGCAATAGAGTGACTCAAAACACCATCTCCAATATTGTCTTTTGTATTACCTCAACTACAATTCATGCTTATTCTTTGCTATGCTGTTATTCTGTTGTGCTCTATCTTTGGATAAAGTTTAAATAAAGTACAGCTAATTTAGTTCTTTGATTTGTGCTATTTGATATTGTCCAATAGTCCCCCTGGTGCTTGAAAATTGTGTGCATTTTTTAAATCCAAACCAAGGACTCCTAACTAACTCCAGTGGAAGGAGTAAATAATAGTAGCTTGCATGTGTGTCATTAGGGCCATCATGATGTGACCAAAGCAGTTGCAGGACCATCTCTGAAGCCGGCACAAGGATGTAAAGAGATACCTCAGTCTCTTGGTTTATCCTGGAGAGTAAGAACAACTCAGCACATTTTCTTCATGATGCATTGTCTCTTCAAATCCTGTTCCCTAACCCTATCTTCTAATATCAAGTGTGAAGGACTAATGAATTTCTGAAACCATGCATGCAGCTACCTCTGTCTTCACTTTCCCTTCTGTCCCCCTACTCAGACCATCCTAGGCCCATCCATTCTAGCCATATCCCTTATCTGCAGTTTCCTTCACATCTGTCCCCTGCCTGCTCTAGGTTCATTATCTCCATGAGTCCCACTTCCTGCTTCCTTGATCTTTTCTCCACTCAACTTTTCATCATTCAGTTTGTTACTTTTCTTGGCTCCCATGTTTGCCTACATTGTTATATCTCCCTTTGCCCAGACACTGTCCCTCTCCATTTCAAAACTGCTGTACTTGGACACATCCTCAAAAAGATCACCTATGACATAACTGCGACTGCTGTGTATTATTCCTCATTGTTATCTTGATCTCTTCACTGTGTGAAACTACACTATCCTGCTCAATGTTTGACTCCGTTAGTTCCAATCATTCTCATTCCGATCCAGCGTGTGCACCCCCAGCATTGGCTTTTCTGCCCCTAGATTGATCCAGATATCCGAAACACCAATTCTTCATTTCAGATGTGTGCTGATGATTGCTTTGGCGAATGTATGCATTTCGTTATACCTGTGTTCAGCAGCTGTCCTGAGATATTGCAGAGGTATCATGACGCATGGTTGCAAATAACACGCTCAACCAGCGGGAGCCACCTTAAGACTTATCTTTCTGGGCCTTAAAGCGAAGGCACCCTGAAAGCTGCCTGTGGAATGAACATTGATTTGAGTATTGCAGTTGTAAATGAACTGTTCATCCAGAAGTGGATTCTAGTCCTATTTAGGTATTGCAAATGTGCAAGGTGACATGTAGGGCCATGTGGGTCCTTGTAATTTCACAGCCATGGTACTCACCACGTGCTGGGAGAGAAGAGGCCAGGTCATCGGTGGGGAAGGAGAGGTCCAACCGTCGTTGAGGGAGAAGGAGAGGCCAGTCGTCGTCGCTGGAGAGGAGAGGCCCAGTCCTCGTCGATAGAGGAGGCCTGGAGGGGGAGGGGGGGCTCGATCGTCGCTAGAGGAGGTCCGGTCGCCGTGGGAGGGGGCCCGGTCGATGTTGGAGGCTCACCTGGCTCGCAGGGCGTCGGCGAGGATTGGGTGGGACAGCTGAGTCGACGTCGAAGGAGCAGATCGCCAGAGAAGGTTGCTGAAGGAGGGAAGAGGTCTCGGTCCAGTTCGCTGCCACAGTAGGAGGCTCGGTCGTCGTTGTTGGTGGTCCGGCCGTCATTGTCGAGGAGCGGTCTGGGGCTTAGAAAGAAGATTCGCACACAAGGTAGGCCCGAATTTGTAGATTATAGGGTTTAAGGACGACGAAGAGACAGGTCCAGGTCGCCGTTGCAGGAGGTTCGGTTGCTGGTATTCCGGTCGTCATCGCCAGTGAGAGGCGTGGATGTTTGGAGGAGAGGTTCGTGCCTGAGGTAGGCCCAAATTTATGGGATTTGTAGGATTAGGGTTTAAAGTGAAGTATTAAGAAAATGGACCCCCTATTAGGGTTCATTAGGATTAGGGGAAGTTTAGACAGTGGGAGGGGGGAGGTTGAGGGTGAAAAGGCTGAGGGTGAAAAGTTGTCGGATGACCGGAGATGACAAGGGTAAAGTTGTTTTGGCAGGGGAGCTCCCTAGGGAGCTGCCATCCCGGCTGCCATCTTGGGCACATTTCAGGAATGCCACCATGTTATAAAATTGTACAGTCCTCTCTCTTGCTGCTCTTAATTGTCCAAACGAAAGGAGATGACATTTCTTGCTTGAGCAAATGGAGAATAAGTTACTTGCTTTTTACATCTATGGACAGTTGTTTGCTTTATGTTGCTTATGCCCTCACTGATGCCCTGCAATGAATCAAAAGGATCAAGTTAATGGAAATTGTGACAGTGCCATGCCTGTCTTCGGAATTTGGCTGCAAGCCAATATGTAGCATGTGTCACATGCTGTGACATCTCATGTGAATTAAAGCCTCTGTAGACATTGCTGCTCTGACAAATGTAGGTATAAATGCTTCTGGCTATTAATTTTGGAGTGTGGATCCTGGTCGGTGAGTGCACAGACTTTTGATTGCTTCACCGATCATCAGGCTGCCTGGCAGCGCTTTGTTGATCATCTACTTCTTTCCCCAAAAAACACAGATAGAGTCGAATATCTATTGGTAAACATTGGGCCATTATTACAGCTGTTGGCGTAATTAAGGCTGCAGCGCAACAATTGGCACAGAGGCGCCTGAACATCTGAGTGACAACAGCAAAAATAAAACATGAAATCAACAGATAAGTGGCTGGAAAAAGTGGGAAACATTCTTCTCACTGGGCTCTTTCAATGAGCTTCCATATGCAGCTCAGTTGCTACCACACACATACTCATTTTATACAGGTGGGAAGAATGTTATGCATGTACAGGCTTAAGAAAATACATGAACATGTAAATGTTGCCATCAGAATATCATTATAATATTCCAATTAAGTTCACGCTTATTTCAGATGGAAGCTTCTTGCATCCACAAAATCCTCCACTGGAAATGCATATAATGCACCCATCAAATCAGCCATCCAAAATGCATAGTGTTATGTATGTATACCTGTAAATACCATGTCTAACCACCAGCGGGCTTATTCCACAATCCCTTGGGAGCACCTGTATATAAGGAGGCCTCACAGGCTGGAGAGCCACTCTGAGATCTGTAATAAAGGACTACGGTCACACCTTACTTTGAGCTTACAGTATCCAGTCTGACTCTTTATTCAAGACATAACAACTGGTGACGAGATACAGATGACGAACCCCACCGCAACAATGCAGAGAACTATGGGCATCCTGGAGAAATTTTCGGCGGGAAATGATTGGGAAACCTTCGTGGAGCGACTTGACCAATACTTCTTGGCCAATGAACTGGAAGGAGAAGCGAATGCTTACCAAACGAAGGGCGATGCTCCTCACCGTTTGCAGGGCATCAACATATGGCCTCATGAAAAACCTGCTCGCTCCAGCGAAACCCACAGACAAGTCGTATGATAAGTTGGCACATTGGTCCGGGAGGATCTAAATCCGAAGGAAAGTGTTCTGATGGTGAGGTACCGGTTCTACATGTACAAGAGGTCGGAAGGCCAGTAAATGGCGAGCTACATCACCGAGCTAAAGCACCTTGCAGGACATTGTGAATTTGAAGGACACTTGGAGCACATGCTCAGGGACTTCTTTATGCTTGGCATTGGCCATGAAGTAATACTTTGCAAACTTTTGACTGTAGAGACCCCAACCTTGAGTAAAGCCAGAGCGATAGCCCAGGCGTTTATCGCCACCAGTGAGAATACCAAACAAATTTCTCAGCACACTAGTGCTGCTGCAAATACTGTGAACAAAGTAACGTTGTTTTGAAATCGAAATATACATGGCAGGACGTACACGCCTGCAACTGCACGTCCACAGATGACTCAGAGAGTCCGCCATCAAGGATGGTGAATACAAGGTCATTAACACCTTGTTGGCGCTGCGGGGGTGATCATCGTTTCCATTCATGCCGCTTCAAAGGATACATTTGCACAGGCTGTGGAACAATGGGACACCTCCAACGCATGTGCAGGCGAGCTACAAACCCTGTTGATCCTGCAAACCACCATATTGCAGAGGAGGACAGATCCACGCTGGATCACGATGAACCAGAGTCTCAGATCGAGGAGGGAGATGTATATGGGGTGCACACATTTACCACAAAGTGTCCCCCAATAATGCTGCAGGTTGAATTAAATGGACTCCCGGTGTCCATGGAGCTGGACACGGGCGCAAACTAGTCCATAATGAGCAAAAAGACTTTCGATAAATTGTGGTGCAGCAAGGCTTCAAGGCCAGTCCTGACTCCCATTCGTACTAAGCTTAGAACATACACAAAGGAACTGATTCCCGTAATTGTCAGTGCTACCGTAAAGGTCTCCTACGATGGAGCTGTGCACGAGTTACCACTCTGGGTGGTACCGGGCGATGGTCCCACGCTGTTCGGCAGAAGCTGGCTGAGAAAGATACGCTGGAACTGGGACGATGTCTGAGGGCTTTCATCCGTCGACGACACCTCATGTGCCCAGGTCCTAAGCAAGTTCCCCTCGCTGTTCGAACCAGGCATTGGGAAGTTCCAAGGAGCAAAAGTGCAGATCCATTTGATTCTGGGGGCGCGACCCATCCATCACAAGGTGAGAGCGGTACCTTACAAAAAAGAGAGTGGAGATCGAGCTGGACAGGCTGCAATGAGAGGACATCATTTCACCGATCGAATTCAATGAGTGGGCCAGTCTGATCGTTCCAGTCCTCAAGGGAGATGGCACCGTCAGAATCTGTGGTGATTACAAAGTAACTATCAATCGTTTCTCACTGCAGGATCAATACCCGCTACCAAAGGCAGACGACCTATTTGAGACGCTGGCGGGAATGAAAACATTCACGAAGCTGAACTTGACCTCGGCCTACATGACGCCGGAGCTGGAGGAATTTTCTAAAAGTCTCACCTGGGTGTGTTTTCCTGGCGCCTGAAGTGGAGTTCCTGAGGAGAAGAATCACGGCAGATGGCATCCGGCCCACCGATTCGAAGACGCACCAAGACCACAGAACGTGATGCAGCTGAGGTCGTTTTTAGGACTCCTGCACTATTTTGGTAACTTTTTACTGGGTCTTAGCACATTGTTAGACCCCCTGCACTCTTTACTGCATAAAGAAGATGAATGGGTATGGGGTGAAAGCCAAGAAAATGCCTTTGAGAAAGCTAGGAAGCTGTCATATTTAAACAAATTGCTTGTGTTGTACAATCCAGGTAAGTGTTTGGTACCAGCATGTGATGCGTTGTCGTACAGGGTCGGGTGTGTATTGCAACAAGCTAATGAATTTGGGAAATTCCAACCGGTTGCTTATGCATCCAGAAGTCTGTCTAAGGCCGAGAGGGCTTACAGTATGATCGAAAAAGAAGCGTTAGCGTGTGTTTACGGGTTAAAGAAAATGCATCAATATCTGTTCGGGCTCAAATTTGAATTGGAAACCGACCATAAGCCACTTATATCCCTCTTTTCTGAAAGTAAGGGGATAAATACGAATGCACGGCCCGCATCCAGAGATGGGCGCTCACGTTGTCCACATACAACTTCGCCATCCGCCACAGGCCAGGCACAGAAAACTGTACCGATGCCCTCAGTAGGTTGCCATTGCCCACCACCGGGGTGGAGATGGCACAGCCTGCAGACTTAGTTATGGTAATGGAGCATTCGAGAGTGAGCAATCACCCATTACCGCCCGACAGATTAGAACCTAGACGAGCCAGGACCCCTTATTGTCCTTAGTAAAAAACTGTGCTCCACGGGAGTTGGTCTAGTGTCCCGTTAGAGATGCAGGAAGAAATAAAGCCGTACCAGCGGTGCAAAGGTGAAATAGCTATGCAGGCAGACTGCCTCATATGGGGTAATCGGGTAGTGGTGCCAAAAAAGGGCAGGGACACTTTCATTAGTAATCTCCACAGCACCCACCCAGGCATCGTAATGATGAAAGCGATAGCCAGATCCCACATGTGGTGGCCCGGTATCGATGCAGACTTAGAATCCTGCATGCACAAATGTACTACATATTCCCAGTTAAGCAATGCACCCAGGGAGGCGCCACTAAGTTTATGGTCCTGGCCCTCCAAACCGTGGTCTAAGATCCATGTCGAATATGCAAGCTCATTCTTGGGAAAAATGTTTTTAGTGGTTGTAGATGCGTACTCCAAATGGATTGAATGTGTGATAATGTCGGCAAGCATGTCCGCTGCCACCATTGAAAGCCTACGGGCCATGTTTGCCACGCATGGCCTGCCTGATGTCCTTGTAAGTGACAATGGGTCGTGCTTTACCAATGCCGAATTCAAGGAGTTCATGACCCGCATTGGGATCAAACATGTCACGTCTGCCCCATTTAAACCAGCGTCCAACGGTCAGGCAGAACGAGCAGTTCAAACAATCAAGCAGAGCTTGAAAAGGGTAACTGAAGGCTCACTGCTGACTTGCTTATCCCGAGTCCTGCTTAGTTACCGCCTAAGACCCCATTCGCTCACGGGGTTCCTTCCGCTGAACTGCTCATGTAAAGGACACTTAAGACAAGGCTCTCGTTAGTCCACCCTGATCTACACGAACCGGTAGAGAGCAGGCAGCTTCAACAGAATACATATCATGATCGCGCAAATGTGTCACATGAAATTGAAATAAATGATCCTGTATTTGTGTTGAACTATGGATAAGGTCCCAAGTGGCTTACTGTCACTGTTTTGGCCAAAGAGGGGAGTAGGGTGTTTGTGGTCAAACTCGCAAATGGACTCACCTGCAGGAAACACTTGGACCAAACCAAACTCAGATTTGCGGACTATCCAGAACAACCCACAATAGACTCTACCTTTTTCGACTCTCCAACACACACACAAGTGGCAACCGACCCAGCGGTTGACCATGAAGCAGAACCCATCACCCACAGCAACCCAGTAAGATTCACCACCCCCAGCAGCCCAGCAAGACCAACTGCGCAGCAGCCCAGCGAAGGCCCAACAAACGACTCACCAACACCAGTATTTGCACTGAGACGATCAACCAGGGAAAAGAAGGCCCCAGATCGACTCACATTGTAAATAGTTACACTATTGACTTTGGGGAAGACTGCTGTTATGTATGTAAACCTGTAAATACCATGTCTAATCATCAGAGGGCTTATCCCCTGGAGTCCCAAGGGATTCCACAATACCTTGGGAGCACCTGTATATAAAGAGGCCTCACAGGCTGGAGAGGCACTCTGAGATCTGTAATAAAGGACTACGGTCACACCTTACCTTGAGCTTGCAGTTTCTAGTCTGACTCCTTATTCAAGACATAACACATAGGATATTCAAAGTGGGCACCAATTTGGTGTAATAGATTGTAATGCACACTTTATGCCCAAAGATCTGAGTATTAACAATCAGAAAATCTAAGCTCAAAAATATTGTACTGGTAACCTACAAGTCTCCCACTGCAGTGCCCTCTGGTGGCACACCTTGTAATAGTACAAGCAATAATCATGTAGGATACATGACATCACTCTCCCCCAAATCTTGATTGCAAATTGCCTTTGCATTGATTGTGCTCTGGGCTTAGCTCTATCTGGTTGACCCTTGGAGGGTCGTTTCCATCTTGAGTGAGTAGGTGGTGTTTCGTTGGCAGTAGAGTTGCTGGTGGTTTCTGTTTGTGCGTCCATGACCGCTCCATTCTCTCCTCCCCCGCCGCCCCCCACATACAGATTGTGCCATTGGCTCATTACATTCATATACATTCAAGTCCCCAAAAAAATTTGCATTTACAGTATGGCATTCTTGGTACCATGGTGAGATAAGTACATGTGAGGTACATAATTGGAATATACTTGGAGTCAGTGCTGGGGTCAGCACTGGTGCATGAGGGCAAACTAGTGCCAGAACTGCTGGATAGTGTCCAGGTAGTCTGGTGGCGGCGTGGTGTTTAGTGCTGGCAGTGAGAACTCGGTTGGCTCAGGTTGCCTGCTCTCGGGACCTTTGCTGTTGCTTCTAGCATCGGGCAAGTTCACAGATGCCTGTGACCTCCCTGTCCTCTCCTTGCGCCCCAGGTCGCTGCTGCTCCCTGAGGAGCAGTTGTCTAGCAGTGCACAGGGAACTGCTGACTCGCTTGCCTGGGCGTTATTTGGTTTGGGATCCTGGCTGGTCCCAGTCCCATTTGGGAGAACCGTTGTGGGTGACCCTTAGTTCCCGGGTGTAGCCTTGGTGGCGATAGGGTCTGGGAGCTGTGCCTTAGTGCAGTTTGCTCTTTCAGGCTCGTGGCGGTTGGTGCCATTAGGTGCCGTTGCCCTCCTGAGATCGCTTACTCTGCAGCTTGTATATATTAGCTGCTTGTAGCCACATTCCATGGTGCATCACTCTGGTCCCAGGGATGCAGGCTAAAACATTGTGTAGCACGCTGGACCTTTGTGCTCCCGATGGGCGTTTGCCCGCTGCAGTGACTGTATGCAGTTGAAATTCTACATCACACAACGTTTCATTACTTTTTGTGAATAACCTGTAACGCCGATCGCAATCGCGCGACTTTTCCTTGCTTATTGCATGTACACAACTCTGATCATCAATTACACATTTTACATCTAACTCATGGTTGCTGTTACATTGATTGAGAGTGTGGAACTGTCCCTTTAAGTGTGGTGAGTTGTGGGCCTCCTTTAAGAGAGCCTTGTTATCTTTAGCCAAACTGGAAGCAATACGGTGGAGGAGGATTTTCTGGAGTGCATAAGGGATGGTTTTCTAGACCAATATGTCGAGGAACCAACTAGGGGGGAGGCCATCTTAGACTGGGTGTTGTGTAATGAGAGAGAATTAATTAGCAATCTCATTGTGCGAGGCCCCTTGGGGAAGAGTGACCATAATATGGTGGAATTCTGCATTAGGATGGAGAATGAAACAGTTAATTCAGAGACCATGGTCCAGAACTTAAAGAAGGGTAACTTTGAAGGTATGAGGCGTGAATTGGCTAGGATAGATTGGCGAATGATACTGAAGGGGTTGACTGTGGATGGGCAATGGCAGACATTTAGAGACCGCATGGATGAACTACAACAATTGTACATTCCTGTCTGGCCTAAAAATAAAAAAGGGAAGGTGGCTCAACCGTGGCTATCAAGGGAAATCAGGGATAGTATTAAAGCCAAGGAAGTGGCATACAAATTGGCCAGAAATAGCAGTGAACCCGGGGACTGGGAGAAATTTAGAACTCAGCAGAGGAGGACAAAGGGTTTGATTAGGGCAGGGAAAATGGAGTACGAGAAGAAGCTTGCAGGGAACATTAAGGCGGATTGCAAAAGTTTCTATAGGTATGTAAAGAGAAAAAGGTTAGTAAAGACAAACGTAGGTCCCCTGCAGTCAGAATCAGGGGAAGTCATAACTGGGAACAAAGAAATGGCAAACCAATTGAACAAGTACTTTGGTTCGATATTCACTAAGGAGGACACTAACAACCTTCCGGGTATAAGAGGGGTCAGAGGGTCTAGTAAGGAGGAGGAACTGAGGGAAATCTTTATTAGTCGGGAAATTGTGTTGGGGAAATTGATGGGATTGAAGGCCGATAAATCCCCAGGGCCTGATGGACTGCATCCCAGAGTACTTAAGGAGGTGGCCTTGGAAATAGTGGATGCATTGACAGTCATTTTCCAACATTCCATTGACTCTGGATCAGTTCCTATCGAGTGGAGGGTAGCCAATGTAACCCCACTTTTTAAAAAAGGAGGGAGAGAGAAAACAGGGAATGATAGACCGGTCAGCCTGACCTCAGTAGTGGGTAAAATGATGGAATCAATTATTAAGGATGTCATAGCAGTGCATTTGGAAAATTGTGACATGATAGGTCCAAGTCAGCATGGATTTGTGAAAGGGAAATCATGCTTGACAAACCTTCTGGAATTTTTTGAGGATGTTTCCAGTAAAGTGGACAAGGGAGAACCAGTTGATGTGGTATATTTGGACTTTCAGAAGGCTTTCGACAAGGTCCCACACAAGAGATTAATGTGCAAAATTAAAGCACATGGGATTGGGGGTAGTGTGCTGACATGGATTGAGCACTGGTTGTCAGACAGGAAGCAAAGAGTAGGAGTAAATGGGTACTTTTCAAAATGGCAGGCAGTGACTAGTGGGGTACCGCAAGGTTCTGTGCTGGGGCCCCAGCTGTTTACATTGTACATTAATGATTTAGACGAGGGGATTAAATGTAGTATCTCCAAATTTGCGGATGACACTAAGTTGGGTGGCAGTGTGAGCTGCGAGGAGGATGCTATGAGGCTGTAGAGTGACTTGGATAGGTTAGGTGAGTGGGCAAATGCATGGCAGATGAAGTATAATGTGGATAAATGTGAGGTTATTATCTGAATGGTGACAGATTAGGAAAAGGGGAGGTGCAACGAGACCTGGGTGTCATGGTACATCAGTCATTGAAGGTTGGCATGCATGTACAGCAGGCGGTTAAGAAAGCAAATGGCATGTTGGCCTTCATAGTGAGGGGATTTGAGTACAGGGGCAGGGAGGTGTTGCTACAGTTGTACAGGGCCTTGGTGAGGCCACACCTGGAGTATTGTGTACAGTTTTGGTCTCCTAACTTGAGGAAGGACATTCTTGCTATTGAGGGAGTGCAGCGAAGATTCACCAGACTGATTCCCGGGATGGTGGGACCGACCTATCAAGAAAGACTGGATCAACTGGGCTTGTATTCACTGGAGTTCAGAAGAATGAGAGGGGACCTTATAGAAACGTTTAAAATTCTGACGGGTTTAGACAGGTTAGATGCAGGAAGAATGTTCCCAATGTTGGGGAAGTCCAGAACCAGGGGTCACAGTCTAAGGATAAGGGGTAAGCCATTTAGGACCGAGATGAGGAGAAACTTCTTCACCCAGAGAGTGGTGAACCTGTGGAATTCTCTACCACAGAAAGTAGTTGAGGCCAATTCACTAAATATATTCAAAAGGGAGTTAGATGAAGTCCTTACTACTCGGGGGATCAAGGGGTATGGCGAGAAAACAGGAAGGGGGTACTGAAGTTGCATGTTCAGCCATGAACTCATTGAATGGCGGTGCAGGCTAGAAGGGCTGAATGGCCTACTCCTGCACCTATTTTCTATGTTTCTATGTTTACCCCAATCCTCTTCTTTGCTTGGTGTCACATGTTGTTCCATCAGCACTACACCTCGTGGTCTGGCCGCCGCCATCTTTTTCTTCAGCGCCTCACCTCGTGGTTTGGGCACCATCTTTCTTCCATCCACGATGTCGACTGCTGTGATCCTCTTCTCCCCGGGTTCTGCCACCGAAGCTGGGAAGTCGCCTTTGGGTCCGATTTTCTTCCTCCGGAGTCCTGCCACTGGAGCCTGGAAGGTGCATTCGGGTCGTCTCAACTGGATCATCTCCACGCAGTGATGCTGAGCAGTCTATGCCTCGGATGCTGTGCTGGCCTGCTCTCTGGTGCCGGATCCAACCTCAGGTGGAGGTTTGCTTTGCCTCTGAGCGCGGGGGACATCGATCGCTGGATCTTCTCCATCCAACTTCTTCCGAGTAGCATTGGTCCATCACCTGCAACAATCCACAGGGGTAACTTGTGCACCGCGCCATCATGGAGTACCTTTACATCCGCACTACCAACGACTGGGATAAGTTCATTGGTATAGGTGCTCAGCTTTGCCTGAACCAGGACCAACTTGGGTCGTTCAGCCTGATTGTCCCATAGCCTCTCAAAGGCTTCTTGATTCATTACTGACTGGGTCGCCCCCTTGTCCACTTCCATGAAGACTGGAACGCCATTTATCTCGACTTCCATCCTCAATGGAGAACATTCGGTGGTGCAGGTAAACACGATATACTCCTCATCATGGGGCTGAGCTGCCTCTCCGACTATCGCTTCATAATCCGCGCTGGATTCATGGCCATCTGCAGACTCTTCATCAACACAGTCATATTTCTTTTGCACATTCACTGGAGGTGGCCCTTTGTGCTGCAGCCTTTACATACATAGTCTTTAAAACGGCACTGGTGAGCCCTGTGATTCCCTCCGCAACGCCAACATGGTGCTACACGATTAGCCCCCCTCAGCGGACTCTTCGAGTTAAGGGACTCGGGGGCCTGTTCTCTCTCTCTCTCTCCTGAGAAGATTCACCTTCTACAGTCCAACCTCTAAAAGGCGCCACTCTGCGCACAGTACTTGCCAGGTTTGAGTCCTGAGGATGAGTCATCCTCCGAGAGCCGCAGGCCAAGGTCATGAATGCTTGGCTCACGGAGATGGCCTTCTGCAGTGTGACTGTGGTATCCGCAGATAGTAGGTTATGAAGAAGGCCCTCATGGTCGATTCCGATGACAAATATATCCCGCAGCGCTTCGGTGAGGTGGTCGCTGAAATCACACGTATCCTACATGGTTACTGCTTGTACTATTACAAGGTGTGCCACCAGAGGGCACTGCAGTGGGAGACTTGTAGGTTACCTGTACAGGTGTGCCAGGCCGAGTATAAAGGGCAGGCCACCATGTGGGATCCTGAGATCTGCAGCATTTTTCGCGATCTCCTGGCCTTCGGGCCGAAAGTGTGCATAAAACTGGTGCCTGACTGTGAGGATGCTCGCTTTGGGCTTGAGTTGTTCTTGGATCAGCGTTACAAGCTCCTCGTACATCTTGGTTGTTGTCTTCGCTGGTGCCAGCAAGTCCCTGACAAGGCCATAGATGGTTGGCCCACAACTGGTTAGCAGGATAGCTCTGCGCTTATCAGCCAGTGTGGCTGGATTGTCGCCTGCCAGGTCGTTTGCTGTGAAGAAATGGTCGAGCCTCTCCACAAAGGCTTCCCAATCATCACCATCGGCGAACTGCTACAACGTACCAAGGTTAGTCATTTTCATGTGAGGGTCCGTAATCTCGTCGCCAATTGTTATGTCTTCAGATGCTCTAATAATGACTCCACAAGACAATGTGCTGTGCTTGAACTGTAGTAACCTTCGTCCATTTAATGTAACTCCAGAGTGAGGATCACACATGGTGGCCTGCCTTTGATACTAGGCCTGGCACACCTGTACAGGTAACCTACAAGTCTCCCACTGCAGTGCCCTCTGGTGGCACACCTTGTAATAGTACAAGCAGTAACCATGTAGGATACGTGACACATTTTGCAGTCTATTTTTGTAAATTTGACAACTTTGCTTTGAGTTTCTGATTTTTAATAATGCACATAGATATGCAGTTGTATGTATTGCACAGCCCACAGCAGAAGGGGGTAAAACAGTGACACATGCATATTCTATACATAATGCATGATTATAGACTGCATATGAGGCCACACTTAGAGTACTGTGTATAGTTTTGGTCTTCATATTTAAGGAAGGATATACTTGCATTGGAGGCTGTTCAGAGAAGGTTCACTAGGTTGATTCCGGAGATGAGGGTTGAGTAGATTGGGCCTATACTTATTGGAGTTCAGAAGAATGAGAGGTGATCATATTGAAACATATAAGATAATGAGGGGGCTCGATAAGGTGGATCCAGAGGGGATATTTCCACTCATGGGGGAAACTAAAACTAGGGGACTAAAACTAAAAATTGTCTCAGAATAAGGGACAGCCTATTTAAAGCTGAGATGAGGAGGCATTTCTTCTCAGAGGGTTGTAAATCTATGGAATTCTCTGCCCCAGAGAGCTCTGGAAGCTGGGTCATTGAATATATTTAAGGCAGCGATAAACAGATTTTTGAGCAATAAGCAAATAAAGGGTTATGGGGGGCGGGCAGGGAAGTGGAGCTGAGTCCATGATCAGATCAGCCATGATCTTATTAAATGGCAGAGCAGGCTCGAGGGGCCAAATGGCCTACTCCTGCACCTATATCTTATGTTTCTTATTCACAGTACATGGGCAGTTGAGTTCGTATAATATTAAGTTACCCATTGTTACAATTTGCATAAAGTTATACTGGCAGCCAGTCTCAGCTGTACTTGATATGTTTGTACACACTTGTGCTCGCATATTATAGCTGTGTAATGTTAAGCAAATACGCGGTCCCGATTAGCAAAGCAGCTAATGTTATATGGTATTTCAACCCTTCAAAGCAAATTTTAACACAGATTGACCTCACCAGATTGTTTACTCATAATTGCTCCATCTTACAAGGCAGGGCTTCCGATAAGGAATGGTTATTTAAGAGAGGTCGTTACAGTAATGTATTTTTGCATCCAGAGTGGCTGTTACTTTTGTGAAAATGGAATTAACTAAAAGAAAGAAAATACATATCTGAATTTGAGCTGTAAGAACATAAGAAATAGGAGCAGGAGTAGACCATTTAGCATGGTAGAATTTCAAATTCAGCTTGAGGGTGAGAAAGCTAGTTATCAAACTCGTGTCCTGACTTAAATAAAGATAATTACAAAGGTATGAAGGCAGAGCTGGTTATAATGGACTGGGAAAATATATTAAAAGGAAAGACTGTCCAAAAGCAGTGGCAAACATTTAAGGAGATATTTCAGTGAGAAAGAAAGACTCAAAGAGAAGGATGAACCATCCGTGGCTAACTAAGGAAATGAAGTATGGTATCAAATTGAAAACAAAGGCATACAATGTTGCGAAGAAAAGTGGAAGGCCAGAGGATTGGGTAATTTTTTTAAAATAGCAAAGGACAACTAAAAAAATTATAGAAAGCTTATGAGAGTAAACTCGCAAAAAATATAAAAACAGACAGTAAAAGCTTCTACAGGTGTATAAAAAGGAAGCAAGTAGCTAACATAAACATTGGTCCCTTAGAGGATGAGACTTGGGAATTAATAATGGGAAACAGAAATGGCAGAGACTTTGAAGAAATACTTTGTATCGGTCTATGAAAGCATCTCAATAATTGATAATCAAGGGGCTATTGGGGAGTGGGGGTATTAAAACTATCATTATCACTAGAGAAAAAGTACTAGGCAAACTAATGGGACTAAAGGTGGACAACTCCCCTGGACCTGATGACTTCCATCCTAGGGTCTTAAAAGAGGTGGCTACAGAAATAGTGGATGCATTGGTTGTATTCCCTGGATTCTGGAGAGGTCCCAGCACACTGGAAAACAAATGTAATGCCCCTATTTAAGAAGGGGGACAGAAAGCAGGAAACTATAGACCAGTTAGCCTAACATCTGCCATTGGGGAAATGCTGGAGTCCTTCATTAAGAAAAGTAGTAGCAGGACATTTAGAAAATCATAATGCAGTCAAGCAGAGTTGGCATGGTTTTATGAAAGGGAAATCATGTCGGACAAATTTGCTCGAGTTCTTTGAGGATGTAACGAGCAGGGTGGAAAAAGGGGAACCAGTAGATTGTCGTATATTTGGATTTCCAAAAAGCATTTGATATGGTGACACATAAAAGGTTACTGTATAAGATAAGAGCTCACAGGGTTGGGGGTAATATATTAGTGTGGATAGAGGATTGGCTAACTAACAGAAAGCAGAGTCGGGATAAATGGCTCATTTTCAGGTTGACAAACTGTAACTAGTGGGGTGCCACTGTGATCAGTGCTGGGGCTTCAACTATTTACAATTTATATTAATGACTTGGATGAAAGGAACGAGTGTAATGTAGCCAAATTTGCTGATAATACAAAGACAGGTGGGAAAGCAAGTTGTGAGAAGGACGCAAAGAATCTACAAAGGGATATAGATAGGTTAAGTGAGTGGGCAAAAATTTGGCAGATAAAGTATAATGTGGGAAAATGTGAGGTTATCCACTTTGGTAGGATTAATAAAAACAAATGATTATTTAAATGGGGAGAGATTACAAAATGCGGTGGTACAGAGGGAGCTGGGGGTCTTTGTACATGAAACACAAAAAGTTAGCATGTAAGAACAGCAAATAATTAGAAAAAGTTAGTTTGCAGGTGCAGCAGGTAATCAGGAAGGCGAATGGAATGTTGGCCTTCATTGCGAGAGGGATGGAATACAAAAGCAGGGAGGCCCTGCTGCAACTGTATAGGGTATTGGTGAGGCCACACCTGGAGTACTGCGTGCAGTTTTAGTCACCTTTCTTAAGGAAGGATATACTAGCTTTGGAGGGGGTACAGAGACGATTCACTAGGCTAATTCCAGAGATGAGGTGGTTACCTTATGATGATAGATTGAGTAGACTGGGTCTTTACTCGTTGGAGTTCAAAAGGATGAGGGGTGATCTTATAGAAACATTTAAAATAATGAAAGGGATAGACAAGATAGAGGCAGAGAGGTTGTTTCCACTGGTCGGGGAGACTAGAACTAGGGGCACAGCCTCAAAATACGGGAAGCCAATTTAAAACCGAGTTGAGAAGGAATTTCTTCTCCAGAGGGTTGTGAATCTGTGGAATTCTCTGCCCAAGGAAGCAGTTGAGGCTAACTCATTGAATGTATTCAAATCACAGATAGATAGATTCTTAACCAATAAGGGAATTAAGGGTTATGGGGAGCGGGCGGGTGAGTGGAGCTGAGTCCACGGCCAGATCAGCCATGATCTTGTTGAATGGCGGAGCAGGCTCGAGGGGATAGATGGCCTACTCCTGTTCCTAATTCTTATGTTCTTATGTATGTTCACCTGAAGTTTTGGTCTCCTTATTTAAGGAAGGATATACTTGCACTGGAAGCAGTTCAGAGAAGGTTCACGATGTTGATTCCTGAGATGAAGGGTTTGTAATATGAAGAAAGGTTGAGCAGGTTGGGCCTATACTCATTGGAGTTTAGACAACTTAGAGGTGATCTTATTGAAATGTATAAGATTCTGAGGGGGCTTGACAGGGTAGATGCAGAGATGATTCCCCTTGTGGGGAAATCTAAAACTAGGGAGCATAGTTTCTTAATAAAGGGTCGCCCATTTAAAACGGAAATGAGAAGGAATTTCTTCTCTGAGAGTCGTGAATCTTTGGAATTCTCTACCTCAGAGAGCTGTGGAGGCTGGGTTATTGAATGTATTTAAGGCAGAGATAGACAGATTTTGAAAGATATGGGAGTCAAGACTTATGGGGAGCGGATGGGGAAGTGGAGTTGAAGCCTTGATCTTATTGAATGGCGGAGCAGGCTCGAGGGGCCAAATGGCCTACTCCTGCTCCTATTTCTTATGCTCTTATTTGGCCCCTCGACCCTGCTCTGCCATTCATTAGGATCATGGCTGATCTGATCTTGGCCTCAATTCCACTTTCCTACCACTCGTCCCATAACCCTTGACTCACCTATAGTTCAAAAATCTGTCTATCTCCACCTTAAATATATTCAATGACCCAGCCTTCACAGCTATCTGGGGTAGGGAATTCCAAAGATTCATGACCCTCTGAGAGAAGAAATTCCTCCTCATCTCCGTTTTAAATTGATGACCTTATTCTGAAACTATGCCCCCTAGTTCTAAATATCCCCGCGAGAGGAAACTTCTCTGCATCTACCATGTCAAGCCCCAAATGATGAATACAAAATTATCACTGCTCTGGACACAAAGTCAGAGACTGAATTAGCAAAACAATATGGTGTCACCCAGGCACCATCAGCAAAATCTACGAAGAGTAACGAGATTCTGTCCTGAAACTGGTCTGAAACCAAGATTTCAGATGTGACATGAAATGGTTGTGCACTTCTATACTCGATGATGTTGGAGCAGAATATCCTAAATAGTTCAAGGAAGCATGCGATAAAAGTCTCGTAGTTTCAGAACATGTTATTGGAACAAAGCTGTCAAAACTGTAGGAGAAATTGGGTTCAAGATCTCTAAAGTATACTTGAGATAGATCAAGAGAAGGAAAAATGTTTATGCCTTAACTCTTTTTAAAAAATAGTCCAAGAAGCTAATGAAGTGACCCCTGAAATTACAAACGAATGGCTTTCATCAACTCTGCCTGCATTACTTCAAAAGTGCCAATCTTGTGATTTGTTCAACTTCTCTGAAATGGGACTTTTTGGGAAGCTTCTGCTGGGGGACTCGCACCTTTCAGAAAAGGAAATGGGAAGCAAGGAGTTGTTGACTCATCTGGGCACCAATATGGACAGATATGAGAAGCATTCTATTCTATTCATCGGTAAAAGTGGTAAAGATGTTTCAAAAATGTTCGACACTTTCAATTGGCGATCTTGGATCATTTCTACGATTTATCAGGAATACATTCGATCTCCGGACAGAAAATGTCGAGCTCGGTGGAAGTGTATTGATCATTATGGATAAATGCTCTACACATTCTGAAATTTCTGGTCGAGCGAATGCAGAACTTGTCTATCTTCCAACGAATACCATTTCTAGGCTTCAGCTGATGGTCACAAGAGTCATCAGGCTTTTTAGTGGTCGCTATCAGAAGTTGTTGGCTAAAAACAAATTAGCTACATACAAAGCCAAAATTGAAATCTTCATCCCTTTACTGGATGCCATGACTTAAATTGTGTTGTGTTCTTGTGACTCAGAGCATGAATGTGATCTCCTTTCACCATGCAGTCAATCAGAGGAGACATTGCTGCAGCTCAAAGAAATTGAAGCCAAACATGAGCTACAGAGTATTTGGGAGCTACAACAGCAAGTAGGATAGAACCCTGCTGAGGTTTCCCAGTCTGTATATTGCAGTTGGTAATTCTTTGATCATTTCACCTGAGACTCCATTGGATATGTGAGCTGTCCCAAACATGAATTAAATAATGAAATTACTGAATTTTGGAGATGATGACTTTGCTCCTGATCCTCTGACTCCAACAGCCTGTCGTCATCATCATTATCATCATCATTATCATAGGCAGTCCCTTGGAGTCGAGGAAGACTTGCTTCCACTCTAAAAATGAGTCCTTAGGTGGCTGAAAAGTCCAATACGAGAACCACAGTCATTGTCACAGGTGGGACAGATAGTCGTTGAGGGAAAGGGTGGGTGGGACTGGTTTGCCGCACGCTCCTTCCGCTGCCTGCGCTTGATTTCTGCATGCTCTCGGCGATGAGACTCGAGGTGCTCAGCGCCCTCCCGGATGCACTTCCTTCACTTAGGTCGGTCTTTGGCCAGAGATTCCCAGGTGTCAGTGGGGATGTTGCACTTTATCAGGGGGGCTTTGAGGGTGTCCTTGTAACGTTTCCTCTGCCCACCTTTGGTTCGTTTGCCATGAAGGAGTTCCAAGTAGAGCACTTGCTTTGGGAGTCTCATGTCTGGCAAACAGCCTGTATCAACATGCTGTCTGATATTTGATATTATATGCAGTGTTCGTCTAGTGATTTATTTGATTCAAGAAATGTTGGCTAATTTAGAAAACCATTGAAGAAGCAATCACTTGTGATTGAACTTTAAAAATAAAACTATCCTAAATAACTCACTTTAATTTTTAAAAAATCCTTATTACAGGGAAATTAAAGTATTTATTGAATTTTTAAAGATTTATGCTTGCGTTTGAAATTGAAAATGCCCTCAAAACGGTCTGAAAGTGATCGCAAGTGTTTATAAGGAATGTTCCAGTGTGTATAATGTTACAATTTTGGATACCTGTAATTTCGGTGAATGATTGGAAAGTCGATACATATGCATAAACCATCTGTCTGTGAGACCTTGCTGTGCGCAGGTTGACCACCACATTTGCCTGCAAAACAACAATGACTACACATCAAAAATAATGAAGCAGTTCAGCACTTTGGGATATTCTGAGGATGTGTAAAGTCTATAGAATTGAATTCTTGCTTTTCTTTCTATATAGATATAATCCCAAGCAGATTGCCATTTAGATTATGAATAAGAAGACAAAAAAGACCAAGAATATAAATGGAATATATATTTTTTATGCGTACATATAATATATATATATATACATACATATATATAAAAACTACAATTCTTTTGTGTTCAGATAACAGAGAAAACTCTTCATGTGAAATGCCAGGAATGTTGACTACAATCTCAAAACATGACCAACATTCACTGATGGACAAAAGTGATTTAATATGCACAGGTATGCTTTTTTTTGTTGCCAATTGCCTACAACATTCCTGCCAGTGGAAACAGTTTCTCCCGATCTACTCTATCAAAATCGCTCATAATTTTGAATACCTCCATTCAATCTCCCCTTAACCTTACAGAAGAACATAAGAAATAGGAGCTGGAGTAGGCCATTTGACCCTTTGAGCCTGCTCCGCCATTCAACAAGATCAACTCCAATTTCCCTCACTATCCCCATATCCCTTAGCTCCCAAAAATGTATCGACCTCTGTCTCGAATATACTCAACGACTGAGCATCCACAGCTCTCCAGGGTAGAGAATTTCAAAGATGCACAACCCTTTGAATGAAGAAATTTCTCCTCATCTCAGTCCTAAATGGCCTGCCCCTCATTCTGCGACTGTGACCTCTTGTTTTAGATTCCCCAGCCAGGGGAAACATTTTCCCAGCATTAACCCTGTCAAGCCCATTAAGAATGTTATATGTATCAATTAGATCACCTCTCATTCTTCTAAACTCTAGGGAATATCGGCCTAGTCTACTCAATCTCTGTAATCTCCTCACTGCAGGAACCAGTCTAGTGATCCTTCATTGCACTCCCTCTAAGGCAAGTAAGTCTTTCCTTAGGTAAGGAGACCAGAACTGTACACAGTACTCCAGGTGTGGCCTCACTAATGCCCTGTATAATTGTAGAAAGACTTATTTACTCTTAAAATCTAATCTCCTTGCAACAAAAGCTAACATACCATTTGCTTTGTTAATTGCTTGCTGTAGCTGCATGTTAACTTTCTGTGATTCATGTACAAGGACACCCAGGTCCCTCTGAATGCAAACATTTTTCAGTCTCTCACCATTCAAAAATATATTCTATTTCCTTGTTTTTCCTACCAAAGTGGTTAACTTCACACTTCCCCACATTGTATTCCATTTGCCATGTTCTTGTCCACTAAGTCAACCTGTCTATATCTTTCTGCAGCCTTTTTGTGTCCTCCTCACACCTTACTTTTGTATCATCAGCAAACATGGATATGTTACACTCAGTCCCTTCATCTAAGTCGTTAATATAGATTGTAAATAGGTGAGCCCCGAGTACTGACCCTTGCTAGTTACAGCCTGCCAATCCGAAAAAGTCTTGTTTATTCCTACTCTCTGTTTGCTGTCCATGAACCAATCCTCAATTCATGCTAATATATTACCCTCAATCCCATGTATCCTAATTTTGTGTAATAATCTCTTGTGTGGTACCTTATTGAATGCTTTTTGAAAATCCAAATGCACTATTTCCACTGGTTCCCCCTTATCCATCCGACGAGTTACATCTTGAAAAAACTTCGAACAGATTTAGCAAACCCGATTTCCCTTTCATAAAACCATGTTGATTTTGCATGATCGTATTATGATTTTCTAAGTGCCCTGTTACCACGTCCCTAATAATAGATTCTAGCATTTTGCATTCCTCCTAATGTCAGGCTAACTGGCCTAAAGTTCCCTATTTTCTCTCTTCCTCCTTTCTTAAAGAGCGGGATTATGGTAGGGGACAGTAGAGTGAGAGGAATAGATACTGTTCTCTGCAACAGTAACTGGGAGTTTATAGAAACAGAGAAAATAGGTGCAGGAGTAGGCAAGTCGGCCCGTCGAGCCTGCACCGCCATTCCATGAGTTCATGGCTGAACATGCAACTTCAGTACCCCATTCCTGCTTTCTCGCCATACTCCTTGATCCCCCTAGTAGTAAGGACTACATCTAACTCCTTTTTGAATATATTTAGTGAATTGGCCTCAACAACTTTCTGTGGTAGAGAATTCCACAAGTTCACCACTCTCTGGGTGAAGAAGTTTCTCCTCATCTCGGTCCTAAATGGCTTACCCCTTATCCTTAGACTGTGACCCCTGCTTCTGGACTTCCTCAACATTGAGAACATTCTTCCTGCATCTAACCTGTCTAAACCCATCAGAATTTTAAACATTTCTATGAGATCCTCTCTCATGCTTCTGAACTCCAGTGAATACAAGCCCAGTTGATCCAGTCTTTCTTGATATGTCAGTCCCGCCATCCCGGGAATCAGTCTGGTGAACCTTTGCTGCACTCCCTCAATAGCAAGAATGTCCTTCCTCAGGTTAGGAGACCAAAACTATACACAATACTCCAGGTGTGGTCTCACCAAGGCCCTGTACAACTGTAGTAACACCTCCCTGCCCCTGTACTCAAATCCCCTCGCTATGAAGGCCAACATGCTATTTCCTTTCTTAACCGCCTGTTGTACCTACATGCCAACCTTCAATGACTGATGTACCATGACACCCAGGTCTTGTTGCACCTCCCCTTTTCCTAATCTGTCACCATTCAGATAACAGTCTGTCTCTCTGTTTCTACCACCAAAGTGGATAACCTCACATTTATCCACATTATACTTCATCTGCCATGCATTTGCCCACTCATCTAACCTATCCAAGTCACTCTGCAGCCTCATAGCATCCTCCTCGCAGCTCACACTGCCACCCAACTTAGTGTCATCCGCAAATTTGGAGATACTACATTTAATCCCCTCGTCTAAATCATTAATGTACAATGTAAACAGCTGGGGCTCCAGCATAGAACCTTGCGGTACCCCACTTGTCACTGCCTGCCATTCTGAAAAGTACCCATTTACTCCTACTTTTTGCTTCCTATCTGCCAACCAGTTCTCAATCCACGTCAGCACACTGCCCCCAATCCCATGTGCTTTAACTTTGCACATTAATCTCTTGTGTGGGACCTTGTCGAAAGCCTTCTGAAAGTCCAAATACACCACATCAACTGGTTCTCCCTTGTCCACTTTACTGGAAACATCCTCAGAAAATTCCAGAAGATTTGTCAAGCATGATTTCCCTTTCACAAATCCATGCTGACTTGGACCTATCATGTCACCATTTTCCAAATGCGCTGCTATGACATCCTTAATAATTGATTCCATCATTTTACCCACTACCAATGTCAGGCTGACCGGTCTATAATTCCCTGTTTTCTCTCTCCCTCCTTTTTTAAAAAGTGGGGTTACATTGGCTATCCTCCACTCGATAGGAACTGATCCAGAGTCAATGGAATGTTGGAAAATGACTGTCAATGCATCCGCTTTTTCCAAGGCCACCTCCTTAAGTAGTCTGGGAAGCAGACCATCAGGCCCTGGAGATTTATCGGCCTTCAATCACATCAATTTCCCCAACACAATTTCCCGACTAATAAAGATTTCCCTCAGTTCCTCCTTCTTACCAGACCCTCTGACCCCTTTTATATCCGGAAGGTTGTTTGTGTCCTCCTTAGTGAATACCGAACCAAAGTACTTGTTCAATTGGTCTGCCATTTCTTTGTTCCCCGTTATGACTTCCCCTGATTCTGACTGCAGGGGACCTACGTTTGTCTTTACTAACCTTTTTCTCTTTACATATCGATAGAAGCTTTTGCAGTCCATTTTAATGTTCCCTGCAAGCTTCCTTTCGTACTCTATTTTCTCTGCCCTAATCAAACCTTTTGTCCTCCTCTGCTGAGTTCTAAATTTCTCCCAGTCCCCAGGTTCGCTGCTATTTCTAGCCAATTTGTATGCCACTTCCTTGGCTTTAATACTATCCCTGATTTCCCTTGATAGCCACGGTTGAGCCACCTTCCCTTTTTTATTTTTACGCCAGACAGGGATGTACAATTGTTGTAATTCATCCATGCGGTCTCTAAATATCTGCCATTGCCCATCCACTGTCAACCCCTTAAGTATCATTCGCCAATCTATCCTAGCCAATTCACGCCTCATACCTTCAAAGTTACCCTTCTTTAAGTTCTGGACCATGGTCTCTGAATTAACTGTTTCATTCTCCATCCTAATGTAGAATTCCACCATATTATGGTCACTCTTCCCCAAGGGGCCTCGCACAACGAGATTGCTAATTAATCCTCTCTCATTACACAACACCCAGTCTAAGATGGCCTCCCCCCCTAGTTGGTTCCTCGACATATTGGTCGAGAAAACCATCCTTTATGCACTCCAGGAAATCCTCCTCCACCGTATTGCTTCCAGTTTGGTTAGCCCAATCTATATGCATATTAAAGTCACCCATGATAACTGCTACACCTTTATTGCATGCACCCCTAATTTCCTGTTTGATGCCCTCCCCAACATCACTACTACTGTTTGGAGGTCTGTACACAACTCCCACTAACGTTTTTTGCCCTTTGGTGTTCTGCAGCTCAACCCATATAGATTCCACATCATCCAAGGGAATGTCCTTCCTAACTATTGCATTAATCTCCTCTTTAACCAGCAATGCTACCCCATCTCATTTTCCTTTTATTCTATCCTTCCTGAATGTTGAATACCCTTGGATGTTGAGTTCCCAGCCCTGATCACGCTGGAGCCATGACTCTGTAATCCCAATCACATCATATCTGTTAACATCTATTTGCACAGTTAATTCATCCACCTTATTACGGATACTCCTTGCATTAAGACACAAAGCCTTCAGGCTTGTTTTTTTAATACCCTTTGTCCTTTTAGAATTATGATGTTGTGTGGCCCTTTTTGTTTCTTGCCTTTGTTTACTCGGCCTTCCACTATTGCTTTTTATCTTTCTACCATCTGTTTCTGACTCCATATTACTTCACCCTGTCTCGCTGCATAGGTTCCCATCCCCCTGCCATATTAGTTTAAACACTCCCGAACTGCATACGCAAATGTTACCCCAAGGACATCAGTTCCAGTCCTGCCCAAGTGCAGACCGTCCCTTTTGTACAGGTCCCACTTCCCCCAGAACTGGTTCCAATGTCCCAGGAATTTGAATCCCTCCCTCTTGCACCACTGTTCAAGCCACGTATTTATTCTAACTATCCTGCTCCCTCTACTCTGATTAGCACGTGGCACTGGTAGCAATCCAGAGATTGCTACCTTTGAGGTCCTACTTTTTAATTTAACTCCTAGCTCCCTAAATTCAGCTTGTAGGACCTCTTCCTGCTTCTTACCTATATCGTTGGTACCTACATGTACCACGACAACTGGCTGTTCACCCTCCCTCTCCAGAATGCTCTGCAGCCTCTCTGAGACATCATTGACCCTTGTACCAGGGAGGCAACATACCATCCTGGAGTCTCAGTTGCGGCCGCAGAAACTCCTATCTATTCCCCTTACAATAGAGTCCCCTATCACTATAGCTCTCCCACTCTTTTTCCCGCCCTTCTGTGCAGCAGAGCCACCCATGGTGCCATGCACCTGGTTGCTGGTGCCTTCCCCTGGTAAGTCATCTCCCTCAACAGTATCCAAAACGGTATATCTATTTTGGAGGGAGATGACCGCAGGGGACTCCTGCACTACCTTCCTGCTCTTGCCTTGTCTCTTGGTCACCCATTCACTATCTATCCTAACTCTTACCTTACCTAATAGGAACAGGAGTAGGCCGTACGGCCCCTCGAGCCTGCTCTGCCATTCAGTAAGATCATGGCTGATCCGATCATCAACTCAGCTCCACTTCCCTGCCCGCTCCCCATAACCCCTTATCCCCTTATCTTTTAAGAAACTGTCTATTTCTGTCTTAACTTTATTCAATGTCCCTGCTTCCACAGCTCTCTGTGGCAGCGAGTTCCGTAGATTTACAACCCTCTGAGAGAAGAAATTTCTACTTATCTCAGTTTTAAATGGGCGGCCCCTTATTCTAAGATCATGCCCTCTTGTTCTCGTCTCCCCCATCAATGGAAACATCCTCTCTGCATCCACCTTGTGAAGCCCCCTCATAATCTTATAAGTTTCGATAAGATCACCCCTCATTCTTCTGAATTCCAATGAGTAGAGGCCCAACCTACTCAACCTTTCCTCATAAGTCAACCCCCTCATCTCCGGAATCAACCTAGTGAACCTCTGAACTGCCTCCAAAGCAAGTATATCCTTTCTTAAATATGGAAACCAAAACTGCATGCAGTATTCCAGGTGCGGCCTCACTAATACCCTGTATAGCTGTTGCAAGACTTCCCTGCTTTTATCCTACATCCCCTTTGCAATAAAGACCAAGATTCCATTTGCCTTTCTGATCACATGCTGTACCTGCATACTATCCTTTTGTGTTTCATGCACAAGTACCCCCAGGCCCCGCTGTACTGCAGCACTGTGCAATCTTTCTCCATTTAAATAATAACTTGCTCTTTGATTTTTTTCTGCCAAAGTTCATGACCTCACACTTTCCAACATTAAACTCCATCTGCCAAATTTTTGCCCACCTACCTAGCCTGTCTATGTCCTTTTGCAGACTTTTTGTGTCCTTCTCACACATTGCTTTTCGTCCCATCTTTGTATCGTCAGCAAACTTGGCTACTTTACACTCAGTCCCTTCTTCCAAGTCGTTAATATAGATTGTAAATAGTTGGGGTCCCAGCACTGATACCTGCGGCACCCCACTAGTTACTGGTTGCCAACCAGAGAATGAAGCAGAGTGGGTCAAGAAGGCACAGAGAGTAACAAAGAAAATAGGACATCAGTGACTAAGGTGACATCAGGGAAAAATAGAAAAAGTCAAAGCTAAAGGCACTATATCTGGTAGTTTCCCAATGTATCTTAGCCAACTCTCCCTCATAGCTACATAATTTGCTTTGTTTAGACCCTAGTTTCAGAGTTAACTAAATCATTTTCAAACTCAATATAAAATTCTATCATATTGTCACTCATCCCTAAAAGCCTCTTTACTGCAAGGTTATTAATTAACCCTTTCTCCTTGCACAATACTAGATCTATAATAGTTGGGTCCTCAACATACTGATCTGGAAAACTATCTTGCATAGATTCCATGAAGTCGTCCTCCGCATTATTACTGCAAATTTAGTTACCCAGTGTAGAATGTAGATTAAAGTTCCCCATGATTACTGTATTACTCTTGTTACATGTACCTCGAATTTCCTGATTGGTTCTTTGTGCTACATTACAACTACTGTTTGGGGGCCTTTCAACAACTCCCACCAATGTTTTCTGCCCCTTGCTGTTTCTTAGCTCCACCCAAACTGATTCTACTTCTTGATTTTCAGAGCTAAGATCCTTTCTGCTATCCCATCCTTTATTATCAGGGCTACCCATCCTCCTTATCCATTTTGCCTTTCTCTTCTAAAAGTTAAGTATCCTGGAATATTTAATTCCAAACCTTTGGTCATTTTGCAATCACGTCTTCGTAATGACTATTAGATCAAACTTATTAATTTATATCTGCACTATTCATTTATTTTTGCGCGAAGCATTAGCAACATCAGATATAGTGCCTTTAGCTTTGACTTTTCCCCCCTGATGTCAACTCAGTCACTGATGCCCTTACCTTTGTTATTCTCTCTGTCTCTTCCTGATCCAAAACTCTGTTCTGCTCTGGAGCCTTGAAATTTCTCTTGCTGCTTTTAAATTTACTCATTCCTGAATTTTCCCCCCGACCCCACCCCGCGCCCGCCCCAACTCACTAGTTTAAAGCCCTGTCTGCTGCCCTAGTTATTTGATTTGTCAGGACACTGATGCCAGCCCAGTTTAAGTGGAGCCCGCCCCAACAGAACAACTCCCCCTTTCCCCAGTACTGGTGGTAGTGGCCCATGAAGTGAAACCGCTGCTGCCCACACCACTCTTTCAGCCAATCATTTAAGTTTCTAAGCTACTTATCCCTATGCCAATTGATACGTGGTTGAGATAACAATCCAGAGATTATTACCTCTGGGAGATTTTGCTTTTTAATTTGGACCCCAACTCCTCAAACTCTTTCAGCAGAATCTCATTCTTAGTTCTACCCATGTTGTTGGTTCCTATGTGGACCATGGAAACTGGATCCTCCCCTTCCCACTCCAAGTTCTTCTCCAGCCGCAAGGAGATGTCTTTAACCCTGGCACTGGGCAGGCAACACAACCTTCGGAACGCCTGGTCATGGCTGCAGAGAACAGTATCTATCCCTCTGACTATACTGACCCCTACCACAACTACCTTCTCTTTCACACACCCCACTTGAATGGCCTCTTGCACCATTTTCAGCTTGCTTATGCAAACTGAAGGTTTTCCCCTCATCCACACCGGCATCAAAATCCTTAAACCTTTAGGATAAGGACAAAGGCTGAGGCTCCTCCAGGGCTGCACCTGGGGTCCCCTTACCTGCCTGAGTTGCAGTCGCACCCTTCTGTTCCTGACCACTTAGCAGACCTGTACCACTACCTAACCTAAGGTCTGTGACTGCCTCCTGGATCAGAGTGTCCACGTAACTCACCCCTCCCTGATGCCCTGCAATGTCTGCACCTCAGACTCTAGCTCAACAACTCTCTGCTGAAGTTTCTCAATATGCAGGCACTTATTGCAAACATGATTGTCTGGGATCACAATACTCTCCACCATCTCCCACATGCTGCAGTTGCAGCACACCACCTGCACTGCCATTCCTATATGACCTTGTTTTATTTAATTAAATTTGTATTGAAGTAACTTAAATTCTGACGAAGGATTGTCGACCTGAAACGTTAACTTTGTTTTTCTCTCCACAGATGCTGCCTGACCCGCTGAGATTTCCAGCATTCTCTGTTTTTATTTCAGATTCCAGCATCCACAGTATTTTGCTTTTGTATTATTATTGAAGTAACTTAGCTTATTTAAGTAATTTAGTTTACAGTTTAGTTTCTTAACTACTTATTTGATCTAGATTAAGTTATGGGTAAATGAACTTTAATATGTCTCTGTAACACAAAGCACTACAAGTAGTAGAGGAAAATGTAGCAACTCCTTTCCCCTCTTCTCCGAATTCCCAAATAAAACCCTCTGTTTAAGTGCACTCTGTTTAATACTGGTCTGTCCCTGCTTCTGCAGAACGGTTTACTTTTATACTCTATGAGCCTTACCCAAGTTACAAGTGTTGACTCAACTCCCCTCCTCCTGGTGATTCGCACCTATTCAAGACAGTTAAGGCTGACAGTTAACTGCCACTGGCAGGCAGCTTCTATTAACTACAGTTTTTAAAGTTCGAGGTAAAAATTGAAATGTTGAATTAAATTTCACTTTTTAAAGCTACTGCTTACTCAGTACTTACCAGAGACTGCCACTCTCTCCAAATTCCCAAATAAAACGCTCTAACTGCACTCTTTTTAATGCCACTCTGTGCAGTCCACTCTGTGTTTCTGCAGAATTGTTTACTTTTATACAGTAGAAGCCTCACCCAAGTAACACGTGTTGACTCAGCTGCCCTGTTCCCAGTGATTAGCACTAGAGATTCCCATTCTGTCCAAATTCCCAAGTAAAACACTCTTGTTTATTTGCACTCCGTTTAATGCTACTCGGTGCAGTCCACTCACACAGTAGAACTGCCAGGGACGATGGCTACAATCTCAAAACATGACGAACATTCACTGATGGACAAAAATAATTTACCATGCTCAGGTAGACTTTTTTTGAAAGACTGGATCAACTGGGCTTGTATTCACTGGAGTTCAGAAGAATGAGAGGGGACCTCATAGAAACGTTTAAAATTCTGACGGGTTTAGACAGGTTAGATACAGGAAGAATGTTCCCAATGTTGGGGAAGTCCAGAACCAGGGGTCATAGTCTAACGATAAGAGGACCGAAATGAGGAGAAACTTCTTCACCCAGAGAGTGGTGAACCTGTGGAATTCACTAAATATATTCAAAAAGGAGTTAGATGTAGTCCTTACTACTAGGGGGATCAAGGGGTATGGCAAGAAAGCAGGAATGGGGTACTGAAGTTGCATGTTCAACCATGAGCTCATTGAATGGCGGTGCAGGCTCGAAGGGCCGAATGGCCTACTCCTGCACCTATTTTCAATGTTTCTATGTTTCTATGAAACAGTTTCTCCCTATCTGCTCTACCAAATTCCTCATCATTTTGAACACCTCCATTCAATCTCCCAACCTTACATAAGATTATTTATTTATTAATACTACAATTCTTTTGGGTTCAGATAACGGACAAAACTCTTCAGTACAAATGCAAGTGACAATGACTACAATCTCAAAACATCAAGAACATTCACAAATGGAGAAAAGTGATTTACCATGCTCAGGTACACATTTTTTCTTGCCAATTACCTTAGATCTGTGTCCTGGTTACTGATACTCCTACCAGTGGAAACAGTTTCTCTCCGTCTATTCTATCAAAACTCCTCATAATTTTGAACACCTCCATTCAATCTCCCCTTAACCCTTTCTGTTCTAAGGAGAACAATCTCAGCTTCTCTAGTCTTTCCACATAACCGAAGCCCTTCATCCCTGATACAATTCTGGTAAGTCTTCTCTGAACTCTCTGCAAGGTGCTTGACATCCTTTATAGAATGTGGTGCTCAGAACTGGATACATAACTCTAGCTAAGGTAGCAACTCCTGTTACCTTTTTCTTTTTCCTCTGCTAATTTGTGCCTTTATCTTACTTTCACTTTGTTTCTTTGATACACTCTATTTTGTCTTTATTATTGTTCCTCCTTATCTCTTTTTCTTTTGTCAGTTTCTTCCTATGACCAGAGCCATGGGGGGAGAGAATGGAGAAGCTTACAGGAAGTTTGTAACTTTTTGCGAATGTAATTTTTTACATGTTAGTTACATTATTTTTTTATCTGTAGTGCAAGGCTGTAGATGTTTCTCAAAACATCCGTTTCTGAAAAATGTATGTTTCATAAAACTACAATTCTTTTGTCTTAAGCTATTAGACCAAACTCTCAAGTACAAAGTAAACAGTGTTTGACTGAAGTACCAAAACTCAGGTACACTCAGGTACAAACTCAGGCAGAAGTTCAAAGGTGCACAAAGCTAATGCGCCCTGTGAATTCAGTCACCAAGATACCCATTTCTTTCCATCTATCTATCTATTGATCAGAAAACATCAGGTTTACTGTCAATTTCCTCTGTCTCACACTGAATCTTCAATGGCAAGTCTATATTTCGAAGGGTTTTATCAGTGCAAGAACTGTTTTGTTATGCCAATTAAGTTAGTGTGGATTTTAACTTGCGGGTGGAAAGCCAGGGGAGCCGCTGAACTTCCTGCTCAGCATTCACTGCAGGCAGTTTGGTCGAATTTAATGGCAGGACCTCATTAATATATTGCCAGTAAGCTACCTGCCCAAAATGGGCAGAAAGAGGCAGCTGGCTGGCAGGCGAAGATGGGGCATTCCAGAAACTGACCAGTAGCACTCCGTTAAACTGTGGTTCTGCAGGTGGGAAGTGGGAGGAGCCCGATACAGCAGAGGCACAGACTTTCCTTGTGGGGCTTGCAAGAGCACTCCAGCGCCTACTGGCCACTGAAAGAAAAGTCTTTTAAGAACATAAGAAATAGGAGCAGGAGTAGGCCATTTGGCCCCTCGAGCCTGCTCCGCCATTTAATAAGATCATGGCTGATCTGATCATGGACCCAGCTCCACTTCCCTGCCCTCTCCCCATAACCCTTTATTCCCTTATCGCTCAAAAGTCTGTCTATCTCTGCCTTAAATATATTCAATGACCCAGCCTCCACAGCTCTCTGGCGCAGAGAATCCCACAAATTTACAACACTCTGAGAAGAAATTTCTCCACATCTCAGTTTTAAATGGGCAGCCCCTTATTCTGAGACTATGTGCCCAAGTTTGCCCAGCACTGGACGCCGTTTTTTTGGCACCCAGTGAGTTTTTTGGCGCTGTAGCCCAGTTCAAAGATTCCCCAGTGTTGGGGCACCAGCGTCTACTACTAGTGGCAGAATGTTTGGCGCCATACATTCTAGCGCTGGTGTACCTGCAAAAGAAGGTTGCATGCCATTTCTGTGCATAAGGCATACTTTCCCGAACAACAAAATTTCTAAAACCGGCGCACAGACCCTAGAAGCACCGTAGAAAAACCCTTACCTGCAGTTAGAAAATGTTTTCATAAGATCACCTCTCATTCTTCTGAACATCAGTGCGTATAGGCCCAACCTATTCAACCTATCTTCATAAGTCAACCCCCTCATCTCCGGAATCAACCTAGTGAACCTTCTCTGAACAGCCTCCAATGCAAGTATATCTTTCCTTAAATATGGAGACCAAAACTGTACGCAGTACTCCAGGTGTGGCCTCACCAATACCCTGTACAGTTGTAGCAGGACGTCTCTGCTTTTATACTCCATCCCCTTTGCAATAAAGGCCAAGATTCCATTCGCCTTCCTGACCACTTGCTGTACCTGCATACTAACCCTTTGTGTTTCATGCACAAGTACCCCCAGGTCCCGCTGTACTGCGGCACTTTGCAATCTTTCTCCATTTAAATTATAATTTGCTTTTCGATTTTTTCTGCCAAAGTGCATGACCTCACACTTTCCAACATTATACTCCATCTGCCAAATTTTTGCCCACTCACTTAACCTGTCTATATCCCTTTGCAGATTTTTTGTGTCCTCCTCACAATTTGCTTTCCCACCCATCAGCAAACTTGGCTACATTACACTCAGTTCCTTCATCCAAGTCATTAATATAGATTGTAAATAGTTGAGGCTGCAGCACCGATCTTTGCGGCACCCCACTAGTTACTATATGGCAACTGGAAAATGACCCATTTATCCCAACTCTCTGCTTTGTGTTAGTTAGCCAATCCTCTATCCATGCTGATATATTACCCCCAACCCCGTGAACTTTCATCTTGTGCAGTAACCTTTTATGTGGCACTTTATCGAATGCCTTCTGGAAATCCAAATACACCACATTCACTGGTTCCCCCTTATCCACCCTGCTCGTTACATCCTCAAAGAATTCCAGCAAGTTTGTCAAAAATGATTTCCCTTTCATGCAACCATGCTGACACTGCTTGACTGCATTACGATTTTCCAAGTATCCTGATACTGCTTCCTTAATAATGGACTCCAGCATTTTTCCAACGACAAATGTTAGGCTAACTGGTCTATAGTTTCCTGCTTTCTGCCTCCTTTTTTAAATAGGGGCGTTACATTTGCGGTTTTCCAATCCGCTGGGACCTCCCCAGAATGCAGGAAATTTTGGTAGATTACAACCAACGCATCCACTATCTCTGCTGTCACTTCTTTTAAGACTCTAGGATGCAAGCCATCAGGTTCCGGGGACTTGTCTGCCTTTAGTTCCATTATTTTACCGAGTACTACTTCATTAGTGATAGTGCTGATATTAAGTTCCTCTCCCCCTATAGTTCCTTGATTATCCACTATTGGGATGTTTTTACTGTCTTCTACCGTGAAGACCAATACAAAATATTTGTTCAAAGTCTCTGCCATTTCCCTGTTCCCCATTATTAATTCCCCAGTCTCATCCTCTGGGGGACCAACATTTACTTTAGCCACTCTTTTCCTTTTTATATACCTGGAGAAACTCTTACTATCTGTTTTTATATTTCGTGTTAGTTTACTTTCATAATCTATTTTCCCTCTCTTTATTATTTTTTTAGTCATTCTTTGCTGGCTTTTAAAAGTTTCCCAATCCTTTGGCCTCTCACTAGTCTTGAACACATTGTATGCCCTTGTTTTCAATTTGATGCCATCCTTTATTTCCTTAGTTAGCCCTTCTCTTACAGTCTTTCCTTCTCATTGGGATATATTTTTGTTGTGAGTAATGAAATATCTCCTTAAATGTCTGCCACTGCTCATCAACCGTTCCACACTTTAATCTATTTTCCCTGTCCACTTTAGCCAACTCTGCTTTCATATCTTTGTAGTCTGCTTTATTTAAGGTTATGTAACACCTGGAATACTGCGTGCAGTCTTGGTTTCCATATTTACGAAAGGATATACTTGCTTTGGCGGCAGTTCAGGGAAGGTTCACTAGGTTGAGAGGGTTGACTTATGAGGAAAGATTGAGTAGGTTGGGCCTCTACTCATTGGAATTCAGAAGAATGAGAGGTGATCTTATCATTATGTATAAGATTATGAGGGTGCTTGACAAGGTGGATGCAGAGAGGATGTTTCGACTGATAGAGAAGACTAGAACTAGAGGGCATAATCTTAGAATAAGGGGCCGCCCATTTAAAACTGAGATGAGAAGAAATTTCTTCTCTCAGAGGGTTGTGAATCTGTGGAATTCGCTGCCTCAAAGAGCTGTGGAAGCTGGGACATTGAATAAATTTAAGACAGAAATAGACAGTTTCTTAAATGATAAGGGAATAAGGGGTTATGGGGAGCGGGCAGGGAAGTGGACCCAAGTCCATGATCGAATCAGTCATGATCGTATTAAATGGTGGAGCAGGCTCGAGGGGCCATATGGCCTACTCCTGCTCCTATTTCTTATGTTCTTATGTTCTTATGCATTAGCTGCCTAGACTCCATGCTAGGAGGGAATTCCCTCCCTAAACCGTCTGTTCTTACCTCCCCCTCCTCCTTTAATACCCTCCTTAAAACATACTTTTTTGATCACCCTTCCTAATATCTTCCTTTTTGGCTCGGTATCCATTTTGTGCTTACAACTCTGTGAGGCACCTTGGGGTGTATTTCTGTGTTAAAGGTGCTATGTATTTGCATGTTGATGTTGCTGTTATTGTGCTAGTAGTAGTGGTGTTGGTGGTAGTAATACCTGTAATAGTACCATGCCAGATTCTTTAAAGCTTGCCAGGGTTGGTGCACTATCCTTTGGGAGGAAGTCATGGAGTGCCAAACAGAGCAACCATTTTCATGCCTACCTCATGCTGTAACACATCCACTTTGCCAGCAATCAAATATTTGACCATAGTCTCTGTTTTGCCTCTCCATGTTAGCTTGTCCATCCTTTTGGTCTCACCCATCATTCCACCCCCTCACCCATACAGTCTTTTGCAAAGGTTGGAAACATTATGACCTTTTTTGAGTCCTTAAAATTTGTTCACAATTTTTTATCCCATTCATTTTTACCCATTTAATTTGGCACAGAAGTCATTTAAGTGCTATATGCTCAGAGCATTCTACAGTGCCTGTCAGAATGCTCCCTGTGCAAAGCTCAGGCAACTGAGGAACATGTTTAAATAAGGTTGATTTGCTGCCTTTGCACCATCCAGCCAGGCTCATCACTCTGACAGTGCACATCTTAAGCACGCACATCAGTCCTGGATGCATTTTGACATGGATCATTGAATTGGCTCTGAATTGTGTTTGGACCTGATGTTTCCATCATCAGTAGAAATGATGATGCCACAAATAAGGGTATGGATAGAGGCACTGTTTGGGATAGAAAGGAGAATGCCATTTAAAGGAAATGCCCAAGCAAAGTGAAAGGAGATGACCAGGGCAGTCAATACCAACTTCAACATGCCACAACTCAGTGCCGCAAGAAATTCAATGATCTTGGAAGTAAGGCAGGTAAGAGGAGTCAGCCACATCTTCCAAGAATGTATTGTGCTAAGCCTGTTTGCCACTTATAACCACCTTTTCCTTCTTGTGTTAATGTGCTTTAAGACCTTACTGTCATGTATCCTACTGTTGGTACTATCACAAGGTATGCCATCAGAGGGCACAGCAGTGGGAGACTTGTAGGTTACCTGTACTGGTGTGCGTGGCCTAGTATAAAAGGCAGGCCACCAGGTGTGATCCTCACTCTGGAGTTAACTAATAAAGGACTAGGGTCACTACAGTTCAAGTACAACACATTGCCTTGTGGAGTCATTACTAGAGCATCTAAGGACACAACAATTGGCGACGAGGTTACAAACTCTCACGTGGAAATGGCTACCCTTGGTACGTTGTAGCAGTTCGCCAATGGTGATGATTGGGATGCCTTTGTGGAGAGGCTAGAACATTTTTTCACAGCAAATGACCTGGAAGGCGACGACCCGGCCACACTGGCTGATAAGCGCCGAGCTATCTTGCTTACCAGTTGTGGGCCTACCGTCTATGGCCTCGTCAGGGACTTGCTGGCACCAGCGAAGACAACGACCAAGTTGTATAAGGAGCTTGTAACCCTGATCCATGAGCAACTCAAGCCCAAGGAGAGCATCCTCACAGCCAGACACCGGTTCTACACTCACCGACGGCCCGAAGGCCAGGAAGTCGCAAAGTACATCGCAGACCTCAGGAGGCTGGTGGCACTGTGCAAGTTCGGCACCCACCTCAACGAAGCACTGCATGACATTTTGTCATTGGAATTGGCCATGAGGGCCTTCTTCACAAGCTACTGTTGGTGGATACCACAGTCACACTGCAGAAGGCCATTGCTGTGAGCCAGTCATTCATGACCTCGACCTGCGGCTCTAGGCAGATGACTCACCCTCAGGACTCAAATCCGGCAGGTACTGTGCACAGAGTGGCGCCGTTTAGAGGCTGGACTGTAGAACGTGAACCCTCTCAGGGAAAAGAGAACAGGTCCCCGAGTCCCTTAACTCCAAGTCCACCGAGGGGGGCTAATCGAGTAGCACCATGCTGGCATTGCGGAGGGAATCACAGGGCTCACTAGTGCCGTTTTAAAGACTGTATGCAAAGGCTGCAGCACAAAGGGCCACCTCCAGCGAATGTGTAAGAGAAATATGACTCATTGTGCCAATGAAGAGTCTGCAGATGGCCATGAATCCAGCGTGGATTATGAATCGATAGGCAGAGAGGCAGCCCAGTACCACGGGGAGGTACATAGCATGTTTATCTGCACTATCGAGTGTTCCCCGCTGAAGATGGAAGTCGAGATAGAGGGAGTTCCAGTCTTCATGGAAGTGGACACGGGGGCGAGCCAGTCAATGATGAATCAAGGAGCCTTTGAGAGGCTATGGGATGACCCGAGTTGGTCCCGGTTCAAGCAAAGCTGCGCACCTACACCGATGAAATCATCCCAGTCGTTGGTAGCGCGAATGTAAAGGTATTCCATGGTGGCACGGTGCACAAGTTACCTCTATGGATTGTTGCAGGTGATGGACCAATGCTGCTTGGCAGAAGGTGGATGGAGAAGATCTATTGGAAATGGGAAGACTTCACCCCTCCAGCGATTGAAGCCCTCTGTGCTCAGAGGCAAAGCAAGTCCTCACCTGAGGTTGGATCTGGCACCAGACCAGCACGGCACCCGAGACACAGACTGCTCAGCACTGCTTGGAGGTGATCCAGCTGAGATGACCCGAACGTACCTTCCAAGCTCCAGTGGCAGGACTCCGGAGGAAGATAATCGGATCCAAAGGTGACTTCCCAGCTTCGGTGGCAGAACCCAGGGAGAAGAGGATCACCACAATCGACATCGTGGATGGAGGAAAGATGGTGTCCAAACCACGAGGTGAGGCGTTGAAGACTATATTTGGGGCTATATTTATATCGATGATGAATCAGATTAGACGATGGTCCATCCACCAGTCGTCAGCTCCTGTCATGGCGCGGGTGATGCGCACATCCTTGCGATCCACGGCTCAGATGATGACATAGTCGAGTAGGTGCCAGTGTTTGGAGTGAGGCTGTTGCCACGATGCCTTGTATTTGTCCCTCTGGCGGAACAGGGTGTTGGTGATGAGGAGTTCGTGTTCTAGACATTTTGTCAGGAGTAGTGTACCGCTGGAGTTGGTTTTCCCTACCCCCTCTCTGCTAATCATGCCACCCCAGAGGACTGTGTCTTTGCCGTCCCTGGCATTAAAGTCACCTCGGAGGATCAATTTGTCGCCCATGGGGACGTGGGACAGGGATGTCTTGAGGTTGGAATAAAAACCCTCTTTAGCCTCATCCGTTGCATCTAGTGTTGGGGCATACGCACTGATGTCTGTGGCGCATTGGTTCTGGGATAGGGGAGGCGAAGAGTCATGAGACATGCGTTAACCCCGCAGGGAGAGTCTTTGAGGCGATCAACCAGTTCATTTTTGACGGCGAAGCCGACTCCATGAAGGCGGCGTTCTTCCTCTGGTTTTCCTTTCCAGAAAAAAGGTGTAACCTCCACCATGTTCCTTGAGCTGGCCTTCCCTTGCCTGCCGGGTCTCGATTAGGGCGGTGATGTCAATGTCAAAACGTCTAAGTTCCCAGGCAACTATGGCAATGCGGTGTTCCAGCCTGTTGCTATTGGAATTGTCCATGAGGGTCCTGACGTTCCAGGTCCCGAACTTCATATTAGCGATGTGGAAGATGCCTGTGCGTGAGTTCTTTTAACGTGGGGTGGCCGCTGCACACCGGCAATCACACGGACTTAGCTGAGCAAGGTCTTGGTCCAGTGGCAAGGGGGCCCAAGATGACTGGAGACCAGGCACTGCTGTATAAGCCTAATTGCCTACGGCGAGGTGTTGGCCACAAGCTTGGCGCTGGGTAGCGCCATTGATGGTAGATGGCCCGAGGCTTGGTTAGAGGGCAGGCATTAGGAAGGTCAGCTGTCCGCTAGGGTTCCGAGGGATGTTTTGGAAAGTTTCTTCCCAAGGTTAAAGATTTCCCCAAAGATTTCCAAGTTGTTTGAAAAGTTTAAGGGTTTAAAAGTATTTCTGAATTATTTAAAAAAAAGTTACACAGGTTGATTGAAAGTTTAATAAATAGATAAAGTTGATTTAAAAAAAGTCTAAAATGTAAATCAAGTTGTTTAAAAATTAGAAAAAATTAAAGTTCTCTAAGTTGATTAAAAATTTAAAAGTTTTCCCGAATTGTTTAAGAAGTTTAAAAGTTGATTCAAAGTTTTAAAAATTAAGTCCCTTCTGCCGGTTGAACGCCAGCCCTGGAGTCACTTTGGTCGGTTCAACACCGGCCCCGAAGTCCCTTTGGCCGGTTGAACGCCGGCCTCAGAGTCTCTTCGACCGACTCGATGCCGGTCCCAGGCAGGATGTTTCACAGTCGCTGCAGGAGGTCCAGCTGGGAGGCCCAAGTCGCGAGAACACACCAGCGAGTTCACACTGGGGAGAGGCCATTCACCTGCTCTGAGTGTGGGAAGGGATTCACTCGGTCATCCGACCTGCTTACACACCAGCGAGTTCACACTGGGGAGAGGCCGTTCACCTGCTCTGAGTGTGGGAAGGGATTCACTCGGTCATCCCACCTGCTGACACACCAGCGAGTTCACAAGTGACTGCAGGAGTTGGAATCTGCTGTTATTACTGCTGTTAATCACATCCCGACTGAACCATGTTCATTCTGACAGTTGGGGTTTGTTTCTGCTGATGTTAATAACCCTATAACTGGGCTGGACTTTAATATTCTGGATATATTGCTGATTGTGTTCTCGGGGCTGCAGTGTCCATTTAAGAAACACTGTATGTTATCTTTCCCCCTTAATTCAGCGACTCTCAACAGAAAGTTAGTTTGCAATAAAATTATGAACTTTTACTTTAATCCTAAACTGATCTTTGGTACAAAATCTACAATAGTGTGTGAAAGTTTCCACTGAATAAAATCTCCAATTAGAAAAAAAAAAAATACAGTACAGGGCAGAACACGGGCTGGAATCACCACCACACCTGCTCTCTCCCCTGCTCCCGGGCTGGGTCTGTCCTCCGCCTCCGGGCTGAGTCTGTCCTCCGCTCCCGGGCTGGGTCTGTCCTCCGCTCCCGGGCTGGGTCTGTCCTCCGCTCCCGGGCTGGGTCTGCCTTCCGGTCCCGGGCTGGGTCTGTCCTCCGGTCCCGGGCTGGGTCTGTCCTCCGTTCCCGGGCGGGGTCTGCCCTCCGGTCCCGGGCTGGGTCTGTCCTCCGTTCCCACGCTGAGTCTGTCCTCCGCTCCCGGGCTAGGTCTGTCCTCCGCTCCCGGGCTGAGTCTGTCCTCCGCTCCCGGGCTGGGTCTGTCCTCCGTTCCCGGGCTGGGTCTGTCCTCCGCTCCTGGGCTGGGTCTGTCTTCCGCTCCCGGGCGGGGTCTGCCCTCCGCTCCCGGGCTGGGTCTGTCCTCCGCTCCCGGGCTGGGTCTGTCCTCCGCTCCCGGGCTGGGTCTGTCCTCCGTTCCCGGGCTGGGTCTGCCCTCCGCTCCCGGGCTGGGTCTGTCCCCCGTTCCCGGGCTGGGTCTGTCCTCCGCTCCCGGGCTGGGTCTGTCCTCCGCTCCCGGGCTGGGTCTGTCCTCCGTTCCCGGACTGGGTCGGTCCGCTCCCGGGCACGGTCTGTCCTCCGCTCCTGGGCGGATCTGTCCTCCGCTCCTGGGCGGGGCCTGTCCTCCACTCCTGGACTGGGTCTGTCCTCCACTCCCGGACTGGGTCTAACCTCCGCTCCCGGGCTGTGTCTGTCTGCTTCCGAGCAGAGTCTATCCTCTGCTCCCAGGAAGGGGTCTGTCCTCCGCTCCCGGGAGTGGTCTGTCCGCTCCCGGGCAGGGTCTGTCCTCCCAGGCAGCCGGGATAGGAGCAGGCCGGTAAGGGGTCCTTTCCGAACTAACCCCCCGACAGCGACATTCCGACTGCACACCGTTCCCTCAGTACTGACCCTCCGCTGTGTGCTACCCACTGCAAGCTGCACCACTGCGTCGACGAGCTGTGCACTAGCTTTTAGTGATATGTGTACATGGATACTTAAATCTCGAGCTCCGAGTCTCTTATCATTAAGAAATCTACCATTCCCAATATTGGCTGCCTCAAGAGGAAATATTTACTGATCATATGCTGATATGCAGATATAAATATAAACTAAGATCAATTTCTGATCTCTTACATTACACCCTAATGCATTTAGTATCTATATTCATACAAGATCATTAGCAAGTGCAATTTTGTTTTAGTCACTCTGGTGCCATTGACAAAGATCTGTAATCACTGCATTATAATTTGAAGTGTTGTTCTTCCTGTTATGCTCAGTATTATAGTCCAAAATCATCTTGGACTAATAATATTTGAATTCTGTAAATGGAGTCTTGTGCTTTGCTCTGGATTGAACGGCACCTTCTTAAAATAGATAAACACTGGAACATAATTCTTAAAATATATATCACAAATACAGACATATTTGTTTTATAAATAAACTGCGAACAATGTATTTGGAGTATATATGTTTCTTAAAACTACAATTCTCTGTTCAGATGATCGATTGAATTCTCCAGTAGGAAGTTGCCATAGCAGATCTACACTCGTACAAATTCGCAGAAGTATATGTTCATTGATAGGCAATGGTTCTGCACCATGCCATTCCGATTGCCCAGGTACTCGTATTTTATGAAAAAGCTCAGAATTTTCAATTTATGGCAATAGTATTTATTTTGTATCATAGGTCCTATTTCATAGTCCAATTTCTTCATCCAAAAAAGCAAGATATAGGTATATTACCAATGGACAACAACTCATTCTAGGCTCTGTAGAATTGGGGGTTACGGGGAGTAAACAAAAAAAGTGAGTAACGCAGCAGCATACACAAAGATAGATGGTCAAAGAATTGTCGGGAGCAAAAAATAATGAAGAAAATTGACTGAGGAGTCAATTTATTTGTCTCTACCTGGTGTAAACAGAGTGCTAGCATCCTGAAAATGTCATTGGTCTACTTACTGGCCCGTTTATGTTGGCACCCCAGCCATTACCATCTTAGATAGGGTCTTGGGAGGAATGGCCAGAGCCCCCGTCTGTTTCAAGTCACATTTAATATGCAAATTAGGGTCCAATGAAATTAGGTCCTGCGCACTTTCCACCTATCTAAACTGGCGCAGAGCGGCATAGTCAGTGATCCTGACAAAATGTGGCCCAAAGAAATGGTTAACTTTTATTTTTGTGGGGCAAATAGGGGCCAGAATGCTCCAGCCTGTGCATAGCTGCCCTTGGGATTGTCTCCCCGCAATCCACCCCCCCACCACCACAAACCCCATCGGACTATGCATAGGAGCCAGTCTATTTCCCATCTTCCCAAAATGGAAGTTGCTTTAGAAGACTGGTTTGGCGCGCACAGCTCACCGGCTGAATACAAATGAGGTTTGGGCCTCAAAATGGCTTTGGTTTCACAGCAGTTACAACAGGCAGGAGGTGGGCATGCTTTGCCTGCTACCTGCCTGTTCACCATATAATCTGAAAATCAGCCACTGAGAAACAAGCTTTTCATTAACAATTTAATGAAAGCTACTTGGGCCCTTAAAAATCCACTTTGGCCTTTCACCAATATTTGAGGATCTAATGTAACAGGACCCTGTCTCATTTTACACCATATTGCCGCAGTCCTGCTTGAAATCCAGGTGTGCAAAGAACAAAATCCAGACTATAATTTTTAAAAACATGCAGTCTGTTCATACGAAATCTTTTACCATTCCCAATGTTGACAATCTCAAAAGGAAATATATACCGATTATGCTGATATACCAGTCTAAAGAGAAACCAAGATTACCTTCTGACATACTTCACATATTAATGAATTTAGTATCTAATAATAGACATTCATTAATAAGTGAAACTTTACTTCACTAATCCGAGTGTCATTGACACACAACTGTAATCACAATGCATTATAATTTGAGGTGTTATTCTTTCTGTCCTTATTCTCAGTATTACTATCATAAATCACCTTGATCTAGTAATGTGTCAATTCTGTATGCTAAGAGTCTTTGCACTGGACTGAGCGGCATCTTCTAGAAATATATAAACACTGGAACATAATTCTTAAACTATATAACGCAAACACAGATATTTGTTTTTATAAATAAAGCGAAAAACAGACCAACAATGTATTTGGTGTATATATGTTTTTTAATCTACAATTCTTTTGTGTTCAGATAATAAAATGAGTTCTCCGGTAGAAAGTTGCCAAAGTAAGTCTACTGACGCAAAGCATAGCAGAAGTATAAGTTCATTGACCAGCAAAAGTCCTGGTCCAAGTCACTCTGATTGCCCAGGTACTATTTGCTTATGAGAAAGCATTGAATTTTCAGTTTCTGCCAAAAATGTTTCTTCTGTATCACAAGTTATAATTTAAGTGTCAAACTTCTAGTCATCATCAAAATTGGTTGATTTGAGGCAAGGGTTATGATATTAGAACCACTCTGGCTACTATTTTGTTAGTCAGATGAAAGTTGAGACACTAGGAAGATGGTAGAATTGAGTGCAAAGCTGCCACACCAATGATTTGTTTAGGTGAAAATAACCAAGTGTTTATGGGGGCCAATATTTCTCCCAAAGGCTATGATGTGGAGCTTACCAAAAGTGGGCTTCGCTGGGACACACCTGAAACTGCTGTATTTCTGTGGTCAGGTAGTTTGCAGTCTTCTGCTAGGGATTGCATCCCACTTTAGTATGCACATCCATTACAGGAGGCAATGAGAATGCTGCAACCTTTAACGGCCTGCATCAGCTTAGGAACATAGGAACAGGAGATCCTATGTTGCCCCTTGAGTTGCCAAAGTAAGTCTACTGTCGCAAAGCATAGCAGAAGTATAAGTTCATTGACCAGCAAAAGTCCTGGTCCAAGTCACTCTGATTGCCCAAGTACTATTTGTTTATAAGAAAGCTTTGAATTTTCAGTTTCTGCCAAAAGTGTTTCTTCTGTATCACAAGTTATATTTCAGTGTCAAACTTCTAGTCATCGTCAAAATTGGTTGATTTGAAGCAAGGGTAATGATATTAAAACCACTCTGGCTACTATTTTGTTAGTCAGATGCAAATTGAGACACTAGGAAGATGGTAGAATTGAGTGCAAAGCTGCCACATCAATGATTTGTTTAGGTGAAAATAACCAAGTGTTTATGGGGAGCCAGTATTCCTCCCAAAGGCTATGATGTGGAGCATACCAAAAGTGGACTTCGCTGGGACACACCTGAAACTGCTGTATTCTGTGGTCAGGTGGTTTACATTCTTTTACTAGGGATTGCATCCCACTATAGTATGCACGTCCATTACAAGAGGCAATGAGAACGCTGCAACCTTTAATAGCCTGCAGCAGCTTAGGAACATAGGAACAGGAGATCCTATGTAGCCCCTCGAGCCTTTTCTACCATTCAATGAGATCATGGCTGATCTATGACCCAACTCCATATACCTGCCGATGCCCCATATCCCTTAATACATTTAGTTACAGAAATCTATCAATCTCTGATTTAAAATTAACTATTGGCCCAGCATCAACTGCCGTTTGCGGAAGAGCGTTCCTAACTTCTACCATCCTTTGCGTGTAGAAGTGCTTCCTAACTTCCCTCCTGAAAAGCCAGGCTCTTGATTTTAAGCTATGTCCTCTAGTTCTAGATTCCCCAGTCAGCGGAAATAGTTTCTCGCTATCTACCCTATCACTTCCCCTTAATATCTTGAAAACCTCGATCAAATTACCCCTTAATCTTCTAAATTCCATAGAATACAATCCCAGTTTGTGTAGCTTAAAGATGCTGTTGGTTTCAAAGCATTGTGGCTTTGTAGAAGAATATGGCAGGAGGTGCCGTAAAGGATCAGTGCAAGCAGCACTGACCACAAAATATTGCTGAAGTTCAGGAAAAAAATTAACTATCTCACCAGGACGGGCAAGGTAAGTTATGTCAATGAAACTTTTACTTGACTTCGGAAAAAAACTAGTTGAAAGTGATATGTGAGGTTTTATTATGAGGAGCAAGCATTTCAATGGTGTAACTGTAAACACTTGATTATGGCTGACCCAGGAAGACTAAAGTTTTCCTTTTATTGCCAATCCAAAGGATAAGAAGAGTAGTAAAATTTTACCGTTTACCTTGATTAATGTTTGCTGAGCTATGAGACAATTTGTATACTCCCTCATTGAGAGTAGATAAGTTTGATCATTAAATGAGATAGGGATTTAAACCTATATCCTTCCATTGGGAGTGTTGCTTTCTAAAATAAGCAGACAGTATACTTTATCTGACATTGGAATCATCGGGCCCAAGTTTCCACATGATTTGCGCCTGATTTTTAGGAGCAACTGGTGGAGAACGGACTATCTTAGAAATCGCAATTCTCCACATTTTTTTTTCTGCAGTTCTAGTCAGATAGAACAGTTCTACTTTGGAACAGAATTTTTTCTTCAAAAGGGGGCGTGTCCGGCCACTGACGCCTGATTTCAAAGTTTCCACAGTGAAAACGTACTCCAAACTAACTTAGAATGGAGCAAGTGAAGATTTTTGTAGAACTGAAAAAACCTGTTCTACACATTAAAAAATCAGGCGCAGGTTACAAATTAGGCATCCAGAACGAGGTGGGGGGGGGGGAGGGAACTCATTAAATTCTACAATAAATCCTTATTTATACTTCTACAAATATTATACAAATAAATCCAACCTGAATAAACATTTCTAAGCAAAGAAAAGATTAAATAAACCATCTTCCTACCTGTGTGAAAGTGCTTCAGCCAGCCTCACACGTTCGTTCGTTCGTTCCCGACGGCAGGGGGGGGAGGAGGAAGACGTTCCCGACGGCGGGCGGGCCCGACCGCAGCGGGGGGAGGGGGGGTAAGGAAGACGTTCCCGACGGTGGGCGGGCCCGAACGCAGCGGGGAGGGGAAGGAAGACGTTCCCGACGGTGGGCGGGCCCGAACGCAGCGGGGGGGGGGGGGAGGAAGACGTTCCCGACGGCGGGCGGGAAGGAGACAGTGAGAAGGCTGCAGGAAGCCTCAGTGCTGATGTGCTGATGGCAATGTGCTTTTATTAAAAAATGTTCAAAAATTAATCAGCTACAAAGAACTACAAAAATGGCCGAGTGCCAATGTTTCCTTCACACTGCGCGAACACTTCAACGCGCACGCGCAGCGTTGCCGGCAGGAAAAAAACTAATTTAAATAGTACCCGCCCCCTCCCACTTACAAAATCGGCGCGAGTGTAGGCTCCGCCCCCCTGGGCGCCGCGCCAAACAGACAAGGAGCTGCAGGGCTCTCCAGAATCGCGAGTTTTTTTTCCGGCGCTGTTTTAGGCGCGAAAAATGGGCGCCCAGCTCGGAGGGGCGCCCGTTTTTTATCGTGTTTAAACTTTGGCCCAAAGTGTTTAATACAGATATGTAAGTGTTAAAGCATGCTTTTGAGTGCCACTGACAGTTTTACTTATCTAAGTACTTTTGGACTCTGGTTTTCGACAATGAGTTTACTTGTCAACAACAACACTTATTGGTTTGTAACCAGTATTTGTATGAAATGTTTATTTGAAGTGCCTGTTAATCTTCAGAATCTGAGCAAATTTTCAACCAAGGAAAAACACATTTCATCGCCAAAATTTATGATGGGAAAGTAAGACAGAAGTATAAAATTAGATTGCATTTTAAACTGAAAGAAAACAAACAGGCAAATAGGTTAGGATATGTAAAATAGAGTTGGATAGTTAAAAAAAATGAAAAATTAAAATTAAGTAAAATATGAGAACAAGAATTGGAATCAAAAGGAATTCAGTAGCAAAGAGAGTACAACGGTAAGTACAAGCAAAGTACTTAATGTTTTTAGGATTAGGTAAAATTCTGTTGCATGGTCTAAAAATCTGTGCTTTTAGCAGCACACGGCTGGTGTAATTCTTCCAGGATTGCAGCAGAGGGGGCAGGAGTTCCACAGCCTACATTCCGGTGAGCAGTTGGTATACCAGGATGAACCTGGCATTCTCACTGATAGCTGCAGGAAAACAACAACAAGGTTCATTGGATTACAATCATTCCTGGATGTGGGTTCAGTTGTTTATTAATTCTTCCAATTGATGCTTGTTCAGGCCTAGCATTCGCTATAATTATTAACATGCATATGAAAAACAGATATGAGTTCTGTATAAAAATGGAGACCAAGGATTTAGATGAATATGTTTCTTAAAAGTACAATTCTTTTGTATTCAGATGAAAGATCTAATCAACAGAATCTGACTGTAGTATCAACACAATGCAGACATATAAGTTCAGGGATGGACAGCAGTAATGCTGAATGTCAATCCAATACTACAGGTACTGATTTTATTTTGTTAGAAAGCACTGAAATTGTAGTTTTTGCAATGATTAATTCTCTACCATCATGAGCGATATTTCATCACTGAATTTCAAATAAACATAGTAATATTTAATTTAAAAGAAGACGAATGATTTGGAACCAGTTTTAATGCCTGTTTTGCTGGTTAATTGTCAATTGAGGTGCTAAGGAGAGAACAAAATAAAATGCAAGCTTTCATGTCAATATTTGGGTAGATGAAGGACAGATTTTCCTACTCTCCCCTTGTCCTGAAGTATGCTGCTCCAGTCCAACCCCAGAATCACCTGGGTTTCCTGCCGAGGGCCATTTACAGGATCCATGAATATGTCCGGCACAGATCCATCCCTGGTAAGGCCTAGCACTGATTGGAGAGGGGAGGGCAGAAAAGTAGGACCCAGCTGCAGACCTAAGTCCCTCAGCCTCGGCCATTTAAACTTAAGGCTAATGATGGAGATTGGCGACCAGAAGATGTCACCTGAAGTCTTCTTGGACTGACACAGCACCCCCATGGACTCGCCAGTCAATAGGTGTCCAGCAGCAGATCACAGCGCCAAATTCTTTGGGCACGCTTGTGCACAGCTGACATTTGCATTATAGAATGAGGCAGGAAACTGGAAATGCCTCATTAGCATGTTTCAGAATGGTCTATAACTACTGCAGGTGGAGGTCAAGCTCTACCACCTCCCCCAAAGGAAAGCCTTAGAAATCCTGGGACTGTACAGTACAGGGAGTGCTGCATTGTCAGAGGTGCAATCTTTCGGATGAGACATTAAATCAAGGCTCAATTTGCCCTCTCCGGCGGATGTAAAACATCCCATGGCACTATTTAAAAGAGCAAGGGAATTCTCCACGGTGTCCTGGCCAATATTTATCCCACAACCAACATCACTAAAACAGATAATTTGGTCATTATCACTGTGGTATATTCTCTACGACATCACAACACACAGACTTTACAACATGGCTCTTAAAACAGGAACTTGTCAGGTGACCTGTCACCTGATGCTTTATTATTGTAAACAGCAATGGCTGCATTACCACAGTAGTTCACAAGGTGGAGTAGTAGTCCGCTAGATGGGACTATATATTACACTTCTCTCTCTTTAATGAAGAAGTAATTCTAACAAAATAATTACCTTACATAACTTGCATGGTTATATATAAAAGATTTGGGGCTAGATTTTCCACTTTTGTGCTTATCGCCCAAAAATGGGCGTTTATTCCGGCATGGGCTGTAAAAAAGGGTTTTCAAATCGCTGGCTTCTCACCCATTCTCAAAGCAGCTAGTCTCCATTTTTTTAAATGGGCATTACCGTGAGCGATATGAAATGGTTAAATCTCGCTGACCTGCCGTAAAGTGTCGCCGTCCTTAGCAACGGCATGGCAACGCTCAATTCCTGTGATTCAGGAGGTTAAAGATCATCATGACATGTGCAGAAGAGGAGACAGAGAGAGAGGGAGCTCAAAGGGACTGAAGGCGTGTGTGGCTGTGGTGTGTGCTTGTTTGGCTGTTCTGGCAGGCACGAGGGAGATTCACCAGCAGCAAAAAGCCTACTAAGCACCAAGAACATAGTTTTTGTCCAACAAATAAGATATAACATGGAAGTGATGGTGGAGGGCCTGGAGCTGGTAGCCAGGAACACTGGTGGCAGAGGGCTCCCAGTGGTCCTGGAGCGCGGCACTGCACCCCAAGGTGCCGCACCCCCATTGCCAACCACACATGAGAGCCAGGAGCAACATCTTGCTTCTGGCTCGGAGCACGTTCCCACCTCGGGACCGTCCTCTCCCGTATCCATCCAAGCAGCATTTTGGCCATCATCCCTCCCCCGCCCCCAATCCCCAATGAGCTCCTCTGCCAGGTGGCTTGGAGTCAGGAGGGGAAGGGATAGATGCGGGTTGGGGGGGGGAGGGGGGAGGGTTGGTTTTGACAGATATACTGATGATTTCAGATAAATGTTCGGTTTAAATGTTTTTTATTTAACAAAACCTTGTTATGCATTGGCTCAGATAGCTGCACCGTTACGTGCTGGTGATTCCTTAACATCAAAGGGTATAATAACACTTAACTTCAATCAACTTAAACTTTAACTGTCACCAAGGTGATGCCCACTATTGATGTATCACCTGCGCACCCAACAGTGTGTCAGCCTTGTAAATAACGCCAACGTTCTTTCAGGCAAAGCGATCATTGATGAGCTCCTGACGTAAGGCTCTTGCAGCTATCATGCCACCACGGGCCCTTTCATGCGGTCTACAGGGAGAGGGGCATGGCTTCAGCATCAGCCTGATTGTCTAGGCTGATGTCAGTGCCCGCCTCCTCGTCCTCTTTCCTCTCTCTGGTGAGGTGGACTGTCAGGCTCATCAGGCAATTCTTGTCCACTCCTGATAGCCAAGTTTTGCAGCATGGAGCACACTATCACGAATTGAGCTACCTGCTCAGGGTGGTATTGGAGGTTGCCTCCTGAGTGGTCCAAGCATCTAAAGTGCTGCTTCAGCACTCCAGTGGTTTTCTCAACGATATTGCAAGTGGCTCTGTGGCTCTCGTTGTATCGCCTCTCGGCTTCAGTGTGGGTGTCACGCAGGGGGGGTCATCAGCCAGGTGGCGAGGCCATATCCTTTGTCATCAAGCATCCAACAGTAACCACGTGGCTCATTGTTAAACAAGTCAGATACAGTGGTCTCACACATGGATGCTGCCTGGAAATTTAACATTCACTGCCAGTATAATTTTCTGGTGGTTGACAACCAGTTGGATGTTCAGGGAGTGGAATCCCTTGCAGTTCCTGAAAAGCTCTGCATCCTGAAAAGGTGTCTGCATTGCGATGTGCGTACAGTCTATTGCTCCCTGCACCTTGGGGAAGTTTGCAATTCTGGAGAATCCTAGAGCCCTCTCACTCTGTGCCTTCCTGATCATAGGAAAGCTGATCAAGTCCCTTCTGCATGCATACAGGGCTTCAGTGACCTGTCTAATGCAGCAATGTGTGGCATGCTGAGAAAGTCCGTAAATGTCGCCAGCGAATGTCTGAAAAGAACCCGAGGCGTAGAACGACAGTGCCACGTGACTTTGACTTTGATGGACAGTGCAGTACTGATGGTGCTGGCAGGCTGCAGATCTCCCCTTATCAGCTGGCATACCTCAGTGATATCCTCCTTGTGGAAGCGCAGTCTCCGAAGGCATGGGCTGTTGGGCAAGTCGAGGTAAGAATGCTTCTCTCTGTACTTGTGGGGGGTGTAACGTCTGGTCCTCCTCATCAGTCTGGCACGTCTAATATTGAGCACATAATGCTGTGGAGCGTACCTTTGGCGATCTCGAGTCTGCTGCATGTAATTGGTCATCAAGAGAGGGTGAGAAAGGACAGGCCCCATTGCAGTAGCTCTCTGTTTTCCACCGATTGGTCACAAAGAATGTATGTCTCAACGAAGACACCTATTAAATTCCAATCGGTCACAGTATGGTCAAGATGTTTGTAGAGATGTTCACATCAACTCCAATGACCTGCAGAGTACATCCGAACTCTCCAGAGGTTGAAGCACAGCAGCCTTTTAAAGGACGTGACGTGATGTAGCACATGACATCCATAAGGCTATGATTAGTTCTGATTCGTTCCGGTTAGTTCCACTTTTTCTGGGTGTTTTTTTGGGCGAGTGATGTGGGCGATATGTATGCAAGGTGGTGAAAGTGATGTTGGGCGATCTCATGGCCGCAAGTTTCGGTAAATATGCTCTTTAGGGCCAAAAAAAGTGGGCGGGCGATATTACTGAATCTCAGCGTTAAATCAGTGCGGAAATTAACGCTGTGCGATATTATGGGCGTTGATTTCGCCCATTCTGATGATTCTGCCTAAAAAAGGTGGGCTGGGGTAATTATTTTTCCCGGCAATAAGTTTCTGAAAAATGGGTGTCAGTTTCCATTTTGTGGCTAAATGGGCGATATCTGGGCGTTATACGTCATTTCAGCAGTAAAGTGGGTGTTAAGCATGCAAAAAAAAGTGGAGGTTCTAGCCCACGGACTTATTTTGCCATATTTACAAATCAAACTTAACCACAGGTTTTCAGTCTCGAAGGGGATACCTTCACTCTTGAACAGAACCTTCCAAACATGGTGACGAACATAGATTCATTCTAGGCTGATCCTGAGGAAAGTTTCCTCCGAGGGATACCCATGATCTACATTTGAACTCTCTACAACTTCAGACTGTTTGTCTGCCTGACTTGGACTCAGACTTAAATTCTGACTTTCTCTTGGGTTTGTTTCTACTACGTCTGATATAGGATTTGCTACTGGTACTGTACTTGTAATAAGACTATCTGATGAGTCAGAAATAATCGAATCATTCCAACTTCCGATTCCTTCCATATCTGTAGGTAATCTGATCAATGTAAACAAACCTAACCTGTCCATGATCAAACATCTTGACCAAATATGTGCGAGGACCACATATCTTCACTATTCTTCCTGGTAACCACTTTAACCATTTATGGTGATGGTTCTTCACTCTCATCTTCTGATTTAATTTCACACTTCTCTTTCTTACTCTACCTTTATCATGATTCTCTTTCTGTCTTAATTGTTTCTCTTCTACTGACTGTGCCAAGTTTGGCTTTAACAACGACAACCTGGTTCGTGATTGTCGTTTGAGAAACAACTCTGCTGGTGTTCTATCAGTAGTTGTATGAGGATAAGTGGTCAGAAAATTAGTAAATTTGTGGGCCAACGACAACTATTGTTTCTTTGGATTTGGATCCAACATTTGCTTGATGAGGGCACATTTTACAATTTGTTCTGTGCGCTCTGCTGCAGGGATTGGTGCTGGGTCCTCAACTATTTACAATTTATATCAATGTCTTGGATGAAGGGACCGAGTGTAATGTAGCGAAGTTTGCTGATGATACAAAGATGGGTGGGAAAACAAATTGTGAGGAGGACACAAAATCTGCAAAGGGATATAGACAGGCTAAGTGAGTGGGCAAAAATTTGGCAGATGGAGTATAATGTGAGAAACTGAGGTTATCCAGTTTGGCAGAAAAAATAGGAAAGCAAATTATAATTTAAATGGAGAAAAACTGCAACGTGCTGCAGTACAGATGGATCTGAGGGTCCTTGTGCATGAAACACAAAATGTTAATATGCGGATACAGCAAGTAATCAGGAAGGCAAATGGAATGTTGGCCTTTATTGCAAGGGAGATGGAGTATAAAAGCAGAGAAGTCCTGCTACAACTGTACAGGGTATTGGTGAGGCCACACATTGAATACTGTGTACAGTTTTGGTCTACGTATTTAAGGAAGGATATATTTGCATTGGAGGCTGTTCAGAGAAGGTTCACTAGGTTGATTCTGGAGATGAGGAGGTTAACTTATGAATATAGGCTAAGTAGGTTGGGCCTATACTCATTGGAGTTCAGACGAATGAGAGGTGAACTTATCGAAATATATAAGATAATGAGGGGACTCGACAAGGTGAATGCAGAGAGGATATTTCCACTCATAGGGGAAAATAAAACTAGGGATATAGTCTCAGAATAAGGGGCCGCCCATTTAAAACTGAGATGAGGAATTTCTTCTCTGAGGGTTGTAAACCTATGGAATTCTCTGCCCCAGAGAGCTGTGGAGGCTTCGGTCATTGAATATATTTAAGGCACATATTTGAGCGATAAGGGAATAAAGGGTTATGGGGAGCTGGCAGGGAAGTGGAGCTGAGTCCATGATCAGAGCAGCCATGATCTTATTAAGTGGTGGAGCAGGCTCGAGGGGGCCAGGTGGCCTACTCTTGCTCCTACTTCTTATGTTCTTATTTGAAGCAGTGTAATACGGTGGAACCGTGGTATGTTTCACACCATTTTTGCTTGTGAACTATGCAAATTCTTCTGAACAAAATTGTGGCCCATTATCAGACACAATTTCTTCTGGGAGGCCATATGAAGAAAATAATCTTTGCAAATGGTCTAGTGTTTTACTTGTTACTTTCTGCATCGGAAACACCTCTACCCACTTCGAATGGCTATCAATCACAATGAACAATTGCAGTACTTCTAGCTCAGCAAAATCATTATGTAATCTTTGCCACACCCTGGGAGGCCATTTCCATGGCTGTAATGGTACTGATGGTGGTTTCTTGCTTACCGATTGACATGCTGTACACTGACTAACGATGTACTCTATATCTTTATCTAGACCTGGCCACCATAAGTAACTGCATGCAAAACTCTCGGTCAAGCACATTCCCAGGTGCTGGTCATGAAGATCTCCTAATAATTTGGACCCAAATTTATTTGCTATAAGCACTCTTGCACCCCACATGAGGCAATCTTTATCCCATGAACAGTTCATTCCTACGAACGAAGTCTGCATGAAAATCTTACTCTGTTACCTGGTTTGGCCAGCCATTTGCGATGTAATCCTATACCTTTGACATAACTGGGTCATGTTTGATTGCTCTACCAATCTCGTCAGCTGTGATTGGCAGTTCATCAATGTATGTAAAAAGAACAATTCTTCCCTGTTGGGTGTAACTTGTGATGGGGAAGGCAACCTGGACATAGCATCAGCATTACTATGATCAGCTGATGGTCTGTGATCAATGTCATACGTATATGCTGACAAAATCAACGCCCATCTCTGCATTCAGACTGCAGCTAAGGTTGGAACTGGGGACTTTGGATGGAGGATTACTGTCAGGGGCTTATGGTCCGTAACGATGGTAAACTTACAACCATACAAGTATTTGTGGAACTTCTTGACCCCAAAAATTAATGCCAAAGCTTGCATTATTACCAGGAGAAGGACCCAGGGAAGCGGGGGAACGTATATTCCAGTTATGTAAAAGTTTTGGAACTAATTGGATTGCTATCAGTCATTACGGGAATGGTACACATAGAAAGATTATTTTGACTCTCTTACCCGCTTCAGTAGTTCTGGAAGTAGATGCTTGGGGCGGGGATGATAGTTTTGATAAATGGTTGGCAAGGGTGGAAAGCTTGTATCAGAGAGCTGCAGGTATCCCAGTCATGGAAGTGAGACAGGGGTTACAGCAATGGAAGGCAGAGGGCCTGAGTGGATGAATCCTGCGAGGAGTCGCATAAAATGAATAGGACCAGGTGGTACCTGGATCCCGACCCGTCTGTTGATAGAGGACAGGGATAGACTGGCTAAAGAATTAGAAAAGTTAAATGAAAAGTTGAAGAATCAGGAAAGAGAAGCTAGAGTCACAGAAAGGAATGATACGTTAGTTCAGTTGGTGAGGCTAGGGGTAGATTCCGCAGGTGAGGAAGGATTCCTATAGGGATGCTGCTGAAATTGGTATGTCATCTAAATAACATACTACACATTCAATGCCTTGCAGAATCTGGTTCATCACCCCTTGAAATAAGGCGGGGGCGGAAGACACTCCAAATGGTAGCCTATTAAATTGATATAGGGCTAGATGAATATTTATAGTCAAGCATGATTTGGACTCCTCATCTAGTTCAAGCTGTAAGTAGGCATTTGTGAGATCTAACTTTGAGAAGATCTGATCACCTGTCTGCGTTGTGAACAAATCTTCTACATTTGGCAATGTATTGGGGAGATTACCCTCTAGAACCTGGTTTACGGTTACTTTATAATCACCACACAACCTTATCTTACCATCAGACTTAGGTACAACAACAATGGGTGTAGCCCAATTACATAGATCTACCTTAAAGATAATGTTCTCAGTCTCTAGTCTTTTGAGTTCTTGCTCAACTTTCTCCTCGAGTGCGTATGGTATGGCACGGCAAAAGGCTTGCAGTAAACTGGGCAAGCGTCCTTCTGTACCCTGACACTCGCCTTGAAGCCTTGGATCGGACTGCCTGCTTCGCAGAACATCTTCGGATAATTCTTGATGACATCATCCTTCAATGCAAATCTCATTTCAACACGAAAATCTCATTCCAATCCAGCTTCAGTGATCGCAACCAATTTCTACCTAGTAAGGCAGGCTTGTCTCCTGCCTCTACTAAGAGAGGCGAGCTGTGAAATTGACCGGTACGGTGATACGATCTGTGGGAGCGCACGCCCACATTTCTGAAACATTTTGCTTCGGCCGTGGTCTGGAGATATCGAAAGGGTTAAAAGTTGGAAGATTGAAGTTTGGATTAAAACAGAGGATGTTTGGATCGAAACAGGCTGCTAGACGATATGAGGTCATTTAACTGTATGTTGAGCATTTGAGTGTAACTTGTTACGATGCGAATAATAATCTGAGTTGTGTATAATAATTCATGACATTGTCTTTATTTGAGTGTACCTTGTTTCTCTGTGAATAATAATTTGATGACGTCATCTGTATGTTAAACGATCTGGTTTGTGTATAGTAATTCAGAAAGCAGTTAGCCGTGATTTCAGGACAATGCCATTTTGATTCTACATCGTCTGAATGTTAATTGTCTAAATGTACTATGCAAAGATACAAAGTTCAAAGGCTTTTTTGGTGCAAAGATGAGCGTTTGACACACACACGAGACACTGAACATTCGGAAGGCGTGTGCCTCTCAAGCAGCCACTGGAATCGAGTAAGCAGAAAGTTGGCTTGTGAAGTGTTTGTGTCTCAGTAGCATTCATACTGGGTTTGTTTAGTATGAATGTTTAAATAAAAGGCCCAATCCTGCCTTTACTACAACTGAGTGTGTGTGTAATTTGACGTTTAAAGCAACGAAGTGAAAAGAGCAAGAAAGCCGCACAACACGACCTACCACAGGAATTTGCTCTCCTGTGTAGCCTTGCAGCTCTACCTTGGATTTCTCCAATGGGAAATCATGCAATTTGTCGAGATATAGCGATTCCGGCACTACGCTCACGGATGCACCAATGTCGATTTCCATAGGTATCTTGGTTCCTGCAATGTCTACTTGGATGATGATATTTTTTGAATCACTGTTGGATACCCTTGTGCTCTTGATGCTGTGTATCTCTTTGTCCTGTTGCTTTTCTTCCATGCTATGTAGTCTCTGGGGATTTCTACTTATAGCCTTGAAAGTTCATTCGGCATGCCTACGCAAGATACCCAGTTTTCCTGCAGAAGAAACACTCTGCCTTCACATATGGACAACTTTGAGCAATGTGTTGTCCCAGGCACCGATAGCACGACTTCAATGCGCTGTTACCTTCGCCAGTTGCTGAGGCCTTGGGGCCCAACTGCCTTTATCCTTTAACCTGCAGGCAATTCACTTTGGTTGTCTGACGACTGGAAATGGCTTGAAATTCTCGGGAGTTTTGGTCGGCCATATCCATTGACATAGCTGTCTGACAAGCTAAATCAAAAGTTAAGTTAGGAGTTGTCACCAACTTTTTTCTGATTACTTCATTTTAAATCCACAAGCAAAGCGGTCACACAATGCTCGGTCCTGAAAGTTTCCAAAATGACAGCGAATGGATAGCTTTTTTAATGCTACAATGTACTCACTTATACTCTCATCAGGTAATTGATTTTGTATTCCAAAACGATAACTTTCAGCAATTTCCAGGGGCTCAGGACTGTAGTGCTGTTCTAACTTGCTTAGAGTCTCTAAGTGATGTGTCCTTTGGCTTGACAGGAACAAGCACATTTTTCAGGGTATCATACACCTCGGGACCTGTTTCAGTCAGGAAAATAGCCCACTTTCGTTCTAAAACCACCCGATTACTGTTTTCATCATCAGGGACTTCAATGATACTATTTGCAGTGAAAAACATTTCTAGTCGCTCCACATATGCTCCGAATGTCTCATGCGTCCTATTATTGCCATAGGCGCAGCCATCTGGATTCTTCAGTTCAGCGAAGTGTGTTTGTAAATTACTTTCGATTTTTAGCTGTTTTGTAACACAAAGAAACATAGAAACATAGAAAATAGGTGCAGGAGTAAACCATTCAGCCCTTCGAGCCTGCACCACCATTCAATAAGATCATGGCTGATCATTCACCTCAGTACCCCTTTCCTGCTTTCTCGCCATACCCCTTGATCCCTTTCGCTGTAAGGGCCATATCTAACTCCCTCTTGAATATATCTAACGAACTAGCCTCAACAACTATCTGCGGTAGAGAATTCCACACGTTAACAACTCTCTGAGTGAAGAAGTTTCTCCTCCTCTCAGTCCTAAATGGCTTACCCCTTATCCTTTGCCTGTGATACTTCTCCAGTTTTGGGGAACATTCTTCCTGCCTCTATCCTGTCCAATCCCATCAGAATTTTATATGTTTCTAAGAGATCCCCTCTCATTCTTCTAAACTCCAGTGAATACAGGCCTAGTCGATCCAATCTCTCCTCATATGTCAGTCCTGCCATCCCGGGAATCAGTCTGGTGAACCTTCGCTGCACTCCCTCAATAGCAAGAACGTCCTTCCTCAGATTAGGAGACCAAAACTGAACACAATATTCCAGGTGAGGCCTCACCAAGGCCCTGTATAACTGCAATAAGACCTCCCTGCTCCTATACTCAAATCCCCTAGCTATGAAGGCCAACATGTCATTTGCCTTCTTCATCGCCTGCTGTATCTGCATGCCAACTTTCAATGTCTAATGTACCATGACACCCAGATTAGTAAAAGGGGAGGTGCAACAAGACCTGGGTGTCATGGTACATCAGTCATTGAAGGTAGGCATGCAGATACAGTAGGCAGTAAAGAAAGCAAATGGCATGCTGGCCTTCATAGCGAGGGGATTTGAGTATAGGAGCAGGGAGGTCTTGCTGCAGTTGTACAGGGCCTTGATGAGACCACACCTTGAGTATTGTGTACAGTTTTGGTCTCCTAATCTGAGGAAGGACGTGCTTGCTATTGAGGGAGTGCAGCGAATATTCACCAGACTAATTCCCGGGATGGCAGGACTGACATATGAGGAATGACTGGAATGGCTAGGCTTATACTAACTGGAATTTAGAAGAATGAGAGTGGATCTCATAGTAACATACAAAATTCTGACGGGATTGGACAAGTTAGATGCAGGAAGAATGTTCCCGATGTTGGGGAAGTCCAGAACCAGGGGACACAGTCTAAGGATAAGGAGTAAGCCATATAGGACCAAGATGAGGAGAAACCTTTTCACCCAGAGAGTTGTGAACCTGTGGAATTCTCTGCCACAGAAAGTTGTTGAATCCAATCGTTGGATATATTCAAAAGGGAGTTAGATGTGGCTCTTACGGCTTAAGGGATCAGGGAGTATAGAGAGAAGGCAGGGATGGGGTGCTGAGGTTGCAAGATCAGCCATGATCAATTGAATGGCGGTGCAGGCTCGAAGGGCCAAATGGCCTGCTCCTTCACCTATTTTCTATGCTTCTATGTTCCCTACCACCAATGTTAAACTGACTAGTCTATAATTCCCTGGACATGTTCTATCCCCCTTCTTAAATGTAGATATTAAGTGAGCTATCCCCAGTCCTCTGGTACTACACCTTTTTCTTTACATTTTCTTTACACATTAAGTATGTGTGGTAATGCCTCTGCTATCTCTTCCTGGGATTCTTTTAAAATACATGGATACAATCTATCCGGACCAGGGGTTTTATCCTCTTTGAGTTTGATTAATTTATTTAATATATCTCTTCTTTATTTTAAATGCACTTATCTCATTCCTAATATCATCCAATGTTATGTCCACCTGTTCGATCTCCCTGGTAAATACTGAATCAAAATAATTATTTAATAGTTCTGCCATCTCTCTATTGTTATGTGTGGTATTATCCTGTCTATCTCTTAATGGCCCTATTCCCATCCCAACCTTCCTTTTTTATTATATATAGAAACAGAAAACGCGGGAAATATTCAGCAGGTCAGTCGGCATCTGTGGAGAGAGAAACAGTGTTAATGATGGCCCTTGTCTGAATTTCTAGCATTTTCTGTTTTTATTTCAGATTTCCAGCATCCACAGTATTTTGCTTTTGTGTTTACTTTTTTTATTGATGTGCCGCTAAAATATGTTACTATTTTGCTTTATGTTCCTTGATAATTTAATTTCATAGTTCCTCTTTGCCTTCCCAACTGTTTTTGACCTCACCTATTCTTTTCGTATTCTCCCTTATCGTGCACTCCTCTGCTGTCTATGTAGAAACATAGAAACATAGAAAATAGATGCAGAAGTAGGCCATTCAATAAGATCATGGCTGATCATTCCCTCAGTACCCCTTTCCTGCTTTCTCTCCATACCCCTTGATCCCTTTAGCCACAAGGGCCATATTTAACTCCCTCTTGAATATATCCAATGAACTGGCATCAACAACTCTCTGCGGTAGGGAATTCCACAGGTTTACAACTCTGAGTGAAGAAGTTTCTCCTCATCTCAGTCCTAAATGGCCTATCCCTTATCCTTAAGCTGTGTCCCCTGGTTCTGGACTTCCCCATCATCGGGAACATTCTTCCCGCATCGAACCTGTCCAGTCCCGTCAGAATCTTATAAGTTTCTATGAGATCCCCTCTCATCCTTCTAAACTCCAGTGAATAAAGGCCCAGTTGATCCAGTCTCTCCTCATATGTCAGTCCTGCCATCCCGGGAATCAGTCTGGTGAACCTTCGCTGCACTCCCTCAATAGCAAGAACGTCCTTCCTCAGATTAGGAGACCAAAACTGAACACGATATTCCAGGTGAGGCCTCACCAAGGCCATGTACAACTGCAGTAAGACCTCCCTACTCCTATACTCAATTCTCCTCGCTATGAAGGCCAGCACGCCATTTGCTTTCTTCACCGCCTGCTGTACCTGCATGCCAACTTTCAATGACTGATGTACCATGACACTCAGGTCTCATTGCACCACCCCTTTCCTAATCTGCCACCATTCAGATAATATTCTGTCTTCGTGTTTTTGCTCCCAAAGTGGATAACCTCACATTTATCCACATTATACTGCATCTGCTATGCATTTACTCACTCACGTAACCTGTCCAAGTCACCCTGTAGCCTTTTAGCATCCTCCTCACAACTCACACCGTCACCCAGCTTAGTGTCGTCTGCAAACTTGGAGATATTACACTCAATTCCTTCATCTAAATCATTAATGTATATTGCAAAAAGCTGGGGTCCCAGACTTGAGCCCTGCGGTACTCCACTAGTCACTGCCTGCCATTCTGAAAAGGACCCGTTTATCCTGACTCTCTGCTTCCTGTCTGCCAACCAGTTCTCTATCTACGTCAGTACATTACCCCCAATACCATGTGCTTTGATTTTGCACACCAATCTCGTCTGTGGGACCTTGTCAAAAGCCTTTTGAAAGTCCAAATACACCACATCCACCGGTTCTCCCTTGTCCACTCTACGAGTTACATCTTCAAAAAATTCTAAAAGATTTGTCAAGCATGATTTCCCTTTCATAAATCCATGCTAACTTGGACCGATCCTGTCACTGCTTTCCAAATGCTCTGCTATTTCATCTTTAATAATTGATTCCAACATTTTCCCCACTACTGATGTTAGGCTAACCGGTCTATAATTACCCGTTTTCTCTCTCCTTCCTTTTTTAAAAAGTGGTGTTACATTAGTTACCCTCCAGTCCATAGAAACTGATCCACAGTTGACAGACTGTTGGAAAATGATCACCAATGCATCCACTATTTCTATGACCACTTCCTTAAGTACTCTGGGATGCAGACTATCAGGCCCTGGGGATTTATCGGCCTTCAATCCCATCAATTTCCCTAACACAATTTCCCGCTTTATAAGGATATCCTTCAGTTCCTCCTTCTCACTAGACCCTCGGTCCCCTAGTATTTTCGGAAGGTTATTTGTGTCTTCCTTCATGAAAACAGAACCAAAGTATTTGTTTAACTGGTCCGCCATTTCTTTGTTCCCCATTATAAATTCACCTGAATCTGAATGCAAGGGACCTACGTTTGTCTTCACTAATCTTTTTCTCTTCACATATCTATAGAAACTTTTGCAGTCAGTTTTTATGTTCCCAGCAAGCTTTCTCTCATACTCTATTTTCCCCCTCCTAATTAAACCCTTTGTCTTCCTCTGCTGTATTACAAAATTTTCCCAGTCCTCAGGTTTGCTGCTTTTTCTGGCCAATTTATATGTCTCTTCAATAGACTTAACACTTTCCTTAATTTCCCTTGTTAGCCACGGTTGAGCCACCTTTCCCGTTTTATTTTTACTCCAGACAGGGATGTACAATTGTTGAAGTTCATCCATGTGATTTTTAAATGTTTGCCATTGCCTATCCACCGTCAGCCCTTTAAGTATCATTCGCCAGTCTATTCTAGCCAATTCACGTCTCATACCATCGAAGTTACCTTTCCTTAAGTTCAGGACCCTAGTCTCTGAATTAACTGTGTCACTCTCCATCTTAATAAAGAATTCTACCATATTATGGTCACTCTTCCCCAAGGGGCCTCACACAACAAGATTGTTAATTAGTCCTTTCTCATTACACATCACCCAGTCCAGGATGGCCAGCCCTCTAGTTGGTTCCTCCACATATTGGTCTGGAAAACCATCCCTAATACACTCCAGGAAATCCTCCTCCACCGCATTGCTACCAGTTTGGTTAGCCCAGTCAATATGTAGATTAAAGTTGCCCATGATAACAGCTGTACCTTTATTGCACGCATCCCTAATTTCTTGTTTGATGCTGTCCCCATCCTCATTACTACTGTTTGATGGTCTGTACACAACTCCCACAAGCGTTTTCTGCCCTTTGGTATTCTGCAGCTCCACCCATACAGATTCCACATCATCCAGGCTAATGTCCTTCCTTACTATTGCATTAATTTCTTCTTTAACCAGCAACCCCACCCCACCTCCTTTTCCTTTCTGTCTATCCTTCCTAAATGTTGAATACCCCTGAATGTTGCGTTCCCAGCCTTGATCACCCTGGAGCCATGTCTCCGTGATGCCAATTACATCATATCCGTTAACTGCTATCTGCGCAGTTAATTCATCCACCTTATTCCGAATACTCCTCGCATTGAGGCACAGAGCCTTCAGGCTTGTCTTTTTAACACCCTTTGCCCCTTTAGGATTTTGCTGTAATGTGGCCCTTTTTGCCTTGGGTTTCTCTGCCCTCCACTTTTACTTTTCTTCTTTCTATCTTTTGCTTCTGCCCCCATTCTACTTCCCTGCATAGGTTCCCATCCCCCTGCCATATTAGTTTAGTTTAACCCCTCCCCAACAGCACTAGCAAACACTCCCCCTTGGACATTGGTTCCGGTCCTGCCCAGGTGCAGACTGTCCAGTTTGTACTGGTCCTACCTCCCCCAGAACCGGTTCCAATGTCCCAGGAATTTGAATCCCTCCCTTCTCCACCACTCCGCAAGCCACGTATTCATCTGAGCTATCCTGCGATTCCTACTCTGACTAGTACGTAGCTCTGGTAGCAATCCTGAGATTACTACTTTTGAGGTCCTACTTTTTAATTTAACTCCTAGCTCCCTAAATTCGTCTTGTAGGACCTCATCCCATTTTTACCTATATCATTGGTACCTATATGCACCACAACAACTGGCTGTTTACCCTCCCCCTTCAAAATGTTCTGCACCCGCTCCGAGACATCCTGACCCTTGCACCAGGAGGCAACATACCATCCTGGAGTCTCGGTTGCGGCCGCAGAAACGTCTTATCTATTGCCCTTACAATAGAATCCCCTATCACTATAGCTCTCCCACTCTTTTTCCTGCCCTCCTGTGCAGCAGAGTACTTAATATATGCCTCTTTCTTTACCCTCAAGTGTTCCCTTGCGGCTTTATTCACGCATAGAGTCTCATTAGTGTATAGTTTGTTCTTTCCTTTTAGCGGAATATATTGTTCCTGTACTCTGTTGAATATCATTTTAAATGTTTCCCATTGCTGTTCTACATCATTGCTTGCCAATATTGTTGCCCATTTTATTTTCTGAAGTTCTATCATTAGCCTCTCAAGATCAGCTTTTCTCCAATCTTATTACCCTGGTTTTCATCATACTTATGTCCTTCTCAATTAGCATCTTAAAAAGTATTATGGTCACTATTGCCTAGTTGTCCTCCTACTTTTACTTCTCTTATCTGCTCTGGTTCATTTTCCATTTCTAGATCCAATAGAGAACCCTCTCTTGTTCGCTTTTTACATATTGGGTTAGAATAGAGTCCTGTAGACATTCTAGAAACTTCATTCCCTTATCCACTTTACCTACCTCTATTGTCCAATTAATATCGGGGTGGTTGAAATCCCCCATGATTATTATTCTGTGTTTTTTACTTATTTCCCTAATTTGTCTGCAAATTTCTTCCTCCACCTCCCATCCACTATTTGGTGGTCTGCAGACCATTTAATAGATCCTTTATTATCTTTTATCTGTATCCATATGGATTCTTTTTTGTCGTGCTAATAGTTGCGTCACTTTTTTCAACTGCCATAATGCTATCCCTAATAAGTACAGCTACTCCACATCCCCTTTTTCCCTTTCTGTCTTTTCTAAATATGTTGTACCCTGCAATGTTTAATTCCCAGTCCGATTTTTCTGTAGCCATGCCTCAGTAATCCCTACTATGTCTGGTTCATCGCAACGCATGATTGCCTCCAGCTCCACTGTTTTATTACGGACACTGTGTGCATTGCTGTACAGAAAGTTTAACTCAATTTTAATAGGAATTCCTCTCACTTCATGTTTAACCATCTTTTTAGACTCGTGTTCTATAACTCTATTTGTTCCCTTGCCATCAATGTCCTCCCTTACTTTATTCTTTCCTATGTTTTCTTTTCCTGTTTTGTTTATATTTAGGCTGGTTATGTTTCTTGTAAATTCCTTCCCTGATCTTAGTAGTTAAAAGCCTTTGCTACCTCCCTATTTACTCTTTCTGCGAGGACACAGGTCCCATCCTGGTTCAGGTGGAGCCCATCCCATCGGTACAGCTCCTTCCTGTCCCAGAACTGGTGCCAGTGTCCCATAAAAAGGAACCCCTCTTTCCCACACCAGCCCTTTAGCCACGTGTTAATTCTCCTGATCGGTTTGCTTCTATGTCAATTTGCACGTTGCCTGGGCAATAATCCAGAGATTATTACCCTCGAGGTCCTGCTTATTAATTTAGAGACAAACTCCTGATACTCTTTCAACAGGATCTCCTCCCTATTCCTACCTATGTCGTTTGTTCCAACATGGTCCACGACAACTGGATTCACCCCCCTCCCTTCCCAAGTTCCTCTCCAGTCGCTGTGAGATATCCCTTACCCTGGCAATGGGAAGGCAACACACCCTTCGGGATTCTCGTTCTTGGCTGCAGAGGACACTATCTATCCCCCTAATTATAGAGTCCCCGATCACTACCACATTTCTATTCTGCTCTTCTCCCCACCCCCCACCCCAGCCCCCCTTACCTTGGACAGCCTTCTGAGCCACGGTGCCTTGGTCTGCATTGTGGCTGTCCTCCCTGCAGTCTTTTTCCTTGTCCTCACAGGCAGCGAGTACATCGTACCTGTTAGACAGGACCAGTGTCTGCGGGACCTCCTTCTCAACCTCTCCTAAATCCCCGCTGCCTGGCTCCCTAACAGTTACAAACTCCCTTTCCTGAACATGTGCTTTCCTCTGGGATGTGACTGTATTTTGGATAAAACTGTCCAGAAATTCCTCCCCTTCTCTTATGTGTCAGAGTGTCTCCAACTCACAGTCCAGCTCAATGACTCTGAGCCCGAGAGATTCGAGATGGAGACATCTCTTCCAGACGTGTTTGCTCGGGGCAGTCTTGCGGTCCACAAAGTCCCAGATACTGCAATCCAGACACACAATCTGCCCTGCCATATCTTAGGATAGCCTTATTTTATATATTTTAGTTAAAGTCTTAATTCAATGCATATTTATAGTTATATTAATTTGCTTAACTAGTTAAGCTATAAATTTAATACAGTACTTTATAATGTCCCGCAGCTAGTTTATACCACTGTCCAAGGTTAGAGAGAAAAGAGAGAAAGAAAACCATAATACTCTTCAACCAATTACCTTACCTGCTATCCTGTGATGTCACTCCTTGTTTTTTTGAAATCGTTGAAGGTTCCACCGCCGTTGATGCCGCCTCCAATTAAGTCCGCGCTGCCTGGTCTCCCACTGTTTTAAGTACTGCAGCTGCTGATACCACCTCCAATAAGGTCCGCGCTGCCTGGTCCCCTGCTGGTTTAAGTACTGCGGCTGCTAATGCCGCCTTCCTGTTTCCTACATTACAATAGTGATTACATTGGAAAAGTACTAAATTGGCTGCAAAGAGACATCCCGAGGTTCCAAAAGGCGCTATATAAATGCAGTTTCTTCTTTGTGGTTAAAGGGGCAGAGAACCGGTGATCGAGGTCTCTGCCACTTTTCCTGACTAAAAGTCAGGACAACTTTAAAAAAATGTCTTCCTCCTCGAATCTATGTGTGATGCATGAAAACTTAAAGAAATTAAATAAGCACACAAAATATTGAAATAGACTCGTGGTGTTTGGAAATTAAAAATGATACTGGCCAATTTTAACTGTGAGTGAGTTTTGGGCAAGCGGGGGTGGGGCAAGGCCAGTGCAAAACACACTTTCAGACCTGGGCTATTTAAGTCACAGTGAGGGGTTTTAGGAGAGTCTCAGTGGAGGGATAAGGCAAAGAAGCCATGATTTTCCTTATGGAGCATGGAGGTGCACTCCTGGCCTCACAGAGGAAAGATTTCCATTTGCCTTGGAGGGGTTTTCCCGACAGCTTCTGACCTGCTTTCACCTGGTGGGAAAGTCACAGCGATTTGCCTGCTCAGGCCCAACGTAAAATCCATGGGGCTAGAACCTCCACTTTTTTTGCCTGCTTAACGCCCACTTAACGGCCATTTTACTGCTGAAATAACGTATAACGCCCATATATCGCCCATTTTGGCACAAAATGGAAACTGACGGGCATTTTTAGGAATCTTATCGCCGAGCGTTACTTTCCCCATGTGCTTAACTCCGGGAAAAAATATTACCGCCCGTCCACTTTTTTTGGGCGGAATCATCAGAATGGGCGAAATCAACACCCATAATATCGCCCAGCGTTACTTTCCGCACGGAATTAACGCCGAGATTCAATTATACCGCCCACCCACCTTTTTTGGCGTAAAGAGCACATTTGGTGAAACTAACGCCCAGGATGTCGCCCACCGTCACTTTCACCACCTCGCACACATATCGCCCACAATATCGCTCGCCCAAAAAAACGCCCAGAAAAAGTGGAACTGTTCTGAACGAACGGCAGCGGTGTGGCTGGCATTTTTAAAATCGCAGGTCGCTTCATTCAAAAGGCTGCCTCAACTTCGGGGGAGTTTGCATTGACTCTGGAGTTCTTCTCAGGTGAGGTGAACATCTCAACAGACATATTTTCAGACTCTGGACTATTGGGGTGTTACTCCAGTGAAGAAATCATTGCTTCTGATCAATCGCTATTATACTTCCAATGCATGGGGCCACCAAACAATAACTGTGCTTAAGCAGCGCTTCAGATGTCTTGACCACTCAGGAGGGGAGCTTCAATACAACCCTGAGCAAGTAGGTAAATTTGTGGTCGTGTGCTTGATGCTGCACAACCTGGCTATCATGAGGGGCCAAGAATTGCCAGAAGACACTGCTGCTCCACCTCAGGAAAGAGAGGAAGAGGATGACAAGGGGTGGACACTGACCTAGGGCTAGACAATCAGGTTGAATATGCAACCATGCTACGACCCCCTCCAGACCGCAGGAAAGGGCCTGTGGTGGCTACATAGCTGCAAGACTCTTAAGTGAGGAGCTGATATCTGAAGGAGTGTTGATGTGAGTGACAATGCTGACACACTGCTGTGTGTGTGCAGCTCAGACATCAATGGTGCCCATCACCTTGGTGCCAGTTGAAGTTGACGTTGATTGATGTTAAGTTGTATTTAACCCTTTCCTGTTAAGGAATCACCAGTGTGTAACGGTGCAACTATCTGAGACAATGCTTATGTTCAATGAAAAAAATTTATACCAACATTGGTCTGAAATCATAAGTATCACAGGCAATAACACCCAACCCACGCCCACACCCCCACTTTTTCCACCATTGACATCAATCAAATGTTCAACATGTCCATCAACACAGAATAAAAAGGCAAAGCAGGAGGGTGGTCCCCAGCCCCGATACATTACAACAAATTGCATACACCCAGATGGAGATATAACACAACCATCACCTGCGGACATGCACCTCACTTTCCTTCCCCCCCTCCCCTTCTTCTCCCTACCTCTACCCTTTCCCCTCCTCGCTCCACGGCGCCTGGCCGAGGAGCTCCTCAGGCGGTGCCTCATTGGGGGGGATGAAGGCAGATGCGGTCATTGGACGGGTATGGGAGCGGGGGGGGGTGCCAAGGGGGCAACATTCTCTGATGCAGAAGCAGGATCTTGGTCCTTGCTCTCATATGTCGTTCGCAGTGGTGATGCGGTACCTAGGGGTGGAGTGCCGCGCTCGGGGACCACTGAGAGGCCTATGCCAGCAGTGATCCTGGCAATCGCATCCAGGGCTTCCGCCATCCGCGGAATATACTCGGTTATGGTGGCCAGGTGTCGGGATATGCCCCCCAATGAATGCTTCGATGAGCTGGTCACCAATGTCTACAGTCCTCCTGGACAACTGTACCATCTCTCTGCTGTTATGTAGCGCTCGTGGAACAGACCTGCTGGGTCTATGAGACTTCTGCTGGGTCGGCGCCATCCTGGGGACAAATAGCGTGTTCTGTGGCGAGGTGCTTGGGGCCAGTACCTCCAGAGTGGAGGCGGGAATGACCGGAGGATCACTGGATGGCCTTGGGGTGGAATGACCTCTGGAGTGTGGCGATGCAGGTTCCTCGAAGTCCGCGCTCTCATCCATGGAGAACAGACCCAGCGGATTGACAGGTGAGAATCGGAGTTCCTCCGATGTTGGATCATCCGCAGAGTTGGGCCCCGCACCCTCACCTTCTGGCCTCTATGGTCTTGCCTTGGGATGCGCTGCTGGCTGAGCTGCAAAACACAAATGAGGTTATTAGAGGAGAAGGGGATGCTAAGGTCACAAGGTGAGTCCAGCGCTACACACAGCATATGCACGACAAAAGCACCACCGCTCTCAAAGTCATCGCAGACATCACATTTCATGACCATCAACACATTTGCATTGCAATGATTTTGATTAGGCCATCATTATTTCTATGACAATTTTAGAAATCATCTATCATATATGATTGTTCGGCTATGAGTGGGTGTGGCATCTATTGACTTCAAATCACGCAATGGTGTAAACTTTACTCAGGTTGTATCACTTCAGGGGTCTGCAGATGCGTCCGTGGCTGCCCAGGGGTGCTTCCCCACGAGTGCGAGCACCCGCTCCTCCATCTCAGGGATGTCACTGGTGACCCATTCACCTCTGCACGGACCTCATCATCGATAACTTCTTCTATAAAAGGTGACAGGATGACATAGCATGAGATCATTGCGTGATATCATTGCTAGGTACTGTCACAGAGACTGATACAACACATAACCGACAGATGTAATCATGATTATTATGAAAATTATCATTCTTTACCGAAAGATGTGCACCGTGACCACAGGCTTTGAGTAAAACATTCCCGGTAAAAGTGACATATGCTGATAGTCACTCATGACTGTTACAAATCAAATTATATAAATACATACGTACATGTAAATCAATGTAGTTGCGGATCCCACAAGGTCATTCCATCGTTTGCGGCATTGGTTGCCCTCACGAACCTTGTTGGTCGCCGACGAGACCACCTCTGCTATCTCGGTCCATATCCTCTGTTATGCCTTTTGGGTGGGCTTCCCACGCCCTCCCTGTTTCAAACCACCCCGGCGTGACTCGACCTCTTGCAGGAGGGAGGCATTTGCCTCGTCTGAGAACTTCCTGGCTCTTTTGCGCCCTCCAATGTGCTCCTCTCCCACCTCACTAAGGACGGCCACACTTTATGGCAGAAGGTCAGAAAAATTTACGGGGAGCGGGCGAGTAAGTGGAGCTGAGTCCACGGCCAGATCAGCCATGATCTTGTTGAATGGCGGAGCAGGCTCGAGGGGCTAGATGGCCTACTCCTGTTCCTAATTCTTACGTTCTTATGTTCTCTCTCCAGCGTCAGTCTCCACAGCGTGTGGTGATGCCTCCTCCTCTCCATTTTAGGCCAAAATCGGGCAGATATGTGGCTGGTAGAAGCTAATTATTGTTTCCCTACTTGCTGTGAAGCTCTAAAGTCTCCCTCCCATCTCCCAAAGCAGCCACACCACACCCAGACACGCATTCAGTCCCTCTGAGCTCCCTCTCTCACTGTCTCCTCTTCTGCGTATGTCATGATGACTCTTGATCTCCTGAATCGCGGGAATCAAGCGTCGCCATGCCATTGCTAAGGACGGTCACACTTTATGGCAGAAGGTCAAAAAAATGTAACGATACCGCCCATTTCATATTGCTCACTGTAACGCCCTTTTTCAAAAATGGAGACTAGGTGCTTTGAGAATGGGTGAGAAGCCGGCAATCTGAAAGCCCTTTTTACCGCCCACGCCGGAAATAACGCCCATTTTTGGACGATAAGCACAAAAATAGAGGTTCTAGCCCATGGATATAATGAGACCCCAATTTGCATAAATTTATGAAGCTCCCATCTGCCTTTATGTGCCTCAGCCACCGGACTGCAGTGAACAGTTAAAATAGTGGCCAGCAGAATTTCAGCAATAATGATGCGCTAATGCTGAAGGTACCATTTTTTAAATTCCCCCCATTTGTGCAACTGACTGGGCAGAACTGCTTTTCGAAGGTAAAATAAAGAGACATGTAGTTATTGTTAGGTAGATTGGAGGGTATTGGCACAAAGTAATTAATAAATTAAAATACATTTCCTCTGATCATTATCTCCAGATTAATGAAAGAATAGATTTGAACAACCTAAGAGAAAAACAGTTATGTATTTTTTTCCATTGTTTCACATTTGCTCACAACTTGAAATGTTTGCAGTAGAAATAGAGAAAATTCCTGTGAAGTCCTGTGCTACTTCGGAGTCAACTTCTCACAATTGCATGAAATCCTTCAGATTGTACATACCTCTCTTATCTTTGTTTACTAATTAACACTCCAAATTACTATGATAACCTTCCTGCTTTCAGTCTGATGGCTTTTTATTCAGACAAAATACTGAATATAAAATACAGAATTATAAAATAAAAATTCAGTTCTAGTTATAATCACTAAAGTCTGAATTGTTCCATGTAGCATAAAGCATATATTCAGTATTTTGTCTGTCTTTTCTGGATCATATTGTAAGGCACCCATTAATGATCTGGACACCTGAAGCATTGATTGACTACCTCCATGTTTACTCAGTAATCATTCTTGTTCACAGACATGCATTGTTCTATTTGTTCTCTACTGTGCAGAAGTGTCATGAGACTAAGGGCTAGAACCTCCACTTTTGAGCTTATCGCCCAAATATGGGCGTTATTTCCGGCGTGGGCGTTAAAAAAAGGTTTTCAGATTGCCGGCTTCTCGCCCATTCTCAAAACACCTAGTTTACATTTTTGAAAATGGGCGTTACCACGAGCGATATCAAATGGGCGGTCGGTAGTGTTAAATTTTTCTGACCTTCTGCCATAAAGTGTGGCCGTCCTTAGCAACGGCATGGCAACGCTTGATTCCCGTGATTCAGGAGGTCAAGGGTCACCATGACATGTGCAGAAGAGGAGACAGAGAGGGAGCTCAGAGGCACTGAAAGCGTGTGTGACTGTAGTGTGTGCTTGTTTGGCTGTTGTGGGAGGAACGACGGAGATTCACCAGCAGCAAAACGCCCACTAAGCACCAAGAACATAGTTGGCACCGAGCTTTTGTCCAAAAATAACATAAAATAGAAGGGATGGAGGAGGCCCTGGAGCTGGTAGCCAGGAACAGTGGTGGCAGAGGGCTCCCAGTGGTCCCAGAGCACCGCACTGCACCCCAAGGTGATGCACCCCCATTGCCAACCACACATGAGAGCCAGCAGCAAAATCTTACTTATGGCTTGGAGCCACCTCCCACCTCAGGACTGTCCTCTACTATATCCGTCCAAGCAGTGCTTCGGGCGTCACCCCCCCGCCAATGAAGTATGGCCTGAGGACCTCCTCGGCCAGGTGGCTTGGGAGTCAGGAGGGTAAGGGGAAGGGGGAGATGGGGGGGAAGGGTTGGTTTGTACAGAAATACGGATGATTTCAGACTAATGTTTGGTTTAAATGTTTTTTATTTAATAAAACCTTGCAGCACATTGGCTCAGATAGCTGCATCATTACATGCTGGTGATTCCTTAACATCAAAGGGTATAATCAAACTTAACTTCAATCAACTTAAACTTTAACTATCACCAAGGTGATGCCCAGCATTTATGTATGACCTGCACACCCAGCAGTGTGCGAGCCTTGTACATAACACCAACGTTCTTTCAGGCAAAGCGATCATTGATGAGCTTTTGACATAAGGCTCTTGCAGCTATCATGCCACCATGGGCCCTTTCATGCGGTCTACAGGGGGCATGGCTTTAGCATCAGCCTGATTGTCTGGGCCGATGTCAGTGTCCGCCTCCTCATCCTCCTCTTCCTCTCTCTGGTGAGGTGGACTGTCAGGCTCATCAGGCAATTCTTGTCCCCTCCTGATAGCCAAGTTGTGTAGCATGGAGCAGACCACCACAAATTGAGCTACCTGCTCACAGTGGCATTGGAGCTCACCTCCTGAGTGGTCCAAGCATCTGAAGCGCTGCTTCAGCACTCCAATGGTTTTCTCAACGATATTGCGACTTGCTCTGTGGCTCTCGTTGTATCGCCTCTTGGCCTTGGTGTGGATGTCACGCGGTGGGGGTCATCAGCCAGGTGGCGAGGCCATATCCTTTGTCCCCAAGCATCCAGCATTGACTTCGTGGCTCATTGTTAAACAAGTCACGCAGGATGTGCGCATCATGGATGCTGCCTGGAAATTGAGCATTCACAGCCAGTATAATTTGCTGGTGCTCAACAACCAGCTGGACAATCAGGGAGTGGAATCCCTTGCGGTTCCTGAAAATCTCAGCATTCCGAAAAGGTGCCCGCATCGCGATGTGCGTACAGTCTATTGCTCCCTGCACCTTGGGGAAGTTTGCAATTCTGGAGAAACCTAGGGCCCTCTCACTCTGTGCCTCCCTGGTCATAGGGAAGCTGATCAAGTCCCTTCTGCGTGCGTACAGGGCTTCAGTGACCTGGCTAATGCAGCGATGTGTGGCATGCTGAGAAAGTCTGCAAATGTCGCCATCTGTGGCCTGAAAAGAACCCGAGGCATAGAACGACAGTGCCGCGGTGACTTTGACCTCGACGGACAGAGCAGTTCTGATGATGCTGGCAGGCTGCAGGTCTGCCTTTATCAGTTGGCACACCTCAGTGATAACCTCTTTGTGAAAGCGCAGTCTCCGAAGGCAGGTGGTGTCGGGCAAGTCGAGGTAAGAATGCTTCTCCTTGTACTTGTGGGGGGTGTAACGTCTGGTCCTCCTCATCTGTCTGTCACTTTGTTCATTGGGCACATAATGCAGTGCAGCATTCCTTCGGCGATGTCGAGTCTGCTGCATGAATTTTGTCACCAAGAGAGGCTGAGAAAGGACAGGCCCCATTGCAGTAGTTCTCTGTTTTTCACCAATTGCACACAAACAAAGAATGTCCTGATGAACACACCTCTTCAATTCCAATCGGTTACAGTGTGGTCAAGATGTTTTTAGAGATGTTCACATCAACTCCAATGACCTGCAGAGTACATCCGAACTCTGCCAAAGTTGAAACACAGCAGGCTTTTAAAACACATGACATGTGATCTACAAAATGGCAACCATAACGCTGTGATTCGTCCCGGTTAGTTCCACTTTTCGTGGGCGTTTTTTTAAGCGAGCGATATTGTGGGCGAAATCTGTGTGAGGTGGTGAAATTTGACAATGGCCGATCTCCATGGCCGCTAGTTTGGGTAAATATGCTTTTTACGACAAAAAACAGTGGGCGGGCATTAATATTGAATCTCGGCGTTAATTCTGCCTGGAAAGTAACGCTGAGTGATATTATGGGCATTGAATTCGCCCATCCTGCTGATTCTGCCCCAAAAAAGTGGGCGGGCGGTAATATTTTTTTTCGGCGTTAAGCACAAGGGGAAAGTAATGCTTGGGGATACGTTTCCGAAAAATGCCCGTCAGTTTACATTTTGTGACAAAATGGGCGATATACGTCATTTCAGCGGTACAATGGGCGTTAAGTGGGTGTTAAGCAGGTAAAAAAAGTGGAGGTTCTAGCCCATAGTACCACTATGTAGATCAATAGCCCGCCATGCATTTTCCCCATTACCTTCAAAAAGCTCAGAATTATTAGGCTGCCTTAGAATCTAAATACTAGTACTCCTGAGGAAGCATGCATTGACATATATGATCTTTTACTGGTGGTCCCACACCATTTGCTCATTGATGGATTGGTAGCCTTCCATATTTGGTATGTTGGTTGGATGTTACAAGGATGCAGTCATTGATACGTGCAATTTAGGATGGCCAGTAATTTTTCAAAAGCCTTTTGACTTGATACTGCTGATGACTGCTAAAATTGATGTACTTGTGGTAAAACATTGCATTGGTGATATTCTTAATGCAAGTCAATGGATGGCACAGCAGCTGAATAATGGGGTGACTTAGAGGTAGTCGATGGGAGTTGGACAATTAGCCTCAAAATCGCCTGTAATGAAATGAGGTGCCCAATTTACATAGGCACCTCATTTCATTACAGGCGATTTTGAGGCCAAAAATGAGTCCAAGCTACCTACAGGCACATTTTATTTATATACTTATTTAAATTAGGTCTCCCACCTAAATTGCGGACTGCAATCGAGAGACCACCCATAATATGGAGCTTGCCCAGTTAAAGTGAGCCCATCAAGGATCCTGCAGCCTGCTCTATTCAGGCAGGTTTCTCCCAGTTGGGTAGACGTCAGGGTCATCTGCAGAATTTAAAAAATATTTTCTGGTAATCATTGTTGCCTTTTGCCCACTGCGGGGCTTTTTTCTAGCAAATCTGGGATTTATGTGAAGGATTCTTTGCATTTGGCCAAACAGAATCTGAACATTCAAGGACTGGTTCCCATTTCTGTTCAGAAAGGCTAGGGATTAACCACAGGAGCGCACAGTGGTATGTGGGTGTCATCTATTGCACCCTGCACTTTGAGGAATCCAACATGATAAAATGTTGACTCGATCATCTTGCTGTCATTGCCAAACTAGATAAATTCTTCAGCCCTTCTAAAGTGTATCAGTTACCTGATAAATGCATGCCTGAATGGCACCCTGGTGACATTGCACAGATCCAAGTTGAAGACCCGTCATCACTTTTGTTGGGGTAGAGGGAAGACTTCTCTTCCTCGAGGTGGACTCCCTGATATAAGAAGTCGACACCTCGCCCTCCTGATAACGACCACGGAATCACTTAGATGAAAACTTCGGTTCAACCAGCTTTATTCAAGTATGCAAGGGGAAGTTCAAACGTGAATCTTCAAAGCACAAGAGGTTTCAATGACAGTTATACAGTTTTTCGAGGGGTGCTACTCTCCTACAAAACCATTGATTGGTCTACTGCTATCAGCAAAGTTACATTGATTTGTTGACTCTTATAAGACTAGCTCTGAGTGGTTCTTTCCCACCTGTCCATCTCTCATCACATGTCAATCATGTGTTCAGTGATGTGAACTTTGCCATAGTCCCTATGACGTGTGAAGTAACTCTGTTCCAAAATACTGGCTTCCTTATCTCTTCTCAAGAGAACTAGTCTAATACAGTTTTTCATGAGTCAGATACTGTTTACAGTCTGTGTTCCAGACTGTTCCCTTGGTGGATTTGCTTATTCAGAATGTAAATCTATACTAAGGTTCACACCACAGATGGTTCATTATCCATCAGGCTTCGCTATTCCCTTCTTACTAGCCCAATGTAAGCGAGTGTATAAGCGTGCTTTACATACATAAGCGGGTTATACTTAACCGGTCAATATTACAATCCATACCGTAAGACAGAAGAACTCCTGATTCCTCAGAATCTCCTAATACTGATAAGCCCTCTTAATCTAGACCATTTTACGTGTCAGATCAATTCACTACCTTCAGTATCTCCATTCTCGTGACCATTTTTTATCCCCATACAATCTCCACTCATGGCCCTTGGCTATATGCCCAAGATAGGCCATTTCCCAAATACTTCCTCATGGGTGAGCCTCCAGGGTTGTCCTTTCGCTTGGGTAGCGCTACCTCCTGAACTGCAGGACCCACTTGTTGGCTTTCCCATCAAGGTTATACTAGATAAGTCCTTTCTGCCAGACTGTATTCAATGTTCTAACTATAGTTCGGGCTATTGCCTGCCTCTTACGTCGGTTGCACTTTTTACAGGCTAATACTAGCAAGGTGACTAGTATATTCCCTTGCACTACAACCACTACATGTGACAATAATCATATCCACAGATGCACTTGCACATTGAGTCCAGCATTCCATTTTCTCAGTGTTCGAATTCTGCCCCGCCTGGGGTATCCTCTCTTTCCTCTATCTTTCCTCCACCTGGGGTCTTCTCTATGTTGTCAAATTCTGCTTCGCCTGGGATATCCTCTGTTTCTTCTATTCAATCGAGTTTGTTCCTCATTCAGTTCAAGTATCGGTTTTCCTTGCAGCCCAATGGCCTTCTCATGCCCATCTCAGATAATGTCTATCATTGTCCCATTGATGGTTTCTTCTTTCAGTTCAGAGTTTATAACGTATCCATTTATGTGTGTCTCGCCAAGCGGGGTAAAGCAGAAGTCAGTATTCATGATGGCGCATGAGGTATTTGTGACCGTCATCTCAGTCACTGTGGTGCTCACACAATATTCTCCATTTCCTCGTGGAGCAGTGGTAGTTTCTATGGGCCCAAGTTTCGGGTGGAGTTGCTCCTAGTTTTTTGGAGCAACTAGTTTAGTTTGGAGTATGTTAGAAATTGCAATTCTCGGATATTAGTTTGCTCCAGTTCTAGTGAGTTAGTTGAGGTTGGCTTTAGGTAAGGTACTTATTTTTCAAAAGGGGGTGTGTCCAGCCACTCAGGCCTGTTTTGCAAGTTTCGGCAGCGAAAACTTACTACAAACTATCTTAGGATGGAGTAAGTGTCCACTTTTGTAAGTTCTGAAAAACCTTACCTAGAGTTAAGTTTAGTGCAGGCACAGCCAGAGACGGCGGGTGGGAAGCATTAAACACAAAGGACACATCAACATCACAACAGCGGGGTGGGGGGGGTTAAGGGAAGTTAGAGGATTTTCCATAAACACCTTCACAACAACATTAAAGAAGCAAAGTACATTTAAAGCACTAAGCACTAAACAAAGCAGTACATTTAAAGCACCAAGCACTAAACGAAGCACAAAAAGTAACAAGCAATTAATTAATAAAAAATAGAAGGAACCCTGCACCTAAAGCACCAAGACCAAAGTAATAAGTAATCAATCAATAAAAAATAGAAGTCCCACCTTTATGTGAAGGGAAGGTGTCTCGGTCAGTGTCTCTCTCTGTAGTGTCTCTCTCTCTCTGTATCTGACAGTGAGGGGTGCGGGGGGGTGGTGTGTGTCTGTGTGTGTGTATGTGTGGGAGTGGGGGTGGGGGGGGTGTGTGGGAGTGGGTGGGAGGGGTTATGTGTGTGTGGGGGTGGGGGGTGGGAGGGGTTATGTGTGGGGGGGTGGGGGAGGGTGTGTGTGTGTGGGGGGGTGTGTGTTGGGGGGGGTGGGAGGGTGTGTGTGTGTGTGGGGGTGGGGGGGGTGTGTGTGTGGGGGAAGGATGTGGGGGGGTGGGTGTGTGTGGGGGGGGTGGGTGTGTGTGGGGGGTGTGGGGGAGAGGCTGGAAGGAGGCACCCCTGCTCTCTCCTCCGGCCCTTCAATCATTGAGTATCCACGCTCTCCCTCCCCCCCCTCCTCCCCCCCCCCTCCCGGTATCCACACTCTCCCTCCCCTCCCCCCCGGTATCTACACTCTCCCTCCCCCTCCCCTCCCCTCCTTCCCCCGGTATCCACACTCTCCCTCCCCCCCGGTATCCACGCTCTCCCTCCGCCCCCCCCCCTCCCGGTATCCACGCTCTCCCTCCCCTCCCTCCCCGGTATCCACGCTCTCCCTCCCCTCCCCTCCCCTCCCCTCCCGTAATCCACGCTCTCCCTCCCCCCCGGTATCCACGCTCTCCCTCCCTCCCCCGTATCCACGCTCTCCCTCCCTCCCCCGTATCCACGCTCTCCCTCCCTCCCCCGCTATCCACGCTCTCCCTCCCCCTCCCCTCCCGGTATCCACGCTCTCCCGAGCCATTGCGCAGGCGCGCATGCTCCAGCGCGCCTGCGCAACGCTGCCGGCTCTGAGAAGAAGGCATGATCCCTAGCCCCGCCCCCCTGCAGGCAGTCTCCTCCCCAGGGAGTCTACGCTGCGCCATGCTACTCCACGCCATAGTCCAGGAGGACCGGAGAATTGCTGCAGAATATTCTGGCGCACCTTCGAGCCCAGGCAGGTCACGTAAGTCTCGGAGGTGCGCCGTTTTCACCAGATGCCGAAACTTGGGCCCATAGTCCCGTACTAGGGATGATACTCAAGGTGCACTCGTCCGCTTGGTCATATTCACAGTCACCTTTGTTCATTCGTAGTGGATCTCGACATAAAACAACTTGGTTATTTTTAATACAATCATTTATGCTGAGACTCTTAGTACTGTTGTTCTTCTTCAATTACATATCTGGATTGTCATGGTACCGCACGCGAGTTTGATTTCTTATATCTTCTATATTATTTGTTTGGTATAGGGGATCTCCCTTTGTCACATCATACTATGGTATAGATTTAAATGTCCGGTTACACATCTGACCCTTAGGACCCAAGCATGACTGTTTCTCCGCACCTCACAGGCATGTGTCATGTTTTGTCGAAGGCCCAGTTGGTAAATACATCAAGGTTATCCAATAAGTAACCAAGCTCCGTCTCCTGCGCATACTATTTCTGTCTGTATGATTCTACTCAAGTTTCTTTCTACTCTATTTATCGAATTTATAGTTCTGGCGTGGTCTTGCAACGTGTGGGCCACTTGTAATAATTCCCTTTCCGCGCCCTTCCCCCAGTTATACCTGTACCTTCTCATTATCCTCATCCCTCGTGTGCAGGTCTATAGTGTTCACCGTCGCAACTCCCGCCGCTTATCCCGCCGCATATCCCACGCCTACCATTTCTAGTATCCTTTTTTTCCTGGGTCCCGCTTTTTACCTGACGCTCTTTCCACATTAAACTTCATGGTTTTTGATTCAGGGTCTTCAAGTGCTCGCAGGGTCAGGTTTTTAATACAGGTTTATAGTTTGACCTGCAGAAGCTGGGGATGGTTAAGTCTGTTAAATTTAGGAATACAGTAATTATTCGCTGATGTACCCTGAAGTATATCTTATCCTTGGTCTGCCTTATCAATCCCCCTTTTGCCCCAGCGTTCATAGTTGGACATGTTGGTGGCGCTGGGGGTGTGGTGGTCGAGGCCCTGGTAGTGCTCACTGTTGCTAAAGTAGTGGGTGGGGCCATGTTGCTGGTTCTATCTCGGGAGATAACTCTCCACCACCATTCATAGATGTTGAGTGAAATCTATACCTTCTTCCCCCGGGTGCAATATCTTTGTTCCCACCTCCTGGTTATAAAACACACCATGGTCTTATTCACACTAATTATTGGTCCCGTATTACTGGCCCATCCCCAATGTTGTTTCGCTACCTTGCTACGTTGTTTTATGCCCGTTATTTAAGTCTACTGTTGCCCCATCCATCACCATCAGTATTTTTGATTCTTTATCACAGCTAATAAGAACATAAGAACATAAGAAATGGGAGCAGGAGAAGGCCATATGGCCCCTCGAGCTTGCTCCGCCATTTAATACGATCATAGCTGATCCGATCATGGACTCAGGTCCACTTCCCTGCCCGCTCTCCATCACCTTTTATTCCCTTATCGTTTCAGAAACTGTCTATTTCTGTCTTAAATTTATTCAATGTCCCAGCTTCCATAGCTCTCTGAGGCAGTGAATTCCACAGATCCACAACCCTCTGAGAGATGAAATTTCTCCTCATCTCAGTTTTAATTGGGCGGCCCCTTATTCTAAGATTATGCCTTCTAGTTCAAGTCTCCCCTATCAGCGGAAACATCCTCTCTGCATCCACTTGTCAAGCCGCCTCATAATCTTACGCGTTTCGATAAGATCTCCTCTCATTCTTCTGAATTCCAATGAGTAGAGGCCTAACCTACTCAACCGTTCCTCATAAGTCAACCCCTTCATCCCTGGAATCAACCTTGTGAACCTTCTCTGAACTGCCTCCAAAGCAAGTATATTCTTTCGTAAATATGGAAATCAAAACTGCACGCAGTATTCCAGGTGGGGCTTCACCAATACCCTGTACAACTGCAGCAAGACATCCCTGCTTTTATACTCCATCTCCTTTGCAATAAAGGCCAAGATTCCATTGGCCTTCCTGATCACTTGCTGTACCTGCATAATAACCTTTTGTGTTTCTTGCACAAGTACCCCCAGGTCCCGCTGTACTGCAGCACTTTGCAATCTTTCTCCATTTAAATAATAACTTGCTCTTTGATTTTTTTCTGCCAAAGTGCATGACCTCACACTTTCCAATATAATGGGCCCAAGTTTCCACACGATAAAAAACGGGCGCCCCTCCGAGCTGGGCGCCCGTTTTTCGCGCCTAAAACGGCGCCGGAAAAAAAACTCGCGATTCTGGAGCGCCCTGCAGCTCCTTGTCTGTTTGGCGCGGCGCCCGGGAGGGCGGAGCCTACACTCGCGCCGATTTTGTAAGTGGGAGGGGGCGGGTACCATTTAAATTAGTTTTTTTTCCTGCCGGCAACACTGCGCGTGCGCGTTGGAGCGTTCGCGCACGCGCAGTGTGAAGGAAACATTGCCACTCGGCCATTTTTGTAGTTCTTTGTAGCTGTTTAGTTTTTGAACATTTTTTAATACACATTGCCATCAGCACATCAGCACTGAGAAGGCTGCAGGAAGCCTCAGAAAGTTGAGGCAGCCGTTTCCCGACGACCTCTCCCTTTTGCCGTCAGGAAATGGCTCCTCAATTTCTGAGGCTTCCTGCAGCCTTCTGTCTCCTTCCCTCCCTCCCTCCCGCCGTCTGGAACAGTTTTCTCCCCTCCCCCCGCTGCATTCGGTCGGTCGGGCCCACACTCCCCCCCCCCCCCCCCCTGCCCCCCTGCGTTTGGTCGCTCGCCCGCCGTCTGGAACGGCTTACCCTCGCCTGCGTTCGGTTGGTCGGTCGGTTGGGTCCCTCCCCGCCGTCTGGAACGGCTTCCTCCCCTGCGTTCGGTCGGTTGGTTCCCTCCCGCCTGCCATCTGGGACGGCTTCCTTCCTCACCCCCCCCCGCGTTCGGTCGGTCGGTTCCCTCCCTCCCTCCCTCCCGCCGTCTGGAATGGCTTCCTCCCTCCGCCCCCCCCCCCCCCCGCGTTTGGTCGGTCGGTCCCCTCCCGCCCGCCGTCTGGAACGGCTTCCTCCCTTCTCCCCCCCCCCCCCCCCCCGCGTTCGGTCGGTCGGTCCCCTCCCGCCGGCCGTCTGGAACGGCTTCCTTCCACACCCCCCCCCCCCCCCGCGTTCGGGAACGGCTGCCTCGTTTTGTGAGGCTTGCTGCAGCATTCTCCCTGGCTGAAGCACTTTCACACAGGTAGGAAGATGGTTTATTTAATCTTTTTTTTGCTTATAAATTTTTATTCAGGTTGGATTTATTTGTATAATATTTGTATAAGTATAAATAAGGATTTATTGTAGAATTTAATGACTTCCCTTCCCATCCCCTCCCCTCCCCCCCCCCCCCCCCGACCTCGTTCTGGACGCCTAATTTGTAACCTGTGCCTGATTTTTTAATGTGTAGAACAGGTTTTTTCAGTTCTACAAAAATCTTCACTTGCTCCATTCTAAGTTAGTTTGGAGTATGTTTTCACTGTGGAAACTTTCAAATCAGGCGTCAGTGGCCGGACACGCCCCCTTTTGAAGAAAAAATTCTGTTCCAAAGTAGAACTGTTCTACCTGACTAGAACTGCAGAAAAAAAATTGTGGAGAATTGCGATTTCTAAGATAGTCCGTTCTCCACCAGTTACTCCTAAAAATCAGGTGCAAATCATGTGGAAACTTGGGCCCTATACTCTATCTGCCAATTTTTTGCCCACTCACTTAGCCTGTCTATGTCCTTTTGCAGATTTTGTGTGCCCTCCTCACACATTGCTTTTTCTCCCATCTTTGTATTGTCGGCAAACTTGGCTATGTTACACTCAGTCCCTTCCTCTAAGTCGTTAATATAGATTGTAAATAGTTGGGGTCCCAGCACTGATCCTTGCGGCACCCCACTAGTTACTGATTGCCAACCCGAGAATGAACCATTTATCCCTACTCTCTGTTTTCTGTTCATTAGCCAATCCTCTATCCATGCTAATATATTACCACCGACCCGTGAACTTTTATCTTGTGCAGTAACCTTTTATGTGGCACCTTGTCAAATGTCTTCTGGAAGTCCAAATACACTACATCCACTGGTTCCCCTTTATCCACCCTGTTTGTTACATCCTCAAAGAATTCTAGCAAATTTATCAAACATGACTTCCCATTCATAAATCCATGCTGACTCTGCCTGACCAAATAATGTCGCCTGAGTCCCTGTAATACAGGCCTTGCTGGCCTCACCTGGAATATTGTGTTCAGTTTTGGTCTCCTAATCTTGCTCTTGCTATTGAGGGAGTGCAGCGAAGGTTCACCAGACTGATTCCCGGGATGGCTGGACTGACATATGAGGAGAGACTGAATCGACTGGGCCTTTACTCACTGGAGCTTAGAAGGATGAGAGGGGATCTCATAGAAACACATAAAGTTCTGACGGGACTGGACAGGTTAGATGCAGGAAGAATGTTTCCGATGTTGGGGAAGTCCAGAACCAGGGGACACAGTCTAAGGATAAGGGGTAAGCCATTTAGGATTGAGATGTGAAACTTCTTCACTCAGAGAGTTGTTAACCTGTGGAATTCCCTACTGCAGAGAGTTGTTGATGCCAGTTCATTGGATATATTCAAGAGGGAGTTAGATATGGTCCTTATGGCTAAAGGGATCAGGGGGTCCCGTTGGTGGGGGTGGGGGGGGGGGGCGCGGGGGGTAAGCGCATTGCTTCCCACCTAGCTCTTCGTACGTCGGATACCGGTTTTAGCCTTCCTGTGTTAAGCACTTCTACTAAGGTATGCTGGGTATGTAGGATTGTTATGCCACTGAACCACCGATGCCTGTCCCCATGTAATGATCGTCACTATGGTACGTATAGATGTGGAAGGGCCTATTCTGGTCAGGTAATCCCAGGGCTGGAGCACTTGTGAGAGCTTGTTTGAACTTTACAAATGCCATTTCCTGATCTTGGGAGGGTTTCCCACTCTACCAGGTTCTGTATAGGTTGGGCCATCTCGGCATATTCGGGAATAAAATTTCTTCAGTAGTTGAATAACCCCAGTACCTGCCTGACCCCTTTCACGATTCCCGCCCTGGGCATTGAAAAGATTGCTTCCTTTCTGTCCTCAGGCATCTGTCTCGTCCCTTGTGTTATTATGTATTCTCGATATGTTACTTCACTATTTCCATATTAAACATGACACAATTTTTAAAAATTCTTTATAACCGTTACAATTTTATTTTCCTTCTGGCACGTGGGAAAATATTCACTTCCAATTAAGTAGCCCAAATTAATAATGTCCAATTTTTTTTGAATTCCATGCAGCGATGCTAAAGTTGTTTGGTGAGCTAAATAAAACAGCTGTCAGTGGAAAGGGTTAACTCCTTTGTAGTTGTAAGAAGGCCTGACGTCATTACGTGACTTTGCGTAAATCTTCTTTTGAACCTTTCCCGATATCAGAATACGGCATCCATTTTCAAAAGGTTTTCAAACCTGAAATTTAAATCTTCTTACTGCAATGAAACTTTCTCGTAATTTAAAATCATTATCAATATAGAGTGTCTTTTATCTCTTTTCCAATATTCACACTTTGAAACAAAACCGAAATTTCACTATGGCCATAATGAAAGCTCAGTTTTCATTGGTTAATTACCGTCCAATTAAACCAATATCTTTTTCACAGCCAATATCAACTAGCATCCAGTAAGTTACGTCTTTTTCCATTTTCTCCTTTCTTCAAATTAGGTTTTGTATCTAACAAACATTTTACACAGAGGGCTTGTGTCTCCGTGAATTTGTTAATTTAAACTACATAAGACAATCGCGATTCATTTTCCCAATTAAACGTTCAATGGTTTTTTTCTAGCTTTAAGGTTGCAAGTTTCAGCTTTTGATAAACAAGCCGTCCTTTGTGAATTCAATACAGCTTATACTATGTTTTTCCAGCAACTTATTCAACAGTCAAGAAAGCTTCCACGCAACACTTTCACTTAAAGACAGACATTCACACTAACTTTTCAATACAGCTTATCCTATGTTTTTCTGCAACTTATCCTTGCATGCCATTTCTCGTCTGGGTACATTTACTCCTCTACCAGATTCTGTGTACTCTTTCCAAGCCCTTGGACCCCTCTAACAATACTGCTTGCCTCCCTAATCTGGTTCCTCCGCAACTTAAGTGTCGATTTTATTTTTCGGCTTTCCTGCTCGCATTTATACCCAGGACCCTTTTGGTCCATATCTCAGAGACCCCCCCTTGGTCTTCATTTTATCCCACTGGCCAGTTTTTCCTAAAAACCCTGGGGTCCCACCCCCCTTTAGGTTGTATTTGTGCCACGCACGATTAATACAGGCTTTTCCCTGTTATTACCGTGTCACCTGTCACACTTCGGGTAATGGCAATGCACTCTTGGTCATTTTTCTAGACCCCTTTAGGTTGTATTCCTTCTTGGTCAGGCAATACACCTATCCCCTACCTTAGGTTTTCATCCTTCCGTGGTTCGCTATAACTTTGTTATACAGATTAAACCTTCTCGTTCTTTATGCAGATTACCTCCTTCCCTGTCAATGCTACAGCTGTAGGTGGTACAAAAAACATACTGCCATTGCTAGCTGCCACATCATCCAAGTTGGAGGGTCTGCACCCTGCTCGCAGCGCCAATTGTTGGGGTAGAGGGAAGACTTCTCTTCCTCGAGGTGGACTCCCTGATATAAGGAGTCGACACTTCGCCCTCCTGATAACAACCACGGAATCACTTAGACGAAAACTTCGGTTCAACCGGCTTTATTCGAGCATGCAAGGGAAAGTTCAAACATGAACCTTCAAAGTACAAAAGGTTTCAATTACAGTTATACAGTTTTTCGAGGGATGCTACCCTCCTCCAAAACCAGTCTACTGCTATCAGCGAAGTTACATTGATTTGTTGACTCTTATCAGACTAACTCTGAGTGGTTCGTTCCCACCTGTCCATCTCTCATCACATGTCAATCATGTTGTTCAGTGATATGAACTTTGCCATAGTCCCTATGATGTGTGAAGTAACTCTGTTCCAAAATACTGGCTTCCTTATCTCTTCTCAAGAGAACTAGTCTAATACAGTTTTTCATGAGAGTCAGATACTGTTTACAGTCTATGTTCCAGACTGTTGCCCTTGGTGGATTTGCTTATTCAGAATGTAAATCTATACTCAGGTTCACACCATGGATGGTTCATTATCCATCAGGCTTCACTATTCCCTTCTTACTAGCCCAATGTAAGCGAGTGTATAAGCATGCTTTACATACATAAGCAGGTTATACATAACCGTACCGTAAGACAGACCGTAAGACAGAAGAACTCCTGATTCCTCAGAATCTCCTAATACTGATAAACCCTCTTAATCGGGACCATTTTACGTGTCAGATCAATTCACTACCTTCAGTATCTCCATTCTACTGACCGTTTTTTTTATCCCCTTACACTTTCAATACCACAGGCAGAGCTGTCTGGGTAGATGATTTTAGCCATAGCTCTTCGTATAGTAGCTGGCACAGCTCCCCCTATTACATCTAACACCCTCACTAAGGTCCTCATAGGATCTATGTGCCCTGTAATTTCTTTGTGAGAGAGGGGCGGTGGGGGGAGGGTAATATCTTGCAGAGCCTCATTCTCCTTTCCTCCATCCTGCACTACCATTAAAATTGCAAACAAGGGAATGTCCATAGGAAATCCCATCCCTGGTACTTAGAATCTCTTACTGTGAGTGGGGGCACATATTTCCCAGTAGTCTCACATTCCATCAGGCTTTCTGAGGCAAGCTTGTTCAATCCAGATGCAGAGCAAAAAAATGCTTTAAAAATTCTTCTGTATCTCCAGCAATCTCTCTTGAAAGTTTATTTAGGTTACAGGCTTCAAAATAAAGCATTTCTTTTAGTATCAGTAGATACTGGCAACAAGCACGCCTGATTTATTTTATTCTAAGTATGTTTGTGCAGTGGGACTACAAATCATGTGATTTGGAGGCTACCAACACTATTCCACTTCATTTTAATAAATGCAAATGAACTCCCAGCAGCATCAGTGAGTACACACGTGGAAGACCCCAGATCTCTTCAGAGTGGAAACCCTGTGTAAATGGGTCCTGCCCAGAATCCACAAACAAAAATTACCAGTACATTCTTTTTAAGGCAGAAACTCTGCCATGGTGGCCATTTTTAAAAACATTCTCCTTGTCTATTGTATTCGATCACACTAGGCAATACAGCCTTTTAATCTCACTTCTTTGCTGCACTGGATGTGTTAATGACCAATATGTCAGGTAACATATTTCCATTGTTAAAGTATGATTTGAATACTTCCGAAAACTAGTGTTAATTGGGACAAAAATCTACCCTTCACTTTAGGATCCCAGCTGAGACTTGGGCATGGTTGATATCATAGAACTATGCCTAAATAAGGAAAGGAGGCTGGATTAAGAGCAAAAACTGGTGGGGGTGGAGGATAATCCTACAGTTCTTTTATGAACAGAACTGCACCTCCAGGCTCCGTAAGGGAAACCATGGCCTCCCCACACCTTTTCCTTCTGTAAGACTCTCCTAAAACCTGCTCACTGCAACTTACCGGGAATACCCCGGGCCTGAAATTATGTTTTACATTGAATCTGCCCGCCACACCTGTCAGAAACTAGATCTTAGTTAAAATCATAGAATGGTTACAGCACAGAAGGAGGTCATGAGGCATGTCGAGTCAGCGTGCTGCAAGAGCACTTCAGCTAGTCCTACTCCCTTGCCCTTTCCCTGTAGCCTTGCAAATTTTTTTACTTCAGGTACTTATCCAATTCCCTTTTGAAAGCCATGTTTGAGTCTGCTTCCACCACCCTTTCAGGCAGTGCATTCCAGATCCTAACCACTCGTTATCTAAAAAGGTGTTTCCTCATGTTGCCTTTGGTTCTTTTGCCAATCACCTTAAATCTGTGTCCTCTGGTTCTCGACCCTTCCACCAATGGGAACAGTTTCTTTCTATCTTCTGTGTCTAGACCCCTTATGATTTTGAATACCATTATCAAATCTCTCAATCTTCTCTGCTCTAAAGAGAACAACTCCAGCTTCTCCAGTTTATCCAGGTAACTGAAGTCCCTCATCCCTGCAAACATTCTCGTAAATCTTTTCTGCACCCTCTTTAAAGCCTTCACATCCTTCCTAAAGTGCAGTGGCCAGAATTGGACACAGTACTCCAGTTGAGACCATATCATTGTTTTATAAAGGTTCATCATAGCTTCCTTGTTTTTGTACTCTATGCATCTATTTATGAAAGCCTGTATCGATATGCTTTTTAAACTGCTTTCTCAACCTGCCCTGCCACCTTCAACGATTTGTGCACATGTATTACTTTGCACTTTTCTGCATAAATTTCATCTGCCAAGTGTCCGCCCATTTCACCAGCCTGTCTTTGTCTTCTTAAAGCCTATCACTATCCTCCTCACTGTTCATTATACTGTACTTCTAAATTTTGTGTCATCTGCAAATTTTGAAATTGTACCCTGTACTTCCAAGTACAAGTCATTAATATATATCAAGAAAAGCAGTGGTCCTTGTACCAACCCCTGGGGAACACCACCGTATGTATACCTTCCTCTAGTCCAAAAAACAACCATTCACCACTACTCTCCGTTTCCTGTCACCTATCCAATTTTGTTCCCGTGTTGCCACTGGCCCTTTTATTCTATGAGCATCAACTTCGGTGGCAAGCCTATTATGTCATCATCATCATCATAGGCAGTCCCTCAGAATCAAGGAAGACTTGCTTCCACTCTTAACATGAGTTCTTAGGTGGCTGTACAGTCCAATACGAGAACCACAGTCCCTGTCACAGGTGGGACAGATAGTTGTTGAGAGTTGGGGTGGATGGGACTGGTTTGCCGCAAGCTCTTTCCGCTGCCTGCGCTTGATTTCTGCATGCTCTCGGCGACGAGACTCAAGGTGCTCAGTGCCCTCCCGGATGCGCTTCCTCCACTAAGGGTGATCTTTGGCCAGGATCTCCCAGGTGTCAATGGGGATGTTGCACTTTATCAGGGAGGCTTTGAGGGTGTCCTTGTAACGTTTCCGCTGCCCACCTTTGGCTCGTTTGCCGTGAAGGAGTTCCGAGTAGAGCACTTGCTTTGGGAGTCTCGTGTCTGGCATGCGAACAATGTGGCCTGCCCAGCGGTGCTGATCAAGTGTGGTCAGTGCTTCAATGCTGGGGATGTTGGCCTGGTCAAGGACGCTACTGTTGGTGCGTCTGTCCTCCCAGGGGATTTGTAGGATCTTGCGGAGACATCCTTGGTGGTATTTCTCCAGCGACTTGAGGTGTCTACTGTACATGGTCCATGTTTCTGAACCATACAGGAGGGCGGGTATTACTACAGCCCTGTAGACCATGAGCTTGGTGGCAGTTTTGAGGGCCTGGTCTTCAAACACTCTTTTCCTCAGGTGGCCGAAGGCTGCACTGGCGCACTGGAGGTGGTGTTGGATCTCGTCGTCAATGCCTGCTCTTGTTGATAGGAGGCTCCCAAGATATGGGAAGTTGTCCACGTTGTCCAGGGTCGCGCTGTGGAACTTGATGACTGGGGGACAGTGCTGTGCAGTGAGGACAGGCTGGTGGAGGACCTTTGTCTTGCTGATGTTTAGCATAAGGCCCAGGCTTTCGTACGCCTCAGTAAATACGTCGACTATGTCCTGGAGTTCAGCCTCCATATGTGCGCAGACGCAGGCGTCGTCCGCGTTCTGTAGCTCGATGACGGGTTGGGTGGTCTTGGACCTGACCTGGAAACGGCGTAGGTTGAACAGGTTCCCACTTTATCGACCACCTTTTGGAAATCCATCCACACCATGTCACCGCATTGCCCTCATCAACCCTCCCTGTTACCTCATCAAAAAACTCGATCAGGTTAGTAAAACACGATTTGCCTTTATCAAATGTGCTGGTTTTCCTTAATTAATCCAGACTTGGCACTGTTAACTTTGTCCCTGATTTATCGTTTCTAAAAGCTTCCCGACTACCGAGGTTAAACTGACTGGCCTGCAGTTGCTGAGTTTATCCTTATACCCTTTTTTGAACAAGGGTGTAATATTTACAATTCTCCAGTCCTCTGGCACCACCTCCGTATCCAAGGAGGATTGGAAGATTATGGCCAGTACCTCCGTGATTTCCTCCTTAACCTCCCCCAGCCTCCGAGGATGGCATCCCATCCGTTCATGGTGACTTGCAACTTTAAGTACAGCCAGCCTTTCTAGTACCTCTTTATCAAATCGACCCCTACAACTTTAACATTTCCAAAAAGCTACAAGTTTATTTCAATGTTTTTATGATTATTCAATTTCTCTAAGGTACTCATGTATTACATGTCGATTCTAGGAGGAAGGGAAAATAATTCCACACTGTCCTGACCTTTGCTGCTGGGGAACAATCAATTCCCCTAATGCAAAGGTTGGGAAAAACTGGCGGCAATTATAGACTGTAGTCTGCATCTTGATGTCTCCAGAGAATCTCAAAAACTTGCATAATTATAGCAGAGATACCACATTGTCCATTGATGAACAAGTTATGCTTGATGTCAATCTGACGATCAAGGTACTTATTTCTTAGAAAGCACATAGTTCACAATTCCTGCAAGATTATTTCTCTAGAAGTACAAGTCATAATTTATTGATACACTTCTACTCACTATCACAATTCTGGTAAGCATGGTACCAGCTCTGGCTACCAATTACTAGTCCAATGCCAATTGAGATGCTGGGCTATAAGGCAAAATTCAGCACGTAGCTCCCATGCTGGTATATTACTTAAACAAAATAACAAAGGCAGAGAAATTGTTCGAGTCATTACATTTAGTGCATGTGCATCATTTGTGGAGTTTGCATCACTGCAGTGTTAGTCCATTTACAGAACTTGCCCGAAACTTATTGCTTGCCTCAGTCAGTATCAGTAATCATAATAGAGATGAAGATGAGGTTAATTTTCATCTTCATCACCTGAAATCAATGGAAAGAAAATCGGTTGGGTTCTGCAACAGGTGGGCCAACTGCTCTGCCAAATTACCACCCAGGCATAGAAACATAGAAAATAGGTGCAGGAGTAGGCCATTCGGCCCTTCGAGCCTGCACCACCATTCAATGAGTTCATGGCTGAACATGCAACTTCAGTACCCCATTCCTGCTTTCTCGCCATACCCCTTGATCCCCCTAGTAGTAAGGACTACATCTAACTCCTTTTTGAATATATTTAGTGAATTGGCCTCAACAACTTTCTGTGGTAGAGAATTCCACAAGTTCACCACTCTCTGGGTGAAGAAGTTTCTCCTCATCTCGGTCCCCTTATCCTCAGACTGTGACCCCTGGTTCTGGACTTGCCCAACATTGGGAACATTCTTCCTGCATCTAACCTGTCTAAACCCGTCAGAATTTTAAACATTTCTATGAGATCCCCTCTCATTCTTCTGAACTCCAGTGAATACAAGCCCAGTTGATTCAGTCTTTCTTGATATGTTAGTCCCGCCATCCTGGGACTCAGTCTGGTGAACCTTCGCTGCACTCCCTCAATAGCAAGAATGTCCTTCCTCAAGTTAGGAGACCAAAACTGTACACAATACTCCAGGTGTGGCCTCACCAAGGCCCTGTACAACTGTAGTAACACCTCCCTGCCCCTGTACTCAAATCCCCTCGCTATGAAGGCTAACATGCCATTTGCTTTCTTAACCACGTGCTGTATCTGCATGCCAACCTTCAATGACTGATGTACCATGACACCCAGGTCTCGTTGCACCTCCCCTTTTCCTAGTCTGTCACCATTCAGATAATAGTCTGTCTCTCTGTTTTTACCACCAAAGTGGATAACCTCACATTTATCCACATTATACGTCATCTGCCATGTATTTGCCCACTCACCTAACCTATCCAAGTCACTCTGCAATCTCATAGCATCCTCCTTGCAGCTCACACTGCCATCCAACTTAGTGTCATCCGCAAATTTGGAGATACTACATTTAATACCCTCGTCTAAATCATTAATGTACAATGTAAACAGCTGGGGCCCCAGCACAGAACATTGCGGTACCCCACTTGTCACTGCCTGCCATTCTGAAAAGTACCCATTTACTCCTACTCTTTTCTTCCTGTCTGACAACCAGTTCTCAATCCACGTCAGCACACTACCTCCAATCCCATGTGTTTTAACTTTGCACATTAATCTCTTGTGTGGGACATTGTCGAAAGCCTTCTGAACGTCCAAATACACCACATCAACTGGTTCTCCCTTGTCCACTCTATTGGAAACATTCTCAAAAAATTCCAGGAGATTTGTCAAGCATGATTTCCCTTTCACAAATCCATGTTGACTTGGACCTATCATGTCACCTCTTTCCAAATGCGTTGCTATGACATCCTTAATAATTGATTCCATCATTTTACACACTACCGATGTCAGGCTGACCGGTCTATAATTCCCTGTTTTCTCTCTCCCTCCTTTTTTAAAAAGTGGGGTTACATTGGCTACCCGCCACTCGATAGGAACTGATCCAGAGTCTATGGAATGTTGGAAAATGACTGTCAATGCATCCGCTATTTCCAAGGCCACCTCCTTAAGAACTCTGGGATGCAGACCATCAGGCCCTGGGGATTTATCGGCCTTCAATCCCATCAATTTCCCCAACATAATTTCCCGACTAATAAGGATTTCCCTCAGTTCTTCCTTCTTACCAGACCCTCTGATCCCTTTTATATTCGGAAGGTTGTTTGTGTCCTCCATAGTGAGTACCGAACCAAAGTACTTGTTCAATTGGTCTGCCATTTCTTTGTTCCCCGTTATGACTTCCCCTGATTCTAACTGCAGGGGACCTACGTTTGTCCTTACTAACCTTTTTCTCTTTACATAGCTATAGAAACTTTTGCAATCCGCCTCAATGTTCCCTGCAAGCTTCTTCTCGTACTCCATTTTCCCTGCCCTAATCAAACCCTTTGTCCTCCTCTGCTGAGTTCTAAATTTCTCCCAGTCCCCGGGTTCGCTGCTATTTCTGGCTTTAATACTATCCCTGATTTCCCTTGATAGCCACGGTTGAGCCACCTTCCCTTTTTTACTTTTACGCCAGACAGGGATCTACAATTGTTGTAATTCATCCATGCGGTCTCTAAATGTCTGCCATTGCCCATTCACTGTCAACCCCTTAAGTATCATTCGCCAATCTATCCTAGCCAATTTACGCCTCATATCTTCAAAGTTGCCCTTTTTTAAGTTCTGGACCATGGTCTCTGAATTAACTGTTTCATTGTCCATCCTAATGTAGAATTCCACCATATTATGGTCACTCTTCCCCAAGGGGCCTCGCACAACGAGATTGCTAATTAATCCTCTCTCATTACACAACACCCAGTCTAAGATGGCCTCCCCCCTAGTTGGTTCCTCAACATATTGGTCCAGAAAACCATCCTTTATGCACTCCAGGAAATCCTCCTCCACTGTATTGTTTCGCGTTAGGTTAGCCCAATCTATATGCATATTTAAGCCAGCCATGATAACTGCTGCACCTTTATTGCATGCACCCCCAATTTCCTGTTTGATGCCCTCCCCAACATCACTACTACTGTTTGGAGGTCTGTACACAACTCCCACTCGCGTTTTCTGTCCTTTGGTATTCCGTAGCTCCACTTATACCGATTCCACGTCATCCAAGCTAATGTCCTTCCTTACAATGGCATTAATTTCCTCTTTAACCAGCAATGCCACCCCGCCTCTTTTTCCTTTCTGTCTATCCTTCCTAAATGTTGAATACCCTTGGATGTTGAGTTCCCAGCCTTGGTCACCCTGGAGCCATGTCTCCGTGATGCCAACCACACCGTATCCGTTAACTATTATCTGCACAGTTAATTCGTCCACATTATTCCGAATATTCCTCGCATTGAGGCACAGAGCCTTCAGGCTTGCCTTTTTAACACACTTTGACCCTTTAGAATTTTGCTGTAAAGTGGCCCTTTTTGTTTTTTGCCTTGGGTTTCTCTGCCCTCCACTTTTACTCTTCTCCTTTCTGTCTTTTGCTTTTGTCTCCATTTTGTTTCCCTCTGTCTCCCTGCATTGGTTCCCATCCCCCTGCCATATTAGTTTAACTCCTCCAACAGGCACTAGCCAGCATTCCCCCGAGGACATTGGTTCCGGTCCTGCCCAGGTGCAGACCGTCCGGTTTGTACTGGTCCCACCTCCCCCAGAACCGGTTCCAATGCCCCAGGAATTTGAATCCCTCCCTGCTGCACCACTGCTCAAGAAACGTATTCATCTGAGCTATCCTGCGATTCCTAACTCTGACTAGCACGTGGCACTGGTAGCAATACTGAGATTACTACTAGCTCCCTAAATTCGTCTCGTAGGACCTCATCCCGTTTTTTATCTATGTCATTGGTATCTATATGCACCACGACAACTGGCTGTTCACCCTCCCTTTTCAGAATGTCCTGCACCCACTCCGAGACATCCTTGACCTTTGCACCAGGGAGGCAACATACCATCCTGGAGTCTCGGTTGTGGCTGCAGAAACGCCCATCTATTCCCCTTACAATCGAATCCCCTATCACTATTGCTCCCCCACTCTTTTTCCTGCCCTCCTGTGCAGCAGACCCCGCCACGGTGCCATGAACCTGGCTGCTGCTGCTCTCCCCTGATGAGTCATTCCCCTCAACAGTACCCAAAGCGGTGTATCTGTTTTGCAGGGTTTTGACCGCAGGGGACCCCTGCACTACCTTGTACTGCTCTTCCTGTTGGTCTTCCATTCCCTACCTGGCTGTGTACCCTTTACCTGCGGTAAGACCAACTCACTAAATGTGCTATTCACATCATTCTCAGCATCGTGCATGCTCCAGAGTGAATCCACCTGTAGCTCCAGTTCCATAACACGGTTCGTCAGGAGCTGGAGGTGGATACACTTCCCGCACACGTAGTCGTCAGGAACACCGGAGGCGTCCCTGATTTCCCACATGGTACAGGAGGAGCATAACACGTGTCCGAGCTCTCCTGCCATGACTTAACCCCTAGATTAACTTAATTTGGCATCCACAATGCTAAAGGTTACTTACTGAAATAGAAAAGAAAAAGAAAAGCTACTTACCAATCACCAGCCAATCACTTACCCCTTTGGCTGTGACGTCAGCTTTCGATTTCTTTCTACTTCTTTTTTGCCTTCTGTCCCTGCTGCAGCTGCTCAAACACGCCTTTTGTAGGCCTCACCAACGCTGCCGCTGGAACTCCCGCCTCTCGCCGACTCCCCAAGCTCCTGGTCGCACTGGCCTTTTGTAGGCCTCACCAACGCTGCATGAAGATGAGTGCCACCTGACATACAGTAGGTGCAGGTATGAAAGGTCAGACCAGGCATACCTCAATGACAGGGCCTGAAATGATGACCAGCTGGAGATCCAAGCTAAGGCGGAAGGCTGGAAACCCTGAAGAAAAATTATTTATTTTTTAAAATATTGTTCAGTGTGACCCTCTTGCTAAGGGGCACCATAAAGTTGTTCATGGGGAATGGGGGCTGGTACCTCTCAACTCGAGATGGATATTCTCTGCCAGACTTTCCAGCCTGGATGTGTCTCTGGTGGTGAGGGATCCTCTCCCTGACCCTGGATAGTCCACCTAGATCAGTGACAGCGGGCATGATCCAGGTGTAATTGCATTTTCATGGTCTCTGTGAACAAGAATGATTTAACCCTTTACGGAGTAATAAAGAAGCTGGGCAAGGCAACCTATTAAATGTTATGATAGGTATGCGCATTTACCTTAGCAATTGTTATAAGCCAAAACATTATTGCTTATCTGCTTCGAGTTTGGGCCACAAATGAGACTGCTTTTGCATGTTCCATTGGCACCATCTATGCTGCTCTGGCTGTACTCCTTGCTGCTGGATGGTTCTCTCCACCAAAAAAAGGTACCATTCGTTATAGGATTTCCTGCAACAGGATCTCCAAATCCTGGTTGCTGAATATGGATATTCTGACCCCAGTAATAATGCACCTTTTAGGTGCTGCTGAAACCAGACATCCCACCCTTGTCTTGGGGTCAAAGTAAGCTAATAATCTGAACTCCTGTTATCAACAAAGTCAACTTCTTTGGGCATAGTTTCTCCAGCACCTGATGTGCAGCGTGAATTTCTGCCGGAAGTGTGATGGGGTGGGACTTTCATCTACAAGAGCCACTGTTAACTTGGTCTAATTTCCCAGGGTCAACACATGTTGCATATTTAAGATGGGTTCCCATCGTTATTGGGAGCTCCTATTGGGAACTCACCACTAGGTTACTGAGGATTGGAAATAGCAGCTGCAGCAGTTTAAAGAACCCATCACCAAGCACAATTCTCCAGGGAGGAAGAGGAAAGACCGCATAAAGAATGAATACAGCATCTGCATCAGAACATAGAGCCCCATAATTATCTGATGCCTCTACAGACAGCCCCTCTCAGTATGTAGTTGCCTGTTCTGTGCACTTCTCACTTACATTGTGGTCTGCCTTGACACCTAAGATAAAGTGAATGCCAAAGCAATGAAAGGGAATATACACTATCTGCTTACTTTTTAAAGGATAAAAGAGGCCACAAATCACCAGGAAAGGTTGTCCACAGGTGGTGGTCTCCACAGCCTTCAGCATTCTTGGCATTGGGCAGAATGTGACAAATCTGATGTCTGACATATCATTGATCTTACTGTCACCTCCGGCAGGAAATTACAAAGCACACTTTTGTAGCTAGGGATTTGTTCTTGTCTGATTTTCCGCCACTGACAGCCTCAGAATCAACCAAAAATGGGTAAAACGGAGGAGGAAAATGTTATCCATGCTTCTAAGGACAAGACATAAAACCCTACTGTGACATGGATGGACTATACAGCACAATGGACTGTGTTTTCTCACTTATTTTCTTGAAACTGCCATTCATAGGCATTTGCCATGTCTGTCGCTGCCAACTGTCATGTTATTAAATGAGCACCACCAGGACATGGATGGAATCTACACAGTTGTTTTTGGCAGTGAAGTATTTAATTATTTTGTTTACATTTTCCATCACCAATACCTATGTCTTAATTGGGCATTTCCTATATACTAATCAATGCCCTGTGATGTTGCACACAGTAAGCCAGAAAATTTAGTCTGTCTCATCCATTTGTCTCATCCTCAACCAGTTTTCTTCCTCCCAGCACTCTCCTCCCTCCTTCCCTAATTTTCCTTCAAAGCGATTTGTTTACCTTCAAAATGCAATTTTAAAAAAATCAAATAAGAATCAGGATAGAAACTGTCTTTATATTTGTATTTTCTATCTCTTTCCCTTTCTTGCTCCCCTCTGTCTCATAGGTGTTAGAATTTCAAATCTATGTCTCACAGGGTACACAACCTTTTTGATTAAGAAAACATCGGTGGAGATAATTAGTTGGTTTCAAAATTCAACTGGTGTTATTTTTGAATGTTTGAAGGGATATTTCCTGGCCACCGCAAAGCAGAGTGCCCAACACTCACTTGTTCCTCATGGTATCTTCTGACTTTGCCATGGGAGATCTAATAATAAGGTTATTGCTTAATACCATTCCATTTCACATTCTAGCTCATGTTTACCCACATCAACTTTTCACTAAATCTTACCCAGAGTCCAAAGGCACATATTTCTGTGCTAAATAAAGAGATAAGCTAACCATGGATGTAAGAACTTGCATTTATAGAACAGTTTATCGTGTCCTTTAGACATCCCAAAGTGCTTTGCATCCAACACATTAGTTTTGAAGTGAAGTCACTGTTATATAGGAAAACACTGCAACCAATTTGCACACAGCTAAGTCCCTCAAACAGCAAATTAGTTGAATGACTAATTAATCTGCTTTATTGGTGGAGGGAAGAATGTTGGCCAAGAAAATTTGCTGCTGTTCTACCTTAAATTGCACAAGATCTTTTATGTCCATCTGAAGAGATGAATGGGGTCTTAATTTAATGGCCATAACTGAAGCAAAAACCCTATTTAGCGGACAGTGCAGGAGCAGCTCCAAGCAAATTTCCAACCAATGTCTCATGCAAAAGACAGCAGCTTAAGCAATGCGGCACTTCCTTCAATTCTTTACTGGAGTATAAGCCTAGGATATGTTTTAGAATGCGGCTGAGAACTCCTAACCTAAGCCAAGTTGATATGAGCAGATAAAATGTTTTCTAAAATTGTGATTTCTTTGTGTGCAGCTTGTGAATTGATCTGTCTAGAAAGAAGTGCATCTTGTACATTTGAAGACTCCGAGGATAGTACTAGTACAACAGAATTAAGTGATCAACTGTTAGTGGATAAATGCGATGCTGAATGTCAATCCAATTATCCAGGTGCTCATTTATAGCTTGTTTTTCCAAGAATACTTCTTTGCTATCATAAGTCATATTTCATCCACAAGTTTCCAATGAGCATCACAATCATGTTTTGTAATTGGGTAAAACTAATATGTATCCCACAATAATGGAATTCCATTGCATTTATGAATGAATGTCTACTCCAGTGAGAAAGGAATGATCTTACAGCTAACATATTAGCTAAAACCTCATTCCTATCAGAGTGCGGCCAGTCATTGTGTGTTCCTTTGTTATGCTGTCATCGGGTAATGCTTTGCAGACCTATCATTAGGTTGTGGGGAGGAGGGTTTATGGCTCAACTGAGCCTGATATAGGCATATGGTTTTATTTCTGTACTCATGAAAATGATACATGTGACCTCCAGCACCCACTTCAGATAAAGCCCCAAGATCTCCATCAAATAACCAGTTAATTGTTTCCTCACTTTTGAAAGGTTATGCGCACCTATAATCAAAAATCTTCCAAGGTTTTCGTGTTTTTTACTTATTTCTAGTGTTTTTTGAGTTATTATGCTGTGTTTTAATCATGTTGTCGCTCGAGCTCCTTACATACAACCCAGTAGGGACCAACTCCATTTTCTAATCACTTTGAGCAGGCTAACAATCGTTAACCATCAGACAAATCTTGCCATTCTCAGGACATAACTACACTACTTAAAGCCTTTGTTAAAATTGCTTAGCTCTCAGGCTCCCAGCATGCTGCAGATAGAGGGTAGATGATCAAATTAAATAATAGAGAAGGAATAAAATAAATACTATGTTGGACATTGACTTGAGAGCATTACATAATTAAGAGGAAGCAAAAGGTTGAAATTGATCTCTACTCTGATATATTCCGCTCACAATGGCCATTGAGGTAAGTAAAGATGCGCAAGTCATTCAGCCTATCCAACTCATTCTTCCATAGCAACCTACAATTCTCCCACTACAGCATTCAACTGCTATTTTTGATGACTCCAGTGATTTTTCCTCCACTTCCTGGAAGACTCATACAGCTATTAATTATTCTTCGTGTCAAGAGGCACCTCCTAATATCTGTCCTGAACTTTCCTTCTGCAGTATGTTAATGTGCCCCTCTGTCCTGCAGTTATGCATGGTTTAATTTGAAGTAGTGCTCACGATTAACTTTTCTATTCCATTTAGTATCTTCTATACCTCTAGATGGTACCCGTGTATGTGTCTTCTTTCTAGTCCAAATTTTCCTAACCTTTCCTCATATCTTAGTTATAGAATCATAGAACGATTACAGCACAGAAGGAGGCCTTTCAACCAGTCGAGCCCAATGCCGGCTCTCTGCAAGAGCACTTCAGCCATTCCCGTTCCCCCATCCTTACCCTGTAGCCTTGAAATTTTTTTTTCCTTCAGGTACATAGGATTACATAGAATATATGGCACAGAGAAAGGCCATTTAGCCCAACCAGTCCATCGGTGTTTATGCTCCACTTGAGCCTCCTCCTGTCTTTCCTCGTCTAAATCTATCAGCAAGACCCTCTATTCCCTTCTCCCTTATATGCTTGTCTAGCTTCCCCTTAAATGTATCTACACTATTCGCTTCAACCACTCCCTGCAGTAGTGAGTTCCACATTCTCACCACTCTTTGGGTCAAGAAGTTTCTTCTGAATTCTCTGTTGGATTTCTTGGTGACTATTTTATATTGCTGGCCTCCAGCTATGCTCTTCCCTACAAGTGGAAACATTCTTTCTTTATCCACTCTATCAAAATTTTTCATAACTTTGAAGACCTCTATTCAAGAGAAAAGAGACATGGGGCTAGAACCTCCACTTTTTTTGCCTGTTTAACGCCCACTCAACACCCATTTTACCGCTGAAATGATGTATAACGCCCATATAGCGCCCATTTTGGCACAAAATGGAAGCTGGCGGGCATTTTTCGGAAACTTATCGCCGAGCATTACTTTCCCCATGTGGTTAATGCCGAGAAAAAATATTATCCCCCGCCCACTTTTGTGGGGCGGAATCAGCAGGATGGATGAATTCAACGCCCATAATATCGCCCAGCGTTAATTTCCACGCTGAATTAACGCCGAGATTTAATATTAACACCCAGCCACTTTTTTTGGTTGTAAAGAGCGTATTTACCCAAACTAGCGGCCATGGAGATCAACCATCATCAATTTCATCACCTCGCACACATTTCGCCCACAATATCGCTCGCTCAAAAAACCGCCCACAAAAAGTGGAACTAACCGGAATGAATCACATCGTTATGGACGCCATGTTGTAGATCAAATGTCACGTTCTTTAAAAGACTGCTGTGCTTCAACCTCGGCAGAGTTCGGATGTACTCTGCAGGTCGTTGCAGTTGATCTGAACATCTCTAAAAATATCTTGACCACACAGTGACCGATTGGAATTGAAGAGGTGTGCTCGTCGGGACATTCCTTGTTTGTGTACAATTGATGGAAAATAGAGAGCTGCTGCAATGGGGCCTGTTCTTTCTCACCCTCTCTTGGTGACCAAATACATGCAGCAGACTCGACATCGCCGAAGGAACGCTGCACTGCATTATGTGCCCAATGTACGAAGTGACAGACAGATGAGGAGGACCAGGCGTTACACCCCCCGCAAGTACAAGGAGAAGCATTCTTACCTCGACTTGCCCGACACCACCTGCCTTCGGAGACTGCGCTTCCACAAAGAGGTTATCACTGAGGTATGCCAGCTGATAAGGGCAGACCTGCAGCCTGCCAGGACCATCGGAACTGCACTGTCCGTTGAGGTCAAAGTCACCACAACACTGTCGTTCTATGCCTCGGGTTCTTTTCAGGCCACAGCTGGAGACGTTTGCGGACTTTCTCAGCATGCCACACATCGCTGCATTAGACAGGTCACTGAAGCCCTGTACGCACGCAGGAGGGTTGATCAGCTTCCCTATGACCAGGGAGGCACAGAGTGAGAGGGCTCTAGGATTCTCCAGAATTGCAAACTTCCCTAAGGTGCAGGGAGCAATAGACTGTATACACATCACGATGTGGTCACCTTTTCAGGATGCTGAGATTTTCAGGAACCGCAAGGGATTCCACACCCTGAATGTCCAGCTGGTTGTCGACCACCAGCAAATTATACTGGTAGTGAATGTTCAATTTCCGGGCAGCATCCATGATGTGCACATCCTGCGTGAGAGCACTGTATCTGACTTGTTTAACAATGAGCCACAAGGTCAATGTTGGATGCTTGGGGACAAAGGATATGGCCTCGCCACCTGGCTGATGACCCCCCTGCGTGACATTCACACCGAGGCCGAGAGGCGATACAACGAGAGCCAGAGCAATTCGCAATATCATTGAGAAAACCATTGGAGTGCTGAAGCAACGCTTCAGATGCCTGGACCATTCAGGAGGCGAGCTCCAATACCACTGTGAGCAGGTAGCTCAATTCATAAGAACATAAGAACAGAAGAATTAGGAACAGGAGTAGGCTATCTAGCCCCTCGAGCCTGCTCCGCCATTCAATAAGATCATGGCTGATCTGGCCGTGGACTCAGCTTCACTTACCCGCCCTCTCCCCGTAACCCTTAATTCCCTTATTGCTTAAAAATCTATCTATCTTTGACTTGAAAGCATTCAATGAGCCAGCCTCAACTGCTTCCTTGGGCAGAGAATTCCACAGATTCACAACCCTCTGGGAGAAGAAATTCTTTCTCAACTCGGTTTTAAATTCGTGGTGGTCTGCTCCATGCTACACAACTTGGCTATCAGGAGGGGACAAGAATTGCCTGATGAGCGTGACAGTCCACCTCACCAGAGAGAGGAAGAGGAGGATGAGGAGGCGGATGCTGACATCAGCCCAGACAATCAGGCTGAAGCTGAAGCCATGCCCCCGCCCCCTTGTAGACCGCATAAAAGGGCCCATGGTAGCATAATAGCTGCAAGAGCGTTACATCAGGAGCTCATCAATGATCGCTTTGCCTGAAAGAACGTTGGTGTTATTTACAAGGCTGAAACACTGCTGGGTGTGCAGGTCATACATCAATGGTGGGCATCACCTTCGTGGCAGTTAAAGTTTAAGTTGATTGAAGTTAAGTGTGATTATACCCTTTGATGTTAAGGAATCACCAGCGTGTAATGGTGGCAGCTATCTGAGCTAATGTGCTGCAAGGTTTTGTTAAATAAAAAATATTTAAACTGATCATTAGTCTGAAATCATCAGTATTTCTGTACAAACCAATCCTCCCCCCCCCCCCACACTCCCCCCCCCCCCCCCAGCCACTTCTCCTCCCCACCTCTACCCCTTCCCCTTCCCCTGCTGACTCCAAGCCGCCTGACCGAGGAGGTCCTCAGGCAATACTTCATTGTTGTAGGGGGGTGGGGGGCGGGTGCGTGATGACGGCTGAAGCGCTGCTTGGACAGATATGGGAGAGGAGGATGGTCCCGATGTGGGAGCGTGCTCCGAGCCGTAAGCAAGATGTTGCTGCTGGCTCTCGTGTGTGGTTGCCAATGGGGGTGCGTCACCTTGGGGGGCAGTGCGGCGCTCCAGGACCACTGGGAGCCCTCTGCCACCAGTGTTCCTGGCTTCCAACTCCAGGACCTCCTCCATCCCTTCCATGTTATATATTATTTGTTGGACAAAAACTCGGTGCCAACTATATTCTTGGTGCTTAGTAGGCTTTTTGCTGCTGGTGATTCTCCCTCGTGCCTCCCACAACAGTCAAACAAGCACACACACAGCCACACACGCTTTCAGTGCCTCTGAGCTCCCTCTCTCCATGTCTCCTCTTCTGCGCATGTCATGATGACCCTTGACCTCCTGAATCACGGGAATCGAACGTTGCCATGCCGTTGCTAAGGACAGCCACACTTTATGGCAGAAGGTCAGAAAAATTTAATGCTACCGCCCATTTGATAATGCTCGCGGTAACGCCCATTTTCAAAAATGTAAACTGGGTGTTTTGAGAATGGGCGAGAAGCCGGCGATCTGAAAACCCTTTTTTAATGCCCACGCCGAAAATAATGGCCATTTTTGGGTGGTAAGCTCAAAAGTGGATGTTATAGCCCCCAGTCTTTTACCCCTACTTCTGCTTTCTATCTTGAAGCTAGCTAGCTATCCATTCTGTGACTTGTCCCCTGACTCTGACCTTGTTCATCAGTCTATTATGGGGCACCTTATTTGAAGGTCTTTTGAAAATCTAGATAAATTACATCTGCTGCATTATCATTGTCTATTCTCTCTGTTACCTCTTCAAACAATTCATTGAGGTTGGCCAAGTAAGACTTTCCCTTTTGAAATCCATGCTGACTATATGAAAGACACAATTGAAACTCCTCCACTATCCTTTCAGGCAGGGAATTCCAGATCCTAACCACTTGCGTAAAGAGTTTTTCCTCATGTCGCCTTTGGTTCTTTTGCCAATCACCTTAAATCTGTGACCTCTGGTTCTCGACCCTTCCGCCAATGGGAACAGGTTCTTTCTATCTACTCTGTCTAGACCAATCATCATTTTGAACAGATCTGTCAAATCTCCTCACAAACTTCTCTACTCCAGGGCGAACATCCCAAGCTTCTCTAGTCCGAGAGGCGGGAGTTCCTGGCGTTGGTGAGGCCTATAAAAGCTCAGCGGCAGCGAGAGGCGGCGGCAATCCGAGAGGCGGGAGTTCCTGGCGTTGGTGAGGCCTATAAAGGCTCAGCGGCAGTGAGAGGCGGTGGCAGTCCGAGAGGCGGGAGTTCCTGGCGTTGGTGAGGCCTATAAAGGCTCAGCGGCAGTGAGAGGCGGCGGCAGTCCGAGAGGCGGGAGTTCCTGGCATTGGTGAGGCCTATAAAGGCTCAGCGGCAGCGAGAGGCGGCGGCAGTCCGAGAGGCGGGAGTTCCTGGCATTGGTGAGGCCTATAAAGGCTCAGCGGCAGCGAAAGGCGGCAGCAGTCCGAGAGGCGGGAGTTCCTGGCGTTGGTGAGGCCTATAACGGCTCAGCGGCAGTCCGAGAGGCGGGAGTTCCTGGCGTTGGTGAGGCCTATAAAGGCTCAGCGGCAGCGAGAGGCGTACATGTGCAGCTGCAGCGGGGAGAGAAGGCAAAAAAGAAGCAGAAAGAAATCAAAAGGTGACGTCACAGCCAAGGGGGTAAGTGATTGGCTGGTGATTGGTGAGTAGTTTTTCTTTTTTCTCTTCTATAACAGTGAGTAAACTTTAGCATTGTTGTTGCCTTTCTAAGGGTTAAGTCATGTCAGGACAGCTCGGTCACGTGTTATGCTCCTCCTGTACCATGTGGGAACTCAGGGACGACACCAATGTTCCTGACGACTACGTGTGCGGGAAGTGTATCCTCCTCCAGCTCCTGACGGACCGCGTTGCGGAGTTGGAGCTGAGGGTGGATTCACTCTGGAGCATCCACGATGCTGAGAATGACGTAAGTAGCACGTGTGGCGAGTTGGTCGTACCGCAGGGAAAGGGTCCACAGCCAGAAAGGGAATGGAAGACCAACAGGAAGAGCAGTGCAAGGAAGGTAGTGCAGGGGTCCCCTGTGGTCATCGCCCTGCAAAACAGATACACTGCTTTGGGTACTGTTGAGGGGGATGACTCATCAGGGGAGGGCAGCAGCAGCCAAGTTCATGGCACCGTGGCTGGCTCTGTTGCACAGGAGGGCAGGAAAAAGAGTGGGAGAGCGATAGTGATAGGGGATTCAATTGTAAGGGGAATAGACAGGCGTTTCTGCGGCCGCAACCGAGACTCCAGGATGGAATGTTGCCTCCCTGGTGCAAGGGTCAAGGATGTCTCGGAGCGGGTGCAGGACATTCTAAAAAGGGAGGGAGAACAGCCAGTTGTCGTGGTGCACATCGGTACCAATGACATAGGTAAAAAAAGGGATGAGGTCCTACGAAACGAATTTAAGGAGCTAGGAGCTAAATTAAAAAGTAGGACCTCAAAAGTAGTAATCTCGGGATTGCTACCAGTCCCACGTGCTAATCAGAGTAGGAATCGCAGGATAACGCAGATGAATACGTGGCTTGAGCAGTGGTGCAGCAGGGAGGGATTCAAATTCCTGGGGCATTGGAACCGGTTCTGGGGGAGGTGGGACCAGTACAAACCGGACAGTCTGCACCTGGGCAGGACCGGAACCAATGTCCGAGGGGGAGGGTTTGCTAGTGCTGTTGGGGAGGAGTTAAACTAATATGCAGGGGGATGGGAACCAATGCAGGGAGACAGAGGGAAACAAAAAGGAGGCAAAAGCAAAAGACAGAAAGGAGATGAGGAAAAGTGGAGGGCAGAGAAACCCAAGGCAAAGAACAAAAAGGGCCATTGTACAGCAAAATTCTAAAAGGACAAAGGGTGTTAAAAAAACAAGCCTGAAGGCTTTGTGTCTTAATGCAAGAAGTATCCGCAATAAGGTGGATGAATTAACTGTGCAAATAGATGTTAACCAATATGATGTGATTGGGATTACGGAGACGTGGCTCCAGGATGATCAGGGCTGGGAACTCAACATCCAGGGGTATTCAACATTCAGGAAGGATAGAATAAAAGGAAAAGGAGGTGGGGTAGCATTGCTGGTTAAGGAGGAGATTAAGGCAATAGTTAGGAAGGACATTAGCTTGGATGATGTGGAATCTATATGGGTAGAGCTGCAGAACACCAAAGGGCAAAAAACATTAGTGGGAGTTGTGTACAGACCTCCAAACAGTAGTAGTGATGTTGGGGAGGGCATCAAACAGGAAATTAGGGGTGCATGCAATAAAGGTGCAGCAGTTATAATGGGTGACTTTAATATGCACATAGATTGGGCTAACCAAACTGGAAGCAATACGATGGAGGAGGATTTCCTGGAGCGCATAAGGGATGGTTTTCTAGACCAATATGTCGAGGAACCAACTAGGGGGGAGGCCATCTTCGACTGGGTGTTGTGTAATGAGAGAGGATTAATTAGCAATCACGTTGTGCGAGGCCCCTTGGAGAAGAGTGACCATAATATGGTGGAATTCTGCATTAGGATGGAGAATGAAACAGTTAATTCAGAGACCAGAACTTAAAGAAGGCTAACTTTGAAGGTATGAGGCGTGAATTGGCTAGGATAGATTGACGAATGATACTTAAGGGGTTGACTGTGGATGGGCAATGGCAGACATTTAGAGACCGCATGGATGAACTACAACAATTGTACATTCCTGTCTGGCGTAAAAATAAAAAAGGGAAGGTGGCTCAACCGTGGCTATCAAGGGAAATCAGGGATAGTATTAAAGCCAAGGAAGTGGCATACAAATTGGCCAGAAATAGCAGCGAACCCAGGGACTGGGAGAAATTTAGAACTCAGCAGAGGAGGACAAAGGGTTTCATTAGGGCAGGGAAAATGGAGTACGAGAAGAAGCTTGCAGGGAACATTAAGATGGATTGCAAAAGTTTCTATTGATATGTAAAGAGAAAAAGGTTAGTAAAGACAAATGTAGGTCCCCTGCAGTCAGAATCAGGGGAAGTCATAACGGGGAACAAAGAAATGGCGGACCAATTGAACAAGTACTTTGGTTCGGTATTCACTAAGGAGGACACAAACAACCTTCCGGATATAAAAGGGGTCGGAGGGTCTAGTAAGGAGGAGGAACTGAGGGAAATCCTTATTAGTCGGGAAATTGTGTTGGGGAAATTGATGGGATTGAAGGCCGATAAATCCCCAGGGCCTGATGGACTGCATCCCAGAGTACTTAAGGAGGTGGCCTTGGAAATAGTGGATGCATTGACAGTCATTTTCCAACATTCCATTGACTCTGGATCAGTTCCGATGGAGTGGAGGGTAGCCAATGTAACCCCACTTTTTAAAAAAGGGGGGAGAGAGATAACAGGGAATTATAGACCGGTCAGCCTGACATCGGTAGTGGGTAAAATGATGGAATCAATTATTAAGGATGTCATAGCAGTGCATTTGGAAAGAGGTGACATGATAGGTCCAAGTCAGCATGGATTTGTGAAAGGGAAATCATGCTTGACAAATCTTCTGGAATTTTTTGAGGATGTTTCCAGTAGAGTGGACAAGGGAGAACCAGTTGATGTGGTATATTTGGACGTTCAGAAGGCTTTCGACAAGGTCCCACACAAGAGATTGATGTGCAAAGTTAAAGCACATGGGATTGGGGGTAGTGTGCTGACATGGATTGAGAACTGGTTGTCAGACAGGAAGCAAAGAGTAGGAGTAAATGGGGACTTTTCAGAATGGCAGGCAGTGACTAGTGGGGTACCGCAAGGTTCTGTGCTGGGGCCCCAGCTGTTTACACTGTACATTAATGATTTAGACGAGGGGATTAAATGTAGTATCTCCAAATTTGCGGATGACACTAAGTTGGGTGGCAGTGTGAGCTGCGAGGAGGTTGCTATGAGGCTGCAGAGCGACTTGGATAGGTTAGGTGAGTGGGCAAATGCATGGCAGATGAAGTATAATGTGGATAAATGTGAGGTTATCCACTTTGATGGTAAAAACAGAGAGACAGACTATTATCTGAATGGTGACAGATTAGGAAAAGGAGGTGCAAAGAGACCTGGGTATCATGGTACATCAGTCATTGAAGGTTGGCATGCAGGTACAGCAGGCAATTAAGAAAGCAAATGGCATGTTGGCCTTCATAGCGAGGGGATTTGAGTACAGGGGCAGGTGGGTGTTGCTACAGTTGTACAGGGCCTTGGTGAGGCCACACCTGGAGTATTGTGTGCAGTTTTGGTCTCCTAACCTGAGGAAGGACATTCTTGCTATTGAGGGAGTGCAGCGAAGGTTCACCAGACTGATTCCTGGGATGGCGGGACTGACCTATCAAGAAAGACTGGATCAACTAGGCTTGTATTCACTGGAGTTCAGAAGAATGAGAGGGGACCTCATAGAAACGTTTAAAATTCTGACGGGGTTAGACAGGTTCGATGCAGGAAGAATGTTCCCAATGTTGGGGAAGTCCAGAACCAGGGGACACAGTCTAAGGATAAGGGGTAAGCCATTTAGGACCGAGATGAGGAGGAACTTCTTCACCCAGAGAGTGGTGAACCTGTGGAATTCTCTACCACAGAAAGTTGTTGAGGCCAATTCACTAAATATATTCAAAAAGGAGTTAGATGAAGTCCTTACTACTAGGGGGATCAAGGGGTATGGCGAGAAAGCAGGAATGGGGTACTGAAGTTGCATGTTCAGCCATGAATTCATTGAATGGTGGTGCAGGCTAGAAGGACCGAATGGCCTACTCCTGCACCTATTTTCTATGTTTGTATGTTTCTATGTTTCTATCCATTTAACTGAAGCTCCTCCTCCTTGGATTCATTCTCGTAAATCTTTTCTGCACTCTCTCTAAGGCCTTCACATCCTTCCTAAAGAGCGGTGCCCAGAATTGGATTCAATGCACCAGTTGAGACCTAACCAGTGTTTTATATAGGTTTATCATAACTTCCTTGCTATTGTACTCTTATTTATGAAACCCAGGATCCTGTATGCTTTGTTAACTGCTTTCTCAACCTGCCCTGCCACCTTCAACGATTTGTGTACATATACCCCCAGATCTCTCTGTTCATGCACCCCTTTTAGTATTGTATCATTTAGTTTATATTGCCTTTCCTCGTTCTTCCAACCAAAATTTTAAAATTGTGCCCTGTGCACCAAGTCCAAGTCATTAATATATGTCAAGAAAAGCAGTGGTCCTAGTACTGACCCCTGGGGAACATGACCGTATATACTTTTCTCCAGTCCAAAAAAACAACTGTGCACCACCACTCTCTGTTTCCTGTCACTTAACCAATTTCGTATCCATGCCGCCACTGTCTCTTTTATTCCATGGGTGTCAACTTTGCTACCAAACCTATTATGTGGCACTTTATCAAACACCTTTGTCCATGTATACCAAATCAACCACATTGCCCTCATCAACCCTCTCTGTTACCTCATCATAAAACTCGATCAAGATAGTTAAACACGATTTGCCTTTAACAAATCCGTGCTGCCTTTCCTTATTTAATCCACACTTCTCCAAGTAACTGTTAACTTTGTTCCTGATTATCATTTCTAAAAGCTTCCCCACTACTGAGGTTAAACTGACTGGCTTGTAGTTGCTAGATCCTTACACTATTTTTTGAACAAGGGTGTAATATTTGCAATTCTCCAGTCGTCTGGCACCACCCCGTATCTAAGGAGGATTGGATGATGATGGCCAGTATCTCCGCGATTTCCTCCTTAACGTCTCTCAACTTCTCAGGATGCGTCCCACCCGGTCCTGGTGACTTACTAACTTTAAGTTCAGAAAGCCGTTCTAGTACCTCCTCTTTATCAATTTTTATCTCACTCTTTCATTAAGACTTCGGCAGCATCTTCTTCATCAATGAAGATAGATGCAAAATACTCACTTAGTATCTCAGTAATGTCCTCTGCCTCCATGCATAGGTCTCCTTTTTGGTTCCTAATTGGCCCCACCCCTCCTCTTACTACCCATTTATTGTTTATATATCCATGGAAGACTTCTGAATTCCCTTTTATGTTAGCTGCCAATCTATTCTCAAACTCCTCTCTGCCCCTCTTATTTTCTTTTTCACTTCCCCTCCGCTTTCTATATTCAGCCTGATTCTCACTTGTATTCTCAACCTGACATCTGTCATATGCACTCTTTTTCTGCTTCATCTTACTTTCTAACTCTTTCGTCGTCCAGGGAGGTCTGGCTTTAGTTGCCCTACCTTTCACTCTCATGGGCATGTACCACGACTGTACCCGAGCCATTCCCTTTTTAAAGGCAGCCCATTGTTTGATTGCAATTTTGTTGCCAATCTTTGATTCCAATTTACCGGAGCCAGATCCATTCTCAACCCATGAAATTTGCCTTCCTCCAATTTTTACTCAAGATTGGTCCCTGTCCTTTTCCATAGCTAATCTAAATGTTATGATACTATGATTGCTGTTCCCTAAATGTTCAACTACTGACACTTGCTCCACTTGAACCACCTCATTCCCCAGAACCAGATCCAGCAATGCCTCCTTCCTTCAGAAATTATTCCCCCTCTGTCCCTTTACACTATTACTATCCCAGTCTATATTAGGGGAATTGAAGTCCCCCATTATTACTATTCTATAGTTCTTGCATCTCTGTAATTTTCCTCCAAATTTGCTTCTCTATATATTTCCCACAAGTTGGTTGCCTATTGAATACACCTAGTAGTGTAATGGCACCTCTATTATTTCTGAAAACTCTAACTGACTAGATTCTATCCTTGACCCCTCCAGGATATCCTCTCTCTCCAGCACTGTAACATTCTCCTTAACCAATACTGCCACCCACCTCCTTTCTTTCCTTCCCTATCTTTCCTGAACGGCTTATATTCAGGAATATTTAAACCCCAATCCTGCCCTTTTTTGAGCCAGGTCTCTGTTATCGCCACAACATCATATTTCCATATGGCTATTTGTATCCGCAGCTTACCAATCTTATTTATCATACTTTGTGGGTTTACACACTCGCACTGTGAACCTATCTTAGACCTTCTTGTATTCTCTCTTAGTCTGACCCCACCTAATACTTTACTATTTCTTACTCTAGTGCTATCTGTCTCTTCCAATCCTTTGTGCACCTTGTTTCTCCTTTCAAATGCTACATACAAGTGCCCATCCCCCCACCAAATTAGTTTAAACCCTCCCCAACAGCACTAGCAAACCCGGCCACGAGGACAAAAGCAAAATACTGCGGATGCTGGAATCCCAAATAAAAACAGAAAATGCTGGAAATCTCAACGGGTCAGGCAGCATCTGTGGAGAGAAAAACAGAGTTAACATTTCAGGTCGATGACCCTTCATCAGAACTGGCGAATTTCAAAAAGAACATTCTTAAGGAGCATTGAAAGGGGGAGGGGAAGAAAGAACAAAAGGGAAGGTCTGTGATAGGGTGGAAGGCTGGAGAGATTAGAGAGCCAAAAGGGATGTTGGGCCAAATTGAAATGGTAATGCCAGAAGTTAGAAAAAGGTTAGTCCAGATCGAGTGTGAATGGCGGAATAATAACCAGCTGCCATTGGAGACAGAGAGAAAGAAAGCCCCATGGAATTGGAGGGGCGGGGTTGGGGGTTGGGGGGGAGGGGAGGGAAAGGGAGCCAAAAATGGGCAGGGGTTATCTGAAATTGTTGAACTCTATGTTGAGTCCAGAAGGCTGTAAAGTGCCTAAACGAAAGATGAGGTGCTATTCCTCAAGCTTGCGTTGAGCTTCATTAGAACAGTGTAGGAGGCCGAGGACGGAGATGTCGGAATGGGTGTGGAGCGGGGAATTAAAGTGACAGGCGACCGGAAGCTCAGAGTCACTCTTACGGACTGAACGGAGGTGTTCCACAAAGTGTCACCCAATCTGCGTTTGGTCTCCCCAATGTAGAGGAGACCACACCGTGAGCAGCGAATACAGTATACTAAATTGAAAGAAGTACAAGTAAATTGTTGTTTCACCTGGAAGGAATATTTGGGACCCTCGATAGTGGGAAGGGAGGAGGTAAAAGGGCAGGTGTTGCATAAGAACATAAGAAATAGGAGCAGGAGTAGGCCATACGGCCTCTCGAGCCTGCTGTGCCATTTAATAAGATCATGGCTGATCTGAACATGGACTTGGGTCCACTTCCCTGCCCGCTCCCCATAACCCCTTATTCCCTTATCGGTTAAGAATCTGTCTATCTCTGTCTTAAATTTATTCAATGACCCAGCTTCCACAGCTCTCTGAGGCAGCGAATTCCACAGATTTTACAACCCTCTGAGAGAAGAAATTCCTCCTCAACTCAGTTTTAAATGGGCAGCCCCTTATTCTAAGATTATGCCCCCTAGTTCTAGTCTCTCCTATCCGTCTCTCCTATCTCTGCGTCCACCTTGTCAAGCCCCCTCATAATCTTATAGGTTTTGATAAGATCACCTCTCATTTTTCTGAATTCCAATGAGTAGAGATCCAACCTACTCAACCTTTCCTCATAAGTCAACACCCTCATTTCCGGAATCAACCTAGTGAACCTTCTGTGAACTGCCTCGAAAGCAAATATATCCTTTCTTAAATATGGAAACCAAAACTGTATGCAGTATTCCAGGTGTGGCCTCACCAATACTCTGTATAACTGTAGCAAGACTTCCCTGCTTTTATACTCCATCCCCTTTGCAATAAAGGCCAAGATTCCATTGGCCTTCCTGATCACTTGCTGTACCTACATACTAACCTTTTGTGTTTCATGCACAAGGACCCCCAGTCCCGCAGTACTGCAGCACTTTGCAATTTTTCTCCATTTAAATAATAACTTGCTCTTCGATTTTTTTTCTGCCAAAGTGCATAACCTCACACTTTCCAACATTATACTCCATCTGCCAAATTTTTGCCCAGTCACTTAGCCTGCTTATATCCTTTTGCAGGTTTTTTGTGTCCTCCTCACACATTGCTTTTCCTCTCATCTCTGTCTCGTCAGCAAACTTGGCTACGTTGCACTCGGTCCCTTAATCCAAGTTGTTAATATAGATTGTAAATAGTTGGGGTCCCAGCACTGATCTCTGTGGCACCCCACTAGTTGCTGATTGCCAACCCGAGAATGAACCATTTATCCCGACTCTCTGTTTTCTGTTCGTTAGCCAATCCTCTATCCATGCTAATATATTACCCCCAACCCCGTGAACTTCTATCTTGTGCAGTAACCTTTTATGTGGCACCTTGTCAAATGCCTTCTGGATGTCCAAATACACCACATCTACTGGTTCCCCTTTATCCACCCTGTTTGTTACATCCTCAAAGAATTCCAGCAAATTTGTCAAACATGACTTCCCCTTCATAAATCCATGCTGACTCTGCCTGACCGAATTCTGCTACTGCTTCTTTAATAATGGACTCCAACATTTTCCTAACCACAGGTGTTAGGCCAACTGGTCTACAGTTTCCTGCTTTTTCTCTGCCTCCTTTTTTAAATAGGGGCGTTACATTTGCAGTTTTCCAATTTTCTGGGACCGTGGGAGGGCTTGCTGCGGGTGGCTGCCAGATGGACCAGGGTGTCGCAGAGGGAGCGATCCCTTTGGAATGAGGGGAGGGGAGGGGAAGATGTGATTGGTAGTGGGATCATGCTGGAGATGGTGGAGGTTGATCCGTTGAACGTGGAAGCTGGTGGGGTGAAAAGTGAGGACAAAGGGAGCCCTATTGTGGTTCTGAGAGGGAGGGGAAGGGGTGAGAGCGGAGGTGCGGGAAATAGAACGAACACGGTCGCGGGCCATGTTAACCATGGCGGAGGGAAATCCTCGGTTGAGGAAAAAGGAAGACATGTCAGAGGCACTAGTGTGAAAGGTAGCATTGTCAGAGCAGATGCGATGGAGAAAAGGCAGGCATAGCTAGAACTCATGCGGGTTCCCATAGTAACACCTTTAATTTGGAGGAAGTGAGTGGAGTTAAAGGAGAAGTTTTTCAATGTGAGAACAAGTTCAGCCAGATGGAGGAGGGCGGATGGGAACTGGTTGGGTCTCTGCTCAAGGAAGAAGCGAGTGCCCTCAGGCCATCCTGGTGGGGGATGGAAGTGTAGAGGGATTGGATTGGATGAAGCTCATGCCTTTGCTGAGCACTGATCATTTGGGGTCAGAGAGAGGAAGGTCAGAGGGGATAGTGAAAACACGGCAGCGGTGAGATTGGAAGTTATGGGGAAGAAGGTTCCAGAGGGACGCTGGCGTCCAAGAGTTGTTGAAGTTTACGAGCCTTGACATCTGAAAGGAAGGAAAAATGTTTTTGGTTAAAGTGACGGATGAGGCGAAGGATGAAATGGAACTGTGGACCAGGACAGCTTAGGCTGAGTCGGTGCTGCTGAAGAGAGAGATCGAGACCATGCATGTGGCGGCGAATAGCATTGAGTGTGGATCCCAGCAGTGGTTTGAGGAACATTGAATATCTTGGCTCTGTTGAGGTGCAACCTGTCCATCCTGTCCAGGTCCCACCTCCTCCAGAACCAGTCCCAATGTCCCAGGAATCTGAAGCCCTCCTTCGTGCACCATCTCTCCACCCACGCAATCATCTCCTATTTCTACACTCACTAGCTCGTGGCATCGGGAGTAATCCAGAGATTATTATTTTGAGATCCTGCTTTTTAATCTCTTTACTAGCTCTCTAAAATCTGCCTGCACGACCTCATCCCTCAGTCTACCCATGTCGTTGATACCGATATGGACAACGACCTCTGGCTGTTCACCCTTCCTCCTCAAATGATCTGCAGCTGCTCAGTGACATCCTTGACCTTGGCACCACGGTGCCAACATACCATCCTGAAATCACGTTTGTGCCTGTTTATTCCCCTAACTATCAAATCCCCTACCACTATTAGCTTCCCGATCTGGAGTTCCCACATAGCACAAGATGTGCATTCCACAGGACTGAGGTGCCCTGCCATGCCTCTACTTAATAGATTATTAACTAACTTAACAGAAATAAACTTAAGACTTAAAAAAGAACAATCACCAGCTAATCATCGATTTGTTTTCTACCTCGCTCCCCGACGCTCGTACTCCCTCCGGGCTCTTCGGTCTAACTTTATTTCCGGCCGCTCCTCTCGATCTCTTCTCCTTCCCCAACTCTTCAAATTCCTAATTTAGTATTCTGTCTGGAAACACTCTGTTTAGGATTATTCTGTGCAGCCCACTTTGCGTAAGCAGTTACTGTTTATTTTTATACACTTGGAGCCACATTGCGTACAATTGCTGACCCTTTTAATGCTGGCAATTGCCAATTTAAAGTCAAGCTTGTGCCCCCTTTTTAAAGGGACACAACCAATAAAGACTGTAAATTAACAAATTTTAAAGAAACCTCAATAAATCAACTTGGAATGTTATTCCCTGTTGTGATGAAGCACTCCAGTCCCTCCGGTGCCCACTGGTCGCGAAAGACCTCGAGCATGCCAGGGGACACCTCGTGCTCCATCTCCAGGGACACCTAGGCGCAGAAGAGAGGCAGACAGTCAGGCCGAATGACCCTCTCAACCGCCCGCTGCCTGGACCTGTTAATGACCACTTTGACCAGGCCCAGGAACAGTCCTATGAGGAGTTCTTCCGACTTGCCGCTCCCTCTCCCCCGCCCGCCCCCAGCACCGTGTGCCCAAAGATCAGGAGCGTGGGACTGAAGTACAACCAAAAATCGAGGAGCAGCCCCTTCAAATAGACCTCTCACACTCTACGTATTTGTGGAACACGGAACACGGACTCCTCCAGGTCGCAGAAAATGCAGGCTGCCTGGGACTCCATGAACTGATTTAAAACTTTATTGCATGGGACTGCCCCATGCAACACCCTCCAGGCCAAATCCCCAATAGATAAAGGGAGGAAGATAGCCCTCCATTGGGGACCTTTGCTTCCTCCGGACGGCAAGGTGGTGCACCATGGCGTGTCCAGATGGCAGACGAGAATGAAAAAGTGGAGGGTGTGCAAGAGCAGCCCTTACAGGAATTCTCTCTGTGAAGAACAGAAAGGCAAGGTAGGGGTTTCTTAGAAATGGCTCAAGTTATGAGGCACCAACTCCCGAGGAAGGTTTCAGGACCTGGCGCCGGTGAGGAATTCCATCCGGACGGGGGTCAGTTCGGACGGGATTGCCCCACATGCTTGAGCCTCCTCAACACACCTCGTGGAGTCAGAGCCCAGTGCTACTTTTAGCAACTCGATGGCTTTGGCCGGCTCCTTGGGCACCATCCAACCCGTTCCTCTGCCATCAAGGAAGTCCCTGACTCTGGTCACCATGCCAGACACATCCCTGCCATACATCAGCCACATGAACTCATGGTCGTGGAGGTATAGTACATATAAGTGCTGTTTCAGCTCCCTGGTCTCAGTGGAACTGCAGGTTGCTGCCATCTCAGTTCTGGGGGCTAGTGCTGACAGGGGCTACCAGAGGTTCACATCACTTCTGCCTTCGGTTCTTGTGCAGAGCTGTAGGTGTGCTGAGGTTCAGTCCCAGGAGGGTGGCCTTTGCTCCATGGGAGTTGCACCTGCTGTATCCTCTCAGAATAATAACATGCTAGCACCCCCACCATCCACTCCTCCAGTGTCCTTGATAGTGCCAAACAGAGTGCCTCAGGCCACGCGAGATGCTGCAATCTGCAGCTGGTCTTCAAGGTCCAGACCTGCTCGACATCGCCCACCACCGCCATCAGTCGTGTCCTCACTGGAAGCTCTTCAGCCTTCCACCTCCCAAGATGAAGCCACTGTGAAAATATTTTTTAGGAGCACTAGACTGGGTAAACAAGCACAGAAGGCAAGCAAAAAGGAATCGCACAATGGTGATCCTTAATTACTCCAGGTGCCAATCTCTGAGCTGATGTTTTGTATGGTCACATCAAGTGTCTCTGCATCTTCAGGATAGCTGGTCTTCTCTTCCAGCCACATGGGCCTCGACATTTTCAGCATCTGAAATGAAAGAGAGGGACAAGGGTTAGATTTTAATGTGAAGGGAGAGCAGAGGAAGATAAGTGGCTGATGAAAGCAGTTGCAGTTTGTCATACACGTTAGGTGAAGAGAAGTAAGAAGTGAAAAAGAGGATAAGGTGTGATGAAACCAAATGTGACATCTCCTCCAGCTGTACCACTCACCATGGCCATGACTCTTCACCAGCCCTTGATGGCCAGCCATTTTCTGTGTTTTTTAAGGATCTCTAGGCCTTGGATAGGGTGCAGATTAGATTTACTAAAATGGTACCAGGGATGAAAGAGTTCAGTTACATGGAGATACTACAGAAGCTGGAATTCTTCTCCTTAGAGCAGAGAAGGTTAACTCCAATGAGGTCAGTGAACTTTTTCGGCAATGCCCCTATGTCCTGGATGCTAAACTCCTGGCTATAACATCCTCTATGACCACTTCCAATTGTCTCTTGAGTTGATGCCTGGGGAGAAGAGAATGTCCCTCCACCTGTCCACTGCCTGCATCAGGGCCTCCAAGGCAGCATCAGAGAACATGATGCTCTCTCAGTACTTGTTCCAGCCATTGAGTATTGCTCAGTGTCCCCTTCATTCTGTAGCCATAGTGCACTTCCCCTTTAAGAGGTGCTGGCTGCCTTTAAGTGATGTCAGAGATGCCAGATATCTGCCACTGAGTACCGCGGGTAGCAATAGCTGCATGTCTGCGTCATTATATTGATCAGGCAGCATGAATTTTGCGTGCTGTCTGAGTCAACATTAACAGATGCATGCAGTTCATGCCCCGCCACCTGCCGTCCATTACCAGGCAGGATTGAATTTCTAGGTCATTCCCTGTATTGCTATTAAGTATATAGAAACAGCAATTTGATTTTATTAACTAGTTTACTACTATTCTTATATTCGCAAAATAATTTAGTTCATATTTAATTTGAACTAAAATACACATACTTAATGAAATGATAATTATTGGATCTTAATAATAAACATTGTGATACAGAGTATAAAAACAAACAGAACAAGCTGCAGATGGAATTCGTTCCTAAAATGGTTTCTGTGTGTTTTAGCTTCTAGAGTGCCATCAGAAGACTACAATTCTATCTGCGCTGCTTCATGCCCAGACAAAGTTGAAGAAACGTTTTCAAATTTTCAAATAATACAACCTCAAATTATGCTATGTAATGATTCATCTGAGAACATTTCCTCATCTCAGAGTTCTTACCAAGAATATCTGTCCAGTTTACCAACTGACATTTCAACACCAAGATCTGAGTCATCTTCACAAATTTCTTCGAGTTCAGAAATGGCTGATGATTTTGGAAACAACTCTGAATGCTCTCTATATAGCTCAATGCCAAGTGAAGCACTTCTAAACTTAATGCAGACTTATTTTGCAAGTGGTGATGATGTTAAGTCTGTGAAGATTTCAATACTTCTGGATAAGTCCCAGACTGATGACTTAAGTCACATTAGCATTGTAAAAGAAAGCATCAGTGGATCTTCTTCCCAAATTACTTCTCCATCAGCTTCTGAACGACATTCGGGAATTGGGTTAAAAAATAAATGTGGTTTTCAGCATTGTAAAAGTAACTCAACAGATGTGGAACCTTCCTTGAATTCTGTTGAAAATTATGCAAGAAACTCTTCTAGTCTTGTTTCACAGGAGATTGTTCATTTTAATTTGCAAATCCCGTCATTGGCGGCCAGTTCAAGTGACTGTTACTGTGCAGAGGATAAAGAAACATATAGCAAAACTACTACAGTTAGATATGTATTTACTGATAGTGAAACTGAATTTTAAATACTGCTATTGTAGCTAAAAAATATACATAAATCACTGAACCAAAATCAGTTTAATTGTATGGCTTAGGTAGAAATGATTAACGGATTAAAATTATTTTATTCCACTGACGGCCAACAAAGACAAATAAAAATCAACTAGTTTTACATTTTACAGTATTCAGTCCAGGGCTTGAATGTGTCTCTTGTGACTTGATGACCAAAATTGGACATTGTGCTCAAGGCGTAGTCTCCCGAACCACTATTGCTTTGCATAACCTCTGACTTAAAAGGCTTGATTTTTCTCCACTATCGTGCCCCACTTTAGGCAGAATAGCAGGGAAAATCGGGTGGTGAGGCCTGCTGCTACCTCTCTGTCTCACTGCATGCAAATACCAATGAGGAGGTAGACCTAGCCTAACCCATTTCCCTCGCATCCGTCTCTTTTACCACAGCATGCCAAGAATCCTGCCAGCAGCCCATGGGGTAATGGTAGGAAGGTCCTAAAATTCATGGATGTAGTGAGATGACTTATTAGTGCCTCATCTTCCTCTATTTTGCACCAATCTCTCAACTGCTAAAGGCCTCAATCTCTGCTGGGGCCTTCAGTAAAAGATTTAAGTCTGATTTTTGAAATTTTTCATTTTAAATCATTGAAATCTTCCCGCCAGTGGGAATCTAATTAGCAAGTCTCCTTGCATGCAGGGAAACAAAACAGGCGATGGTAGATCTGGGTGTCCAATATACACCCTGCTGAATTTTCCTTTCAGTTGATTTCAATGAAAAGGAATATTGGGTATGGTGTATAAGAGGCAGCTGATCTTTTACCATCCATTTTGTTGAATTTTACTGATATAAGCAGGCAAAGTAAACATTGATTTCATTGCTGTGTAATAGTAAAAAATGTATCCCTCAATGTTGTATGAACCTGAAATTTATATATTTGCCTCATCTGTTTTTCTCATTGTTCCTTTTTCTCTCTCTTTATTACATTACCATTTTTTAATCCTGGTGTTTACCTCTTTCTCTGCAACTGATTGTGCTATCCATCGCAGTGGTGGCAGCACCTCTCAACTTTTAGTGCAAGGTGCGACAGTAACAAAGTTTGCAAGGTCAACTCAATTGAGTAAGAGCATGATGCTCCTTTTGTAGATATCCTGATGTGCAGGGTGTGCCGTTATGTCAATGGGCAAGATATCTGGTGAAATGAGTTGTTCCAGGGCTCCTACTCTATTAAAACTTTAGCTGCACACAATTAAGGGTGGATTTTAACTTCCAGGTGAGAACATAAGAATATAAGAAATAGGAGCAGGAGTAGGCCCTACGGCCCCTTGAGCCTACTCCAATATTCAATAAGATCATGGCTGATCATCGACCTCAACTCCACTTTCCCGCCCGATCTCCATATCCCTTGATTCTCCTAGACTCCAAAAATCTATCTAGCTCAGTCTTAAATATATTCAGAGACTCAGCACCCATAGCCCTCTGGGGCAGAGAATTCTAAAGATTCACAACGCTGTGAGTGAATAAATTCCTCCTCAACTCTGTTTTAAATGCCTTATTCTGAGACTGTGCCCCCTAGTTCTAGAGACTCCAGCCAGGGGAAACAACCTCTCAGCATCTACCCTGTCAAATCCCCTTCAGAATCTTGAATGTTTCAATGAGATCACCTCTCATTCTTCTAAACTCCAGAGAGTACTGGCCCATTCTGCACAATCTCTCATCATAAGATAGCCCTTTCATCCCAGGAATCAATCTAGTGACCCTCCGTTGTAGCGCCTCCAAGGCAGGTATATCCTTCCTTAGATAAAGAGACCAAAACTGCGCACAGTAATTCATGTATGGTCTCACCAAGGCCCTGTACAATTGTAGCAAGACTTCATTATTCTTATTCTCCAACCCCCCTTGCAATAAAAGACAACATGCCATTTGCCTTCTTTATTTCTTGTTGTACCTGCATGCTAGCTTTTTGTGTTTCTTGCACAAGGATACCCAAATTATTAAGGATGTCATAGCAGTGCATTTGGAAAGAGGTAATATGATAGGTCCAAGTCAGCATGGATTTGTGAAAGGGAAATCATGCTTGACAAATCTTCTGGAATTTTTTGAGGATGTTTCCAGTAGAGTGGACAAGGGAGAACCAGTTGATGTGGTATATTTGGACTTTCAGAAGGCTTTCGACAAGGTCCCACACAAGAGATTAATGTGCAAAGTTAAAGCACATGGGATTGGGGGTAGTGTGCTGACATGGATTGAGAACTGGTTGTCAGACAGGAAGCAAAGAGTAGGAGTAAATGGGGACTTTTCAGAATGGCAGGCAGTGACTAGTGGGGTACCGCAAGGTTCTGTGCTGGGGCCCCAGCTGTTTACACTGTACATTAATGATTTAGACGAGGGGATTAAATGTAGTATCTCCAAATTTGCGGATGACACTAAGTTGGGTGACAGTGTGAACTGCAAGGAGGATTCTATGAGGCTGCAGAGCGACTTGGATAGGTTAGGTGAGTGGGCAAATGCATGGCAGATGAAGTATAATGTGGATAAATGTGAGGTTATCCACTTTGGTGGTAAAAACAGAGAGACAGACTATTATCTGAATGGTGACAGATTAGGAAAAGGGCAGGTGCAAAGAGACCTGGATGTCATGGTACATCAGTCATTGAAGGTTGGCATGCAGGTACAGCAGGCGGTTAAGAAAGCAAATGGCATGTTGGCCTTCATAGCGAGGGGATTTGAGTACAAGGGCAGGGAGGTGTTGCTACAATTGTACAGGGCCTTGGTGAGGCCACACCTGGAGTATTGTGTACAGTTTTGGTCTCCTAACCTGAGGAAGGACATTCTTGCTATTGAGGGAGTGCAGCGAAGGTTCACCAGACTGATTCCCGGGATGGCGGGACTGACCTATCAAGAAAGACTGGATCAACTGGGCTTGTATTCACTGGAGTTCAGAAGAATGAGAGGGGACCTCATAGAAACGTTTAAAATTCTGACGGGGTTAGACAGGTTAGATGCAGGAAGAATGTTCCCAATGTTGGGGAAGTCCAGAACCAGGGGACACAGTCTAAGGATAAGGGGGAAGCCATTTAGGACCGAGATGAGGAGGAATTTCTTCACCCAGAGAGTGGTGAACCTGTGGAATTCTCTACCACAGAAAGTTGTTGAGGCCAATTCACTAAATATATTCAAAAAGGAGTTAGATGAAGTCCTTACTACTAGGGGAATCAAGGGGTATGGTGAGAAAGCAGGAATGGGGTACTGAAGTTGCATGTTCAGCCATGAACTCATTGAATGGCGGTGCAGGCTAGAAGGGCCGAATGGCCTACTCCTGCACCTATTTTCTATGTTTCTATGTTTCTAAATCTCTCTGAACACCAACATTTAAAAGTTTTTCACCATTTAAAAAATATTCTGTTTTTCTATTCTTTATATCAAAGTGAATAACCTCACATTTCCCTGCATTATACTCCATCTGCCACCTTACGGCCCATTCACATAGTCTATCTTTTTCCCTTTGAAGACGCTTTGAGTTCTCCCCACAGCTTACTGCCCCACCTAGCTTTGAATCATCAGCAAACTTGGATACATTACACTCGGTCCCTTCATCCAGGACATTAATATGGATTGTAAATAGCTGAGGCCCCAGCATTGATCCTTGCGGCACCCCACTAGTTACAGCCTGCCAACCTGAAAAAGACCCGTGTATCTCTACTCTGTTTTCTGTATGTTAACCAATCCTCTATCCATGCTAATACATTACCTCCAATCCCATGAGCCTTTATCTTATGTAATAACCTTTTATGTGGCACCTTATCAAATGCCTTTGGAAATCCAAATATACTACATCCACTGATTCCCCTTTATTTACCCTGCTAGTTACACCCTGCTAGTTACATCCTCAAAAAACTCCAATAAATTTGTTAAACGCGATTTCCATTTCATAAAACCATGTTGACTGCCGAATCATGTTATGATTATCTAAGTGCCCTTATACCACTTCCTTAACAATGGATTGCAGCTTTTTCCCAATGACTGATGTCAGGCTAACTGGCCTGTAGTTTCCTGTTTTCTCTCTCCCTCCTTTCTTAAATAGCAGTGCTACATTGGCTACCCTCCAATCTGCTGGAACCATTCTAGAATCTAGGGAATTTTGAAAGATCAAAACCAATCCACTATCTCTGCAGCCACCTCTTTTAGAACTCTAGGATGTAGGTCATCAGGTCCAGGGGATTTGTTGGCTTTTAGTCCCATTAGTTTTTCTCATGCATTTTCTCTACTTATATTAATTACATTAAGTTCCTCGCCCTCATTAGACTCTTGGTTCCCCACCATTTTTGGTATGCTTTTTGTGTCTTCTACTGTGAAGACAAATACAAAATATTTGTTTAACATTTCTGCCATTTCCTTATTCCTCATAATAATTTCTCCTGCCTCAGTCTCTAAGGGACCAATGTTACTTTTGCTACTCTCTTCCTTATTACATACTTGTAGAAGCTCTTACAATCTGTTTTTATATTTTTTACTAGTTTTCTCTCATAATCTATTTTTTCCCTTTTTTATCAATTGTTTGGTCATCCTTTGCTGGTTTCTGAAACTCTCCCAATCCTCAGGCTTACTACTATTCTTTGCAACATTATAAGCTTCTTCTTTTAATCTAATGCTATCCTTAACTTCTTTAGTTAGTCATGGATGGATCACTTTTCCTGTGGAATTTTTGTTTTTTAATGGAATGTATTTTTGCTGAGAATTCTGAAATATTTATTTAAATGCGAGCCACTGCTTATCTATTGCCATACCTTTTAATCTATTTTTCCAATCTACCTTAGCCAACTCACCTTTCATACCTATGTAATTGGCTTTATTTAAGTTTAAGACTCTAGTTTCGGACTTAGGCAAGTCACTCTCAAACGTAACGTGTAATGTTATCGTATTATGATCACTCTGCCCTGGAGGATCCTTTACGATGAGATTTCTAATTAACCCTGTCTCATTACACAATACATGACCTAAAACAGCCTGTTCCCTGGTTGGTTCCATGACGTATTGTCCCAAATGCATTCCATGAACTCGTCCTCCAGACTATCTTTACCAATTTGATTTGTCTAGTCTATATGAAGATCAAAGTCCTCCACGATTATTGAATTACCTTTGTTACAAGCTCCTACTATTTGTTGACTAATATGCTGTCCAATGGTACAGCTACTGTTAGGGGGCCTATACACTACTCCCACCGATGTTTTCTGCCCCTTATTATACCTTATCTCCACCCAAGCTATTCTACTTCCTGATCTTCCGAGCCAAGATCCTGCCTCTCTACTGTACTTATGTTATTATCAGGGCTATCCCTCCCCCTTTACCATTCTGTCTGCCTTTTCAAAACATCAAGTACCCTGGAAAATTTAGTTCCCAACCTTGGTCACCTTGCAACCACGTCTCTGTAACGGCTGTTAGATCAAACCTATTAATCTCTATTCGTGCCACTAGTCTTCTATCTTATTACGAATGCACCATGCATTCAGATAAAGAGCCTTTAATTTAATTGTTTTACCATTATTCCCTGCTTTGACCTTATTCTCTGCTGCACTGCTACCATCAAACTCTGTCCCTTCCTATCACACTCTGCTTATTTTTACCCAGATCGCTACACTGCTCTATTGCATTGACCGTTCTCTTTTGATCTCTACATTTCCCCTCATCTGACGCCTCCCTCCCATTTTTTAGTTTAAAGCCCTATATACAGCCCAAGTTATGCGATTCACCAGGACGTTGGTCCCAGCCCAGTTTACGTGAAGCCTGTCCCGATGGAACAGCTCCCTCTTTCCTCAGTACTGGTGCCAGTGTCTCATGAATTGAAACCTCTTCCTTCCACACCACTCTGTCAGCCATGCATTTAACTTTCTGATCTGCTTGACCCTATGCCAATTTGCACATGGCTCAGGTAGTAATCCAGAAATTATTATCCTTGAGGTTCTGCTTATTAGTTTAGACCCTAGATCCTCAAACTCCCTCAGCAGAACATCATTCTTAATTCTACCTATTGTAGAAGCTGGGAGCAGGCTATTTTAGATCTAGAATTGTGCTTTGAGAAAGGGTTCATTAATAACTTTGGAGTAAAGGGACCCTTAGGGAAGAGTGACCATAATATGATAGAATTTTATATTAAGTTTGAAAATGTCTTGTTTATGTCCGAATACAAAAGCAAAATACTGCGAATGCTGGAATCTGAAATAAAAACAGAAAATGCTGGAAATACTCAGTAGATCAGGCAGCATCTGTGGAGCGAGAAACAGAGTTAATGTCTCAGGTCGATGGTCCTTTAACAGAACTTGAAAAAGTTAGAGATGTAACAGGTTTTTAAACAAGAGAGTTGTTGATGCCAGTTCATTGGATATATTCAAGAGGGAGTTATCCCTTACGGCTTAAGGGATCAAGGGATGTGAAGAGAAAGCAGGAAAGGGGTACTGAGGGAATGATCAGCCATGATCTTATTGAATGGTGGTGCAGGCTCGAAGGGCCGAATGGCCTACTCCACCTATTTTCTATGTTTCTAAGTGTAGGGGCAGGGAAAGGGGGTAGGGGAGGAAAGTACAAAACGGGGTCTGTGATAAGATGTAAGGCAGATGAAATTAAGAGACAAAAGGGATGATGGTGCAAGGCAAAAGGAGATGGTAATGGCACAAGTTAAGAAACAAAAGATGAGTCGAGATAGGGTGTAAATCTTCCTTTTCTGGCTCCCCTGTTAGCTGACATTATTAACGGTGCTCTCTCCTCAGGTACTGTCCCCCTCTTCTTCAAATCTGCCATCACCCCCTCTCAAAAAAACAACCCTTGACCCCACTGTGCTTGCAAGCTACTGCCCCATCTCCAACCTCCCTTTCCTCTCCAAAGTTCTTGAACGTGTTGTTGCCTCCCAAATCCGTGCCCATCTTTCCCAGAACTCCATGTTTGAATCTCTTCAATCTGGTTTCGCCCCTGCCACAGCACAGAAACGGATGTCATCAAAATCACAAATTACATCTTTCTGACTGTGATAAAGGAAAACTATCCATCCTCACCTTTTCGACCTGTCTGCAGCCTTTGACACGTTTGACCATTCCATCCTCCTCCAACGCCTCTCCACCATCATCCAGCTGAGTGGGACTGCACTCGCCTGGTTCCATTCTTATCTATCTAATCATAGCCAGAAAATCACCTGCAATAGCTTCTCTTCCAACTCCCATTACCGCTGGAATCCCCAAAGGATCTATCCTTGGCCCCCTCCTATTTCTCATCTGTATGCTGCCCCTTGGCAACATCATTCGAAAACGCGGCATCAGTTTCCACGTGTACGTGACGACACCCAGCTCTAACTCACCACCACTTCTCTCTACCCCTCCACGATCTCTAAATTGTCATACTGTTTGTCTGACATCTGTTGTAAGGCTGTCTTGCTCTTTTCGCTTCTTTGCTTTAAACTTCGAATTACACACACACTCAGTTGTAGTAAATGCAGGATCTGGTCTTTTATTCAGACATTCATATGCAAACCAAGTATGAAAGTTACTGAGGCACGTCACACTTCACAAGCCAACTTTCTGCTTGTAAAGGCAGCTCTCTGCTTGCTCCAATTTCTATGGCTGCTTGTGACACACCTTCCGAGATTCTAATGTCTGAACAGTCCAGTGTCTAAACTCTCATCTTTATACCCAAAAAGCCTTTGAACCCTTATTTCTTTGCATAGTACATTTAGACAATTAACATGCAGATAATGTAGAATTGTCCTGAAATCACAGCTAACTATCCACAAACCAGATCATTTAACTTACAGATGATATTATCAAATTATTATTCACATAGTAACAAGGTACACTCAGATACAGATAATGGCCCTGAAATTCCATTTTGGCCTTCCCGCAAGCATTTTAGAGAAAAAATACACACCTACCTTAAGCTGCTGCCCACATTCGACTTTCCGATGCTGAGGCCTCTCCTGACTGCCAGCCACAGCGTGTGCACGTCGACGCGTGCGCAGGCCTACAGATGGAGTCACATAGCTCTGGGTAGCCAATCAGGTAAAGTATCATAGTAATAGGCGTTCCGCAGGGTCCTAAAATATTATTACTATGATTGTGATAGAGCCCAAACCACCCAAAACGCAGCCCCAAACACTCAAAACACTAATAAAAAATAGAAAATAATTACACTACATTCATTTAAATTAAAGTTATTAATGTCTTAAAAAAATAATTTCCCGATTTAAAAAAAAAGTTTTTTTAAATAAACTTACCGTTGTGGGGAGGGTTTTTAATGATAAAATATGTTTTAATAACTTTATTTTTATATGTTTTTGTGTTTTTAAAACACTTGCGCCTGCAAAAGTAGGCTATGCGCCTGCTTTTTCAGGCGCAAGATTTTTGAGGTAATTTGTAAGCGTAAATATCAGAAATTTCCACTTACAAATGTCCTCGCTCCCGAGATGCGGCCATCTGTCAAGCCAGAAACTTGACAGATCGGAAATGCCAGTTTCCAGCGCATGGACTGTAGGAACTCCATATGGACCCGGGGAGGCCGGAATTGTTGGCCCAATGTCATGAATTATTATACACAAACCAAGATTATTATTCGCATAGTAACAAGGTACACTCAAACACTCAACATGGCACTATATCGTCTAGCAGCCTGTTTTAATCCAATCTTGAATCTTCCAACTTTTAACCCTTTCAACATTTCCAGACTGCGCTGAAGCATGGCGTTTCAGAAATGCAGGCCTGTGCTCCCACATTCCCCCACTTCTTCTCTTTGCCTCTCTACAGGTTTTATCTGGGTAACATTTGTATGGCCATTTGAGCTCGTTCATCAGCATTCTCCAATAAATCAAAATGACCAGCACAATCAACTGAAACAGCACCAGCATAAGGACAGGGTGTACCATGACTCCCACCAGCTTACATGTCCAATGGTTAATGTCCACAATTGCTTGATTCAAACTCCATAGCTGTTGAAATCCTGTAATCCATTTCCGCATTTCCTTCTTACGAATAGCAGCACGATTAGGGTCAAAGTAGCGTGGCTGCAGACTCAGATTCTCAAGATGCCATTTTAAAGTCCGTTGGTCTGTGATCACCATATTCATTTTCACTTAAAAGTCAATTTTCAATTTTGGGTGTTTTCGAATGAATTCCATGCTGTTTCCATTCAGAAATGTAAACTTGCAATCGGTGTCTTCGACCAAGTCTGTTGCCTTCTGCACAGTTTTTAACAATTACCTCTGCTTTGTGGGAGAAGTGTAACAACATAGAATAAAGGATGATGGAAATGCTGAATGGTCAGTCAAGAGACCCAGTCCTTCTCTCAGTTCACCCATCGGAACTGCTGTCATTTCCTCTCTCCACGTTTGCAACGATCCATCTTCTATTTGACATCCTTTAAGCTCATGTTTGTAACTCCCATATTTGAGCTTTTCACTGAACAACTCATCAGTTCTGAGACAGACCGTTTCTACAGAAACTTTAAATGCTTCTGAACAAGCTTCTCCCACTGCTTTCATCTCTCTGTTCAATAACTGCTCCTCGTGCATCTGGAGTGTTGGGGTACTGTCTCTGAATAGGGGAATCCCCTTCCTCCAGGAGCACCTCAATCTTCATTTATCCGGCAGACCCTGTGTCAATTTCCCGCAGCCCTTCCACACATGCCTCGATAAGGGTATGGCCACCCCTATCCTGAAGTAAGGGTCCGAAAGAAACGACGTGTGTGGTTGAAGCGCGGCATCCCAATAGGAATCTTCCCTCACCTGCGGAATCTACCCCTGGCCTCACCAACTGAACCGAAGTATCATTCCTGTCTATGACTCTAGCTTCTCTTTCCTGATTCTTCAACTTTTCTTTTAACTTCTAACTCTTTTGTCAGTCTATCCCTGTCCTCTATCAACTGTCGGGTCGGATCCAGGCACCACCTAGTCCTGCTCCTTTTATGCGACTCCTCGCAGGATTCATCCACTCAGGCCCTCTGCCTTCCATTGATGTAACCCCTGTCTCACTGATACGTCCTTACTACACAGTATAAATGCACAAGAGGCCCATGCTTGAGAGAAGGTCAGTCTGTGACCTGTCCTTTATTCCTTAGCACAAAAGTGATGAAGGTGGGTGGAGGTTTATACCTGAAGGTCCAGGTTAGGAGTGTCTCCCACCTCGTGGTCAGTGTTCTCACAGTGTACAACTTAGGTCAGTTTATACATGGGTTACAATGCTGGTTGAATACATGACATCACCTCCCCCCCCAAAGTCTTATTGGGATCACAGATTGAGTCTCTCTGGTGGTTTACGCTCCCTTGTAGAGCGCCTGAGTTGGGGCTCCAGTTGTTGGGCGCTGGCCTGAGTGTCTGCTGTTTGCAGTGCCTCAGGCCTGTCCGGACTGCCCACAGTGACTGGGCTCTCCTGCCTTTGGTTCCGGTGTTCGGTCACCTGTGGTGGAGTGAACTCTATATTGTGTTCTTCCTCTGCTTCTTCTATGGGGTTGCTGAACCTCCTTTTTGTTTGATCCACATGTTTGCGGCAGATTTGTCCATTGGTAAGTTTAACTACCAGAATCCTATTTCCCTCTTTGGCAACCACAGTGCCTGCGAACCATTTGGGCCCTGCAGCGTAGTTGAGGACAAAAACAGGATCATTTACATCAATACAGCGCGCCCTCGCATTCCTGTCATGGTAGTGATATTGTGACTGGCGCCTGCTCTCGACAATTTCTTTCATGGTGGGGTGTATAAGGGATAATCGGGTTTTGAGCGGCCTTTTCATTAGTAGCTCTGCGGGTGGAACCCCTGTGAGCGAGTGTGGTCGGGATCTATAGGCCAACAGGAGGCGTGATAAGCGGGTTTGTAGGGAACCCCCTTGGAATCTGAGCATCCCCTGTTTGATTATCTGCACTGCTCGTTCTGCCTGGCCGTTTGAGGCCGGCTTGAACGGTGCCGTTCTAACATGGTTAATTCCATTGCCTGCCATGAAGTCCTGGAATTCAGTGCTTGTGAAGCACGGGCCATTGTCGCTGACCAAGATGTCCAGTAGACCGTGGGCGACGAACATTGCCCGTAGACTTTCTACCGTGGCAGAGGATGTGCTTGAATTTAAAATGTTACACTCGATCCATTTGGAGTAGGCGTCTACTACAACCAAAAACATTTTTCCCATGAAAGGACCTGCGTAGTCCACATGGATGCGTGACCAAGGCTTGGCGGGCCATGGCCAGGGGCTAAGGGGGGCTTCCCTGGGTGCATGGCCTAGCTGGGCACACGTGTTGCACCTGTGAACACAAAGTTCCAGATCTGCGTCTATCCCTGGCCACCAAACGTGTGACCTGGCAATTGCCTTCATCGTGACAATGCCCGGGTGCCCATTGTGGAGTTTTCTGATGAACACCTCTCTGCCCATCTGGGGCATGACTACGCGGTTTCCCCACAGTAGGCAATTGGCCTGAATCGAGAGTTCATCCTTGCGCCTGTGAAATGGTTTAAATTTCTCAGGGCATGCCCTGTACGTGGCTGCCCAGTCCCCATTCAGGACACATTTCTTGACTAGAGACAATAGCGGGTCTCTATTTGTCCAGACTTTAATCTGACGGGCTGTCATGGGTGAGCCTTCGCTTCCGAAAGCTTCAACAGCCATGACCATCTCAGCACCATGCTCGGTAGCCCCCTCAGTGGTGGCTAGTGGGAGCCTGCTGAGTGCATCGGCGCAATTTTCGGTGCCCGGTCTGTGCCGAATTGTGTAGTCATAGGCAGCTAACGTGAGTGCCCACCTCTGTATGCGGGCCGATGCGTTTGCATTTATGGCCTTGTTGTCGGCCAAAAGGGACGTTAGGGGTTTGTGATCTGTCTCCAGCTCAAATTTCCTGCCAAACAGGTACTGGTGCATTTTCTTTACCGCATATACACATGCGTGCGCCTCATTTTCTACCATCCCGTAGCCCCTTTCTGCCTGGGACAGACTCCTGGAGGCATAAGCTACCGGCTGTAACTGACCCTTGGCATTGACATGCTGCAACACACACCCAACACCATAGGACGACGCATCGCACGTTAACACAAGTTTCTTACATGGGTCATATAGCGTTAACAGATTGTTAGAACATAACAAATTGCGTGCTCTATTAAAAGCGCTTTCCTGGCTGTCCCCCCAGGCCCATTCGCGATCTTTGCGTAGGAGCACGTGTAGCGGCTCTAGCAGCGTGCTCAATTTGGGAAGGAAGTTACTAAAATAGTTCAGGAGCCCCAGGAACGAATGCAGCTCCGTCGTGTTACGGGGTCTGGGTGCTCTCTGGATCGCTTCCGTCTTGGATGCAGTAGGGCTGATCCCGTCTGCTGCTACCCTCATCCCCAGGAATTCTACCTCTGGAGCTAGGAAGACGCACTTCGCCTTTTTCAGTCGCAGACCTACCCGGTCCAGTCTGCGTAGCACCTCCTCCAGGTTGTGGAGGTGTTCTTCAGTATCGTAATCCGTAATGAGGATGTCGTCCTGAAAAACCACCGTCCCTGGAATCGACTTGAGGAGGCTTTCCATATTTCATTGGAAGATCGTGGCGGCCGAGCGAATCCCGAACGGACATCTGTTGTACTCAAACAATCCCTTGTGTGTCGTGATGGTGGTCGCCAGCTCCTGGGTCAGGTAAGCTGAGGTCAGGTCCAATTTGAAAAAAGTTTGTCACCGGATAGCGTCGCAAAGAGGTCCTCCGCTCTCGGGAGCGGGTACTGGTCTTGGAGTGACACCCAATTGATGGTGGCCTTGTAATCGCCACATATCCTGACCGACCCATCCGCCTTGATCTATGCCTCCACGCCTCCAGCATGAGTTGCGGTTTGAAACAAAAGGTCCCTTGCCAGTCGATCGTCCCTGACTGCCCCTGTTATTGTCCTTGAGTGCACCATTAACAGGTGTTGATGGCCCCATTACTGGTCGCATTGTCCCTTGCAATGGCGTGAATCGCTGTTCAGCTTGCCATTGTCTCTGTCGAACTCCCCCTCTGGGTTCGACTACATGTTGGGGCATGCCTGACTGCCCTTGTCTGCCTGGAGAACTGTGTGCTGCTTTAACAATGTTGAATCTCTGTCCCAACCATTCCTTAACACAGTACCTCTCGTCTGTTCTGCTAGTGGCCATGCTCGCATGGTTTAAATCCCAGTTTCTTGTCGCCATTGATACGTCCTTACTACACAGTATAAATGCACACGAGGCCCATGCTTGAGAGAAGGTCAGTCTGTGACCTGTCCTTTATTCCTTAGCACTCAAGTGATGAAGGTGGGTGGAGCTTCCCCTTTTATACCTGAAGGTCCAGTTTAGGAGTGTCTCCCACCTCGTGGTCAGTGTTCTCATGGTGTACAACTTAGGTCAGTTTATACATGGGTTACAATGCTGGTTGAATACATGACACTCACTTCCATGACTGGGATACCTGCAGCTCTCTGATACAAGCTTTCCACCCTTGCCAACCATTTATCAAAACTATCATCCCCGCCCCAAGCATCTACTTCCAGAACTACTGAAGGGGGTAGGAGAGTCAAAATGATCTCTCCATGTGTATAATCCCCGTAATGACTGATAACAATCCAATTAGTTCCCAAACTTTTAGATAACTGGAATATACGTTCCCCCGCTTCCCTGGGTCCTTCCCCTGGTAATAATGTAAGCCGCTTTATTAACTGTGGCCCTGAGTGAGCACCAAAAATTGCAGCTATTATTCTACCAAGCAGGGACCTGGAAGTTGTTTCAAAACCTACTACCTTTCCCCGGTGATTCCCCTCGCAGAATCGTGTGAACCCTCTGTTTTTCTGATATGTTCCCTGACTGCCAGTATCCCAGAATATTACACCACCATTGGGCAAACTCATTAAGATCCTGAAGCGGTGCAGGTCCCACTTCACCAAGGATAGCTCTCATGCCCTGCAACTTTACCCCTCCTCGCTCATACCAGGAATCCCCAAAACCACTTAAGGTAGTGTTCCCTTCACGAGCACCATAGGGAGTATCCTGCTCTCGCTTTGCCTGCTCAAGTGTGCTTCTCCCACTCTCCACATTACTGGAAGGCCGTGTGTAATGTTGCGGGGTGTTAAGCGTCTGAAAAACCGAAGAGGCATCTAACTGCTCCGCCTCCGTACCTACCGTTGCCACACGAACCACACGGGTTCGAGGCTCTGAAGTCGGAGGAGGCAAAGGAGTTGCGGATGGGAACGATGGGCATTCTCCCTGTCCCTTAATCCCCTTTTCAACTCTCAAACCCAGGGAATCCTCTGAATACCACCCAGCTTTATCAATTGCTGTCTCCGCTGGGCAACCTAATACCACCATCTGCTGCAGCTTAGATATTACTTTCTCTAGATCTTGATTACCGTTCTGTTTATCAGCAAGATGCTGATCCAGCATCAGAACAGTCCTGGCTTCCCCGAATGCCTGAAATCGCCAATTCTCTACTTCTTTCCTCACTGCTGTTAGCTGCTTTCTCAGTTCTGAGACTTCCCTATCTCTAGCTCCAGCCTCTTCTAACTTTTGAATCCCCCGCATCACGAATGCTTTTCTCTTTTTATCACTTTTTAACCCAAACACTTTAATCTTTTTTAACTGGACACTCTCCACTAAAGACTGCCGTGTCTCTCTCCATCCTCCTGTCATTGTTTCCTGCCTTATCTCATAAGATCCTCCTTTCGACTCAATCCCCTCATTAAGAAATGACCGGACCTCATCTGGAATATTCCCTGACCCTCCCATTACTAACTGGAGATCCCTTTAAGTCACGACAACTAAGAGAATGCTCACCCCTCAAACTGATGTTTGGGAAACACTTCTTCGAACAACTCAGCCAATGAACTTTTGAAAATCACGCGAGGTCACCAATATATTGTAAGGCTGATTTGCTCTTTTCACTTTGTTGCTTTAAACGTCAAATTACACACACACACTCAGTTGTAGTAAATGCAGGATCTGGTCTTTTATTCAGATATTCATACTATACAAACCAAGTATGAAAGTTACTGAGGCACATCACACTTCACAAGCCAACTTTCTGCTTGCAAAGGCAGCTCTGCTTGCTCCGATTTCCATGGCTGCTTGTGACACACCTTCCGAGATTCCAGAGTCTGAACAGTCCAGTGTCTAAACTCTCATCTTTATACCAAAAAAAGCATTTGAACCCTTATTTCTTTGCATAGTTCATTTAGACAATTAACATGCAGACGATGTAGAATTGTCCTGAAATCACGGCCAACTGCTTTCTGTATTACTATACACAAACCAGATCGTTTAACATACAGATGAGGTCATCAAATTATTATTCACATAGTAACAAGGTACACTCAAACACTCAACATGGCACCATATCGTCTAGCAGACTGTTTTAATCCAATCTTGAATCTTCCAACTTTTAACCCTTTCAATATTTCCAGACCGTGCCGAAGCAAGGCGTTTCAGAAATGCAGGCTTATGCTCCCACAACATCCGGTTGTGAATGAACAGAAATTTTCTCCAATTAAATATTGGGAAGACCGAAGCTATTGTCTTTGGTCCCCGCTACAAACTGCGTTCCCTAGCCACCGACTCCATCCCTCTCCCTAGCATCTGTCAGAGGCTGAACCAGTATGTTCGCAACCCAGGTGTCATATTTGACCCTGAAATGAGCTTCCAGCCACATATCCATGGCATAACTAAAACCGCCTATTTCCACCTCCGTACCATTGCCTGTCTCCGCCCCTGCCTCAGCTAATCTGTTGCTGAAACCCTCATCCATGCCTTTGTTACCTCTAGACTTAACTACTCCAACGCACTCCTGGCTGGCCTCCCACATTCTACCCTACGTAAACATGAGGTCATTTAAAACCCGGCAGCCCTTGTCCTAACTCACACCAAGTTCCGTTCACCCAACACCCCTGTGCTCACTGACCTACATTGGCTCCCGGTTAAGCAATGCCTCGATTTCAAAATTCTCATCCTTGTTTACAAATCCCTCCATAGCCTCGTCCCTCCCTATCTCGTAATCTACTTCAGCCTCACAACCCCCCTCAGATATCTGCGCTCCTTAAATTCTGCCATCTTGAGCATCCCTGATTATAACTGCTCAACTATCGGTGGCCATGCCTTCAGCTGCCTGGGCCCTAAGCTCTGGAACTCCCTTCCTAAACCTCTCCACCTCTCTCCTTAAAACCTACCTCTTTGACCAAACTTTTGGTCATCTGCTATAATTTCTTCTTATGTGGCGCGATGTCAATTTTTTTTTTTGTCTTATAACACTCCTGTGAAGCGCCTTGGAATGTTTTACTACGTCAAGTTGTTGTAAATGGAGCTGACAATCATGAACAGCTGCCGTGGGAAAGAGAAAAATACTGAAAAAAATAGGAGCAAAATATGGTTTGACATTGTTGAACTCGATGTTGAATCCAGAAGGCTGTAAAGTACCTAAACAAAAGATGAGGTGCTGTTCCTCGAGCTTGCGTTGAGCTTCATTGGAACAGTGTAAGAGGCCAAGGATGGAGAGATCAGATTGGGAGCGGAGCGGAGAATTGAAGTGACAAGCGATCGGAAGCTTGGGGTCACACTTACGGACTGAACGGAGGTGTTCTGCAAACTGGTCACCCAATCTGTATTTGGTCTCCTCAGTATAGAGGAGGCCACATCATGAGCAGCGCATACAGTATACTAAATTGAAAGAAGTACAAGTAAATCGCTGTTTCATAGAAACATAGAAACATAGAAAATAGGTGCAGGAGTAGGCCATTCGGCCCTTCTAGCCTGCACCGCCATTCAATGAGTTCATGGCTGAACATGCAACTTCAGTACCCCTGAACTTCAGTTTCACCTGGAAGGAGTGTTTCGAGCCCTGGACATTGGGAAGAGAGGAGGTAAAAGGGCAGGTGTTGCATCTCCTGTGCTTGCACGGGAAGATGCTGTGGGAAGGGGAGGGGGTGCTGAAGGTGATTGTGGAATGGACCAGGGTGTTGCGGAGGGAGCAGTCCTTTCGGAATGCTGAGAGGGGTGGGGAAGGTGTGATTGATGGTGGGATCACGCTGGAGATGGCAGAGGATGGTCCATTGAACCTGGAGGCTGGTGGGGTGAAAGGTGAGGACAAGGGGAACCCTATTGTGATTCTGGGAGGGAGAGGACGGGGTGAGAGCAGAAGTGCGGGAAATTAGAATGGACATGGTCGAGGGCCATGTCAACCATGGTTGAAAGGAATCCTCGGTTGAGGAAAATGGAAACTATGTCGGAAGCACAAGAATGGAAGGTGGCATCGCCCAAACAGATGCGACGGAGACAGAGAAACTGGGAGAATGGAATGGAGTCCTTTCAGGAAGTGGGGTGAGAGAAAGTGTAATGCATCATCATCATAGGCAGGTCCTCGAAATCGAGGAAGACTTGCTTTCACTCTAAAAGTGAGTTCTCAGGTGACTACAATCCAATATGGGAATTACAGTCTCTGTCACAGGGGACAGTCATTGAAGGAAAAGGTGGGTATGGAGTCTGGTTTGCCGCATGCTCCTTCCGCTATCTGCACTTGATTTCTGCATGCAGAAGACTCGAGGTGCTCAGCGCCCTCCCAGATGCTCTTCCTTCACTTAGGGCGGTCTTTGGCCAGGGACTCCTAGATGTCGATGGGGATGTTACACTTTATCAAGGAGGCTTTGAGGGTGTCCTTGAAATGTTTCCTCTGCCCACCTGGGGATCGCCTGCCGTGTAGGAGTTTCGAGTAGAGCGCTTGCTTTGGGAGTCTTGTGTCGGGCATTCGGACAATGTGGCCTGCCCAACGGAGCTGGTCGAGTGTGGTCAGTGCTTCAATGCTGGGGATGTTGGCCTGATCAAGAACACTGATGCTAGTGCGCCTATCCTCCCAGGGGATTTGCAGGATCTTGCGGAGACTTTGTTGGTGGTATTTCTCCAGTGATAATGCAGGTAACAGTGGGAGGCAGTGTGCTTATCGTGAATGTTTGTCAATAGCCTAGCCTCAGAAATGGAGATAGAGGTCGATGAAGGGAAGAGTCGCAGATGGACCATGCAAAGGTGAGGGAAGGGTGGAAATTGGATGCAAAGTGTATTAAATTTTCTAGTTCATATGAGAGCAGGAAGCGGCACAGATACAGTCATCAATGTACCGGAAAAATAAGTGAGGGAGGGGACCCGGGAAGGACTGGAACAAAGAATGTTCCACATACCCCATGAAAAGGCAGCAGGTTCCCATAGCAACACCTATAATTTGGAGGAAGTGAGTGGAGTCAAAGGAGAAGTTGTTCAATGTGAGAACAGGTTCAGCCAGATGGAGGATGGTGGTGGTGGATGGGGACTGATTGGGCCTCTGTTCAAGGATAAGGGGAGCACCCACAAGCTGTCCTGGTAGGGGAATGGAAGTGTAGAGGAATTTGAACATCCATAGTGAAAAGGAGACAGTTGGGGCCAGGAAATGGAAGCTGTTAAAATGGTGTAGGTGGGGAGAGACTGGACAAGGGGAGAAAAAATAGAGTTGAAATAGGAAGAAATCAGTTCCTCAATCACCCCCATCAACGGAGGAACAAGAAATTGATAACGAATGGGAGAATAAAATATGAGAGTAAACTACTGAGAAACAGACTGTAAAAGCTTCTATAGGTATGAAAAAGGAAAAGATTAGCAAAAGTAAATGTAGGTTCCTTACAGGTTGAGACAGAAAAAATTATAATGAAGAATAAGGAAATGGCAGAGAAATGAAACAAATACTTTGTGAAGAAGATGCAAAAAACCTCCCAGAAATAGTGGAGAACCAAGGGTCGACCAAGAATGAGGAACTGAAAGAAATTAGTATTAGTAAAAAAAATAGTACTGGAGAAATTAATGGGATTGAAAGCTGATAAATCCCCTGGATCTGAAGGCTTACATCCGAGGGTTTTGAAAGAGGTGACTATAAAGGTAGAGGATGCATTGGTTGTCATCTTCCAAAATTCCATCGATTCTAAAGCTGTTCCCACAGATTAGAAGGTAGCAAATGAAACACCGCTATTTAAGAAAGGAGGGAGAGAGAAACGGGGAACTGCAGACCGGTTAGCCTGACATCCGTAGTAGGGAAAATGCTAGAATCTATTATTAAGGGTGTGGTAACAGGCCACGTAGAAAATAATAATAAGATTGGGCAGAGTCAACATGGATTTATGAAAGGGAAATCATGTTTGATGAATCTTAGAGTTTTTTGAGGTTGTAACTCGCAGAATAGATAAAGGGGAACCCATGGATATGGTGTATTTGGATTTCAGAAGACATTCAATAAGGTGCCACACAAGAGGTTATTAAACAAAATTAGGGCCCATGGAATTGGGAGTTATATACTAGCATGGATTGAGGATTGGTTAATTGACAGAAAACAGAGAATAGGAATACACGGAATACATTTTTGTGTTGGCAGACTGTAACCAGTGAGGCCACAAGGATCAGTGCTTTGGCCTCAGCTATTCACAATCTATATCAATGATTTGGATAAGGGGAATAAATGTAATATATCCAAGTTTGCTGATGATACAAAACTGAGTCAGTTGTCAGGAGGATGCAAAGAGGCTTTAAGGGGATGTAGTTAGATTAAGTGAGTGGGCAAGATCATGGCAAATGGAATATAATGTGGAGAAATGTGAAGTTATCCACTTTGGTAGGAAAAATAAAAAAGCAAGAGTATTTTTTAAACCGTGAGAGATTCGGAAATGTTGGTGTTCAGAGAGTCCTGAGTGTCCTTGTACACAAATTACTGATAGTTAACATGCAGGTACAGTAAGCAATTAAGAAAGCAAATGGTTATGTTGGCCTTTATTACAAGAGGATTTGAGTATAAGAGTAAAAGGGAGCGAAATTCAGGTGTGCCAGAAAGCTGGCGCACCTATGATTTTTGAGCTGTTATTCACCGCTGGAACTCTTGGTACGGTGAGTAAATCCATTTTCAGGACTTCAAATTTTTTTCAAAGTCCTGCAGGAAATGGATCATAATGGGGGTAGGGCATAGGCTCAAAGCCAGACTGACTGGCTAAAAATGTGTCGGAAGGCCTGCCTACCACTGTCAATCAGTGTGATGACATCACAGCACATGTGCGTCATCGTGCTCTCTCCCCTCCGTTAAAGGGGAGAGAGTCGATGGATTTTTAACTTTGGCCACTGGACCACCAGGGAGGCTTTCGGCCGGACCAGCAGCCCGGCATCCAAAAGGGAGTGCCAGGCTGTGCCCATAGGTGGCCCGGCCAAACCCGGGGCCAGTATTTTGCTGGCCAATCGGCAAGTCGGCCGGCAAAAATTATTGCACTGTGGCTGAGGCAGTGGGCCCCCCTCTTTAAGGGAGGCTGCACTGCCGGCCCGCAGTTACTCTGCAGAGGGTGCACGACAGGGGGCCTGTTGGGGGCACCGCACACGGGGGATCCACGGAATGAGGTGAAAATTGATGGTAAGTATTTTTTATTGGTTTTCTTTTGATTTTATTGGCGGTGATACCACTTGAGTGGTATGGAGTCCAGGCCAAAAAATCCCCAACTTGAATTTAGGTCGGGTCAGCCTGTTGACCCCAAAATGGTGGCCATTCGATTTTTAGGAATGGTCGCTGCAAAAGGGCACTAATAGGTCTCTTTCAGACCCTGAATTTCGGCCACAAGATGTCTTACTGCAATTATATAGGACCCTGGTGAGATCATACCAGGAGTATTGTGTACAGTTTTGGTCTCCTTACCTAAGGAAGGATATATTTGCCATAGAGGGAGTGCAATGAAGGTTCACCAGACTGATTCCTGGGATGGGGGGGATTGTCCTAGATTGAGTAGATTATGCCTATATTCTCTAGCGTTTAGAAGAATGAGAGGTGATCTCATTGAACCATACAGAATTCCGACAGGGCTTGACTGGGTAGATGCAAGAAGGATGTTTCCCCTGGTTGGGGAGTCCAGAATCCTATCAATTTCCCTAACACCATTTCCTGACTAATAAGGATTTCCCTCAGTTCCCTTAGTTCCTCCTTCTCGCTAGACCCTCGGTCCCCTCGTATTTTCAGGAGGTTATTCATGTCTTCCTTAGTGAAGACAGAACCAAAGTATTTGTTCAATTAGTCTGCCATTTCCTTGTTCCCCATTATGAATTCACCTGATTCTGACTGCAAGGGACCTACATTAGTCTTCACTAATCTTTTTCTCTTCACATATCTATAGAAGCTTTTGCAGTCAGTTTTTATGTCCCCTGCAAGCTTACTCTCATACTCTATTTTCTCCCTCCTAATTAAATCCTTAGTCCTCCTCTGCTGAATTCTAAATTTCTCCCAGTCCTCAGGTTTGCTGCTTTTTCTGGCCAATTTATATGCCTCTTCCTGGGATTTAACACTATCCCTAGTTTCCCTTGTTAGCCACGGTTTAGCCACCTTCCCCGTTGTATTTTTACGTCAGACAGGGATGTACAACTGTTGTAGTTCATTCATGTGATCTTTAAATGTCTGCCATTGCCTATCTACCATCAACCCTTAAAGTATAATTTGCCAGTCTATCCTAGCCAATTCACGTCTCATACCATCGAAGATACCTTTCTTTAAGTTCAGGATCCTAGTCTCTGAATTAACTGTGTCACTCTCCATCTTAATGAAGAATTCTACCATATTATGGTCACTCTTCCCCAAGGGGCCTCGCACGACAAGATTGCGATTTAATCCTCTCTCATTACACAAGACCCAGTCTAGGATGGCCTGCTCTCTAGTTGGTTCCTTGACATATTGGTCTAGAAAACCACCCCTTATACACTCCAGGAAATCCTCCTCCACAGTATTGCTACCAGTTTGGTTAGCCCAATCTATATGTAAATTAAAGTCACCCATGATAACTGCTGTACCTTTATTGCACGCATCCCTAATTTCCTGTTTGATGCCATCTCCAACCTCACTACTACTGTTTGGTGGTCTGTACACAACTCCCACTAATGTTTTCTGCCCTTTGGTGTTTCGCAGTTCTACCGATATAGATTCCACATCATCCAAGCTAATGTACTTCCTTACTATTGCGTTAATCTCCTCTTTAACCAGTAACGCTACCCCACCTCCTTTTCTTTTCTGTCTATCCTTCCTGAATATTGAATACCCTTGGATGTTGAGTTCCCAGCCTTGGTTACCCTGGAGACATGTCTCCATAATCCCAATAACATCATATCCGTTAACAGCTATATGCGCAGTTAATTCATCCACCTTATTATGAATGCTCCTTACATTGAGACTCAGAGCCTTCAGGCTTGTTTTTTTAGCACTCTTTGTCCTTTTAGAATTTTGTTGTAATGTGGCCCTTTTTGATTTTTGCCCTTGATTTCGCTGCCCTCCTTTCTATCTTTTGCTTCTGCCCCCTTTTTACTCCTCTCTGCCTCCCTGCATAGATTCCCATCCTCCTGCCATATTAGTTTAAACCCTCCCCAACATCACTAGTAAACACTCCGTCGAGGACATCGGTTCCAGTCCTGCCCAGGTGCAGACCGTCCGGTTTGTACTGGTCCCATCTCCCCCAGAACCAGTTCCAATGTCCCACGAATTTGAATTCCTTCCCCTTGCACCATTCCTCAAGCCACGTATTCATCTGAACTATCCTGCTATTCCAACTCTGACAAGCACGTGGCACTGGTAGAAATCCTGAGATTACTACCTTTGAGATCCTACTTTTTAATTTAACTCCTAGCTCCCTAAATTCAGCTTGTAGGACCTGATCCCGTTTTTTTACCTATATCATTGGTACCTATATGCACCATGACAGCTGGCTGTTCAGCGCCCCCCCCCCCCCACCGCCCCGTCCAGAATGCCCTGCAGCCGCTCTGAGACATCCTTGACCCTTGCACCAGGGAGGCAACATGCCATCCTGGAGTCTCGTTTGCAGCCACAGAAACGCCTAGCTATTCCCCTGACAATAGAATCCCCTACCACTATAGCTCTCCCACTCTTTTTCCTGCACCCCTGAACTTGGCTGCTGCTGCCATGAACTCGGCTGCTGCTGCCATCCCTTGATGAGCCACCTCCCTCAACAGTATCCAAAATGGTATATCTGTTTTGGAGGGAGGTGACCGTAGGGACCCTGCACTACCTTCCTTCCCCTGCTCTTCCTGGTGGAGGAGGATTTCCTGGAGTGCATAAGGGATGGTTTTCTAGACCAATATGTCGAGGAAGCAACTAGGGGTGAGGCCATCTTAGACTGAGTGTTGTGTAATGAGAGAGGATTAATTAGCAATCTCGTTGTGCGAGGCCCCTTGGGGAAGAGTGACCATAATATGGTGGAATTCTACATTAGGATGGACAATGAAACAGTTAATTCAGAGACCATGGTCCAGAACTTAAAGAAGGGTAACTTTGAAGGTATGAGGCGTGAATTGGCTTGCAGATTGGTGAATGATACTTAAGGGGTTGACAGTGGATGGGCAATGGCAGACATTTAGAGACCGCATGGATGAACTACAACAATTATACATCCCTGTCTGGCGTAAAAATAAAAAAGGGAAGGTGACTCAACCGTGGCTATCAAGGGAAATCAGGGATAGTATTAAAGCCAAGGAAGTGACATACAAATTGGCCAGAAATAGCAGCGAACCCGGGGACTGGGAGAAATTTAGAACTCAGCAGAGGAGGACAAAGGGTTTGATTAGGGCAGGGAAAATAGAGTACAAGAGGAAGCTTGCGGGGAACATTAAGACGGACTGCAGAAGCTTCTATAGATATGTAAAGAGAAAAAGGTTAGCAAAGACAAACGTAGGTCCCCTGCAATCAGAATCAGGGGAGGTCATAACGGGGAACAAAGAAATGGCAGACCAATTGAACAAGTACTTTGGTTCGGTATTCACTAAGGACATAAACAACCTTCTGGATATAAAAGGGGTCAGAGGGTCTAGTAAGAAGGAGGAACTGAGGGAAATCCTTATTAGTCGGGAAATTGTGTTGGGGAAATTAATGGGATTGAAGCTCGATAAATCCCCAGGGCCTGATGGTCTGCATCCCAGAGTACTTAAGAAGGTGGCCTTGGAAATAGCGGATGCATTGACAGTCATTTTCCAACATTCCATAGACTCTGGATCAGTTCCTATGGAGTGGAGGGTAGCCAATGTAACCCCACTTTTTAAAAAAGGAAGGAGAAAGCAGGGAATTATAGACCGGTCAGCCTGACATCGTAGTGGGTAAAATGATGGAATCAATTATTAAGGATGTCATAGCAGTGCATTTGGAAAGAGGTGACATGATAGGTCCAAGTCAGCATGGATTTGTGAAAGGGAAATCATGCTTGACAAATCTTCTGGAATTTTTTGAGGATGTTTCTAGTAGAGTGGACAAGGGAGGACCAGTTGATGTGGTGTATTTGGACTTTCAGAAGGCTTTCGACAAGGTCCCACACAAGAGATTAATGTGCAAAGTTAAAACACATGGGATTGGGGGTAGTGTGCTGATGTGGATTGAGAACTGGTTGGCACACAGGAAGCAAAGAGTAGGAGTAAATGGGTATTTTTCAGAATGGCAGGCAGTGACTAGTGGGGTACCGCAAGGTTCTGTGCTGGAGCCCCAACTGTTTACATTGTACATTAATGACTTAGACGAGGGGATTAAATGTAGTATCTCCAAATTTGCGGATGACACTAAGTTGGGTGGCAGTGTGAGCTGCGAGGAGGATGCTATGAGGCTGCAGAGTGACTTGGATAGGTTAGGTGAGTAGGCAAATGCATGGCAGATGAAGTATAATGTGGATAAATGTGAGGTTATCCACTTTGGTGGTAAAAACAGAGAGACAGACTATTATCTGAATGGTGACAGATTAGGAAAAGGGGAGGTGCAACGAGACCTGGGTGTCATTGTACATCAGTCATTGAAGGTTGGCATGCAGATACAGCAGGCGGTTAAGAAAGCAAATGGCATGTTGGCCTTCATAGCGAGGGAATTTGAGTACAGGGGCAGGGAGATGTTACTACAGTTGTACAAGGCCTTGGTGAGATCACACCTGGAGTATTGTGTACAGTTTTGGTCTCCTAACTTGAGAAAGGACATTCTTGCTATTGAGGGAGTGCAGCGAAGGTTCACCAGACTGAGTCCCAGGATGGCGGGACTGACATATCAAGAAAGACTGGATCAACTGGGCTTGTATTCACTGGAGTTCAGAAGAATGAGAGGGGATCTCATAGAAACGTTTAAAATTCTGACGGGTTTCGACAGGTTAGATGCAGGAAGAATGTTCCCAATGTTGGGGAAGTCCAGAACCAGGGGTCACAGTCTAAGGATAAGGGGTAAGCCATTTAGGACCGAGCTGAGGAGAAACATCTTCACTCAGAGTTTTGAACCTGTGGAATTCTCTACCACAGAAAGTTGTTGAGACCAATTCACTAAATATATTCAAAAAGGATTTAGATGAAGTCCTTACTACTAGGGGGATCAAGGGATATGGCGAGAAAGCAGGAATGGGGTACTGAAGTTGCATGTTCAGCCATGAACTCACTGAATGGTGGTGCAGGCTTGAAGGGCCGAATGGCCTACTCCTGCACCTATTTTCTATGTTTCTATGATGGTCACCCATTCCCTATCTGCCTGTGTAAGCTTTACCTGCGGTGTGACCAACTCACTAAACATCGCGGATGCTCCAGAGTATATCCATGCGCAGCTCCACTGCCGCAATGTGGTCTGACAGGAGCTGCAGCTGGACACATTTCCTGCACATAGTAGTCCCTGACTTCCCACATAGTACAGGATGAGCATGACACGGCTCTGGGCTCTTCTGCCATGACTTAACCCTTAGATTAACTTAATTTGGCAACAATGCCAAAGGTTTCCCACTGATCAGAAAAGAAAAGAAAAAAATACTCACCAATCAACCAGCCAATCATTTACCTGCTTGGCTGTGCCATCACACTTCGATTTCTTTTTACTTCTATTTTGCTTTTTGCTTTTTGACCCTGCACCAGTTAGCTTCTCCCGACTGCTGGGCCTCTTTTACGGGCCTCGCTGCTCCCGACCTGCTCTACTCCCGACTGTTCGGCCCCTTTTATGGGCCTCGCTGCTCCCGACCTGCTCCGCTCTGACCTCTGGTATTTCTCCTGACTGCTGGGCCCCTTTTATGGGCCTTGCTGCTCCCGACCTGCTCCGCTCCGACTTCCACTTCACACTTGCTGAGAGAGAACACGTGTGATAAGAAGTTGAGTGAAGGCTCTATCATTGGTTGACAGTAACAGTATTTACACTTACTATGGCCATCCTTGTGAGATCATAGAAACTCTTTCTGCACTGTGTGGCAGTTCTTAGCATGTTGCATTGACTGCCTCTGCCCCCTCCCTCCAGACAGCCTACACCACCCTTTTATGAGGCTTTGTTCCTTCTTTGAGTGCCCAGCAGTCTACTTCTCCCTGGCTTTACTCCACCAATATCTCATATCCATCCTAGAATTTGGGAACCCTTCCCCCGCCCCCCCCCCCCCCCCCCCCCCGCAGTATGCTGTTGCTGGTTGAGGCATTGCTGTTCTTTATTTCTACTTCTCCAAAAGTGATGTTGGCCTATTAAAAGTTGTATCAGAACTGTGTTTCCCTCCCAGTGGGCGGTAAATGTATCTGGAGTGTTACTACTGCTCCAGACCCATCCTGCATAGCAAATGAGTGCCCCGGCAAGAAATTTCAGCGGGTTATCAGCAGATGCACATTGTTGAATAGTATTCCGAGCCTGCCACTAATGCACCAATTCAGAGCCAATAAAAAAGCAAAGCAGTGCTGGAAATCTTGAGTTAATGCATGGATAAGTATGGACAGGTCACTTGGACAAGTATGGATTAATTAAGGAAAGCCAGCATGCATTTGTTAAAGAGAAATTGTGTTTAACGAACTTGACTGAAATTTTTGATGAGGTAACAAAGAGAGTTGATTAGGGCAATGCGGTTGATGTGGTGTACCTGGACTTCCAAAAGGCGTTTGATAAAGTGCCACATAATAGGCTTGCCAGCAAAGTTAAAGTCCATGGAATAAAATGGACAGTGGCACTACAGATATGAAATTGGCTAAGTGACAGGAAACAGAGTAATGGCGAACAGTTGTTTTTTGGACTGGAGAAAGGTATACAGTGGTGTTCCCCAGGTTTGGTACTAGGACCACTGCTTTTCTTGATGTATATTAATGACTTGGACTTGGGAGTACTGGGCACAATTTGAAAATTTACAGATGACACAAAACTTGGAAGTTTAGCGAACAGTGAGGAGGATAGTGATAGACTTCAAGAAGACATAGACAGGCTGGTGGAATGGGCGGACACGTGGCATATGAAATTTAACGGAGAAAAGTGCAAAGTGATACATTTTGGTAGGAAGAACGAGGAGAGGCATTATAAACTAAAGGGTACAATTCTAAAGGGGGTGCAGGAACAGAGAGACCTGTGGGGATTAGTGCACAAATTGTTGAAGATGGCAGGGCAGCTTGACAAACCAGTTAAAAAAGCATACGGGATCCTGGGCTTCATAAAAAGAGGCATAGAGTACAAAAGCAAGGAAGTTATGATGAACCTTTATAAAACACTGGTTCGGCCTCAACTGGAGTATTGTATCCAATTCTGGGCACCGCACTTTAGGAAAGATGTGAAGGTCTTAGAGAGGGTGCAGAAAAGATTCACAAGAATTGTTCCAGGGATGAAGGATGTCAGTTACCTGGATAGATTGGAGAAGCTGGGTTGATCTCCTTAGCAGAGAAGGTTGAGAGGAGATTTGATAGAGGTGTTCAAAATCATGAGGGTCGAGACAAGGTCGATAGAGAGAAACTGTTCCCATTGGCAGAAGGGTCGAGAACCAGAGGACACAGATTTAAGGTGATTGGCAGAAGAACCAAAGGCAACATGAGGAAAAACTTTTTTATGCAGCGAGTGGTTAGAATTTGGAATTTGCTGCCTGAAAGGGTGGTGGAGGCAGATTCAATTGTGGCTTTCAAAAGAGAATTTGATAAGTACCTGAAGGAAGAAAAAATTGCAGGGCTATGGGGAAAGGGCGGGGGAGTGGGACTAGTTGAAGTGCTCTTGCAGAGAGATGGCACAGGCTCGATGGACCAAATGAACTCCTGTGTTTTAACCACTCTATGATTCCAGGTCAGGTAGAATCTGTGGGGAGAGAAACAGAGTTAAAGTTACAGGTCAATGACCCTTCATAAAAACATAAGAAATAGGAGCAGGAGTAGACCATATGGCCCCTCGAGCCTGCAACGCCATTTACTACGATCATGACTGGTCTGATCATGGACTCAGGTCCACTTCCCTGCCCACTCTCCATAACCCTTTATTCCCTTTTCGTTTAAGAAACTGTCTATTTCTGTCTTAAATTTATTCAATGTCCCAGCTTCCACAGCTCTCTGAGGCAGCGAATTCCATAGATTCACAACCCTCTGAGAAGAAATTGTCTCCTCATCTCAGTTTTAAATGGGCGGCCCCTCATTCTAAGATTATGCTCTCTAGTTCTAGTCTCCCCTATCAGTGGAAACATCCTCTCTGCATCCACCCTGTCAAACCCCCTCATAATCTTATACATTTCAAGATCACCTCTCATTCTTCTGAATTCCAGTGAGTCGAGGCCCAACCTACTCAACCTTTCCTCATAAGTCAACCCCCTCATCTCTGGAATCAATCTCGTAAACCTTCTCTGAATTGCCTCCAAAGCAAGTATATCCTTTCGTAAATATGGAAACCAAAACTGCACGCAATATTCCAGGTGTGGCCTCACCAATACCCTGTACAACTGAAGCAAGACTTCCCTGCTTTTATACTCCATCCACTTTTCAATAAAGGCCAAGATTCCATTGGCCTTCCTGATCACTTGTTGTACTTGCGTATTAACCTCTTGTGTTTCATGCACAAGTATTCCCCAGGTTCCGCTGTACTGCAGCACTTTGCAATCTTTCTCCATTTAAATAATAACTTGCTCTTTGATTTTTTTCCTGCCAAAGTGCATGACCTCAAACTTTCCAACATTATACTCCATCTGCCAAATTTTTGCCCACTCACTTAGCCTATCTATGTCCTTTTGCAGATTTTTTTGTGTTCTCCTCACACATTGCTTTTCCTCCCATCTTTGTATTGGAAAACTGCCACCAAGCTCATGGTCTACAGGGCTGTAGTAATATCTGCCCTCCTGTATGGCTCAGAGACATGGACCATATACAGTAGGCACCTCAAGTTGCTGCAGAAATATCACCAATGAAATGTCTCCGCAAGATCCTACAAATCCCCTGGGAGGACAGGCGCACCAATATCAGCGTCCTCATTCAGGCTAACATCCCCAGCATTGAAGTACTGACCACACTTGATCAGCCCCGCTGGGCAGGCCACATAGTCCGCATGCCAGACACGAGACTCCCAAAGCAAGTGCTCTACTCGGAACTCCTTCACAGCAAACGAGCCAAAGGCGGGCAGCGGAAACGCTACAAGGGCACCTCAAAGCCTCCCTAATAAAGTGCAAATCTCCACTGACATCTGGGAGTCCCTGACCCAAGATCGCCCTAAGTGGAGGAAGTGTATCCGAGAGGGCGCTGAGCACCTCGAGTCTCAACGCTGAGGGTTTGCAGAAATCAAGCACAGACAGCGGAAAGAGCCGAGGCAAACCAGTCCCACCCACCCCTCCCCTCAACGACTATCTGTCCCACCTGTGACAGAGTCTGTGGCTCTCGTATTGGGCTGTTCAGCCACTAAAGAACTCACTTCAGGAGTGGAAACAAGTCTTCTCGATTCCGAGGGACTGCCTATGATGATGATGGGTATTGTCGGCAAACTTGGCTATGTTACACTCGGTCCCTTCCTCCAAGTCGTTAATATAGATTGTAAAGAGTTAGGGTCCCAGCACTGATCCCTGCGGCACCCCATTGGTTACTGATTGCCAACCCTAAAATGAACCATTTATCCACCCTGTTCGTTACATCCTCAAAAGAATTGTAGCAAATTTGTCAAACATGACTTCCCCTTCATAAATCCATGCTGACTCTGCCTGACAGAACTTTGCTTTTCCAATTGTCCTGCGATTGCTTCTTTAATAATGGACTCCAACATCTTCCCAACCACAGATGTTAGGCTAACTGGTCTATAGTTTCCTGCTTTTTGTCTGCCTCCTTTTTTAAATAGGGTGTTACATTTGCAGCTTTCCAATCTGCTGGGACCGCCCCAGAATCCAGGGAATTTTGGTAAATTTCAACCAATGCATCCACTATCCTTGCAGCTACTTCTCTTAAGACCCTAGGACGCAAGCCATCAGGTCCAGGGGATTTATTCGCCTTTAGTCCCATTATCTTACTGAGTACCACCTCCTTAGTGATTGTGATTGTGTTAAGTTCCTCCCCCCCCATAGCCCCTTGACTATCCACTGTTGGGATATTGTTAGTGTCCTCTACCGTAAAGACTGATACAAAATATTTGTTCAAAGTTTCTGCCATCTCCATGTTCCCCATCACTAATTCCCTGGTCTCGTCCTCTAAAGGATCAACATTTATTCCAACCACTCTTTTCCTTTTTATATACCTATAGAAACTCTTGCTATCTGTTTTTATATTTCGTGCTAGTTTGCTTTCATAGTCTATCTTCCCTTTCTTAATCATTTTTTTAGTCATACTTTGTTGGCTTTTAAATGCTTCCCAATCTTCTGTCCTTCCACTGGTTTTTGTCACATTGTATGCCTTTGTTTTTAATTGAATACCGTCCTTTATTTTTTTAGTTAGCCACGGATGGCTATCTTTTCTCTTTCTCCTCACTGGAATATATTTTTCTTGAGAGTTGTGAAATAGCTTCTTAAATGTACACTACTGTTCATCAACCGTCCTACACTTTAATCTGTTTTCCCAATTCACTTTAGCCAACTCAGCCCTCATACCTTCATAGTCTCCTTTATTTAAGCTTAGTACACTGGTTAGAGATCTAACTTTCTCACCCTCCATCTGAATTTGAAATTCAATCATGCTATGATGACTCATTCCAAGGGGATCCTTTACTAGGAGATTGTTTATTAATCCTGTCTCATTACACAGGACCAGATCTAAGATAGCCTGCCCCCTGGTTACATGCTGCTCAAGGAACCCATCCCTAATGCACTCTATGAACTCTTCCTCAAGGCTCCCCAGACCAATTTGATTTGTCCAATCAATGGGGAGGTTAAAATCACCCATGATTATTGCTGTTCCCCTTTTACAAGCCCCCACTATTTCCTGGTTTATGCTCCGACCAATAGAGTTCCTACTGTTAGGGGGCCTATAGACTGCACCCACCAGTGACTTTTTCCCTTTATTATTCCTAATCTCCACCCAAACTGTTTCAACATCCTGATCATTTGAGCCAATATCGTTTCTCACTATTGCAGTGATTCCATCCTTTACCAATAGAGCTACCCCACCTCCTTTTCCTTTCTGTCTGTCCTTCCGGATTGTCCGGTGAGGCCTACAAGAGGCCAGTGTGACGTTGAGGAGCCCAGCAGGGAGTCGGGAGGTGGAGCGGCAGTTTGTGAGGCCTACAAGAGGCCATTGGGATGTCGAGGAGCCCAGCAGGGAGTCGGGAGGCGGTGCGGCAGTTCGTGAGGCCTACAAGAGGCCAGCGGGACGTCGAGGAGCCCAGCTTGTGCAGCTGCAGCAGGGAGGCAAAAAGAAGTAGAAAGAAATTGAAAGGTGACGTCACAGCCAAGGGGGTAAGTGATTGGCTGGTGATTGGTAAGTAGCTTTTCTTTTACTTTTTCTTTATCAGTAAGTAACCTGTAGCATTGTTGCTGCCAATTTAAGTTTATCTAAGGGTTAAGTCATGGCAGGACAGCTCGGACACGTGTTATGCTCCTCCCATACTATGTGGTAAATCAGGAACGCTTCCGATGTCCCTGACGACTACGTGTGCGGGAAGTGCATCTGCCTGCAGCTCCTGACGGACCGCATTGTGGCACTGGAGCTGCGGGTGGATTCACTCTGGACCATCCACGATGCTGAGAATGACGTAAATAGCACGTTTAGTGATTTGGTCTTACCACATGTAAAGAGTACACAGCCAGATAGGGAATGGATGACCAACAGGAAGAGCAGTGCAAGGAAGGTAGTGCAGGGGCCCCCTGTGGTCATCCCCCTGCAAAACAGATACACCGCTTTGGGTACTGTTGAGTGAGATGACTCATCGGGGGAGTGCAGCAGCAGCCAAGTTCATGGCACCATGGCTGGCTCTGCTGCACAGGAGGGCAGGAAAAAGAGTGGGAGAGCTATAGTGATAGGGGATTCTATTGTAAGGGGAATAGATAGACGTTTCTGTGGCCGCAACCGAGACTCCAGGATAGTATGTTGCCTCCCTGGTGCAAGAGTCAAGGATGTCTCGGAGTGGGTGCAGGGCATTCTGAAAAGGGAGGATGAACAGCCAGTTGTCGTGCATATAGGTACCAACAATCTAGGTAAAAAACGGGATGAGGTCCTACAAGACGAATTTAGGGAGCTAGGAGCTAAATTTAAAAAATAGGACCTCAAAAGTAATAATCTCAGGATTGCTACCAGTGCCACATGCTAGTCAGAGTCGGAATCGCAGGATAGCTCAGATGAATACGTGGCTTGAGGAGTGGTGCAGAAGGGAGTGATTCAAATTCCTGGGACATTGGAACCGGTTCTGAGGGAGATGGGACCAGTACAAACCAGACGGTCTGCACCTGGGCAGGACCGGAACCAATGTCCTATGGGGAGTGTTTGCTAGTGCTGTTGGGGAGGAGTTAAAATAATATGGCAGGGGGATGGGAACTTATGCAGGGAGACAGAGGGAAGTAGAATGGGGGCAGAAGCAAAAGATAGAAAGAAGAAAAGTAAAAGTGGAGGGCAGAGAAACCTCAGGCAAAAAGCAAAAAGGGCCACATTACACCAAAATTCTAAAGGGGTAAAGTGTGTTAGAAAGACAAGCCTGAAGGCTCTGTACCTCAATACGAGGAGTATTCGGAATAAGGTGGACGAATTAACTGCACAGATAGCAGTTAATGGGTATGATGTAATTGGGATCACGGAGACATGGCTGCAGGGTGACCAAGGGTGGGAACTCAACATCCAGGGGTATTCAACATTTAGGAAGGATAGACAGAAAGGAAAAGGAGGTGGGGTGGTGTTGCTGGTTAAAGAGGAAATTAATGCAATAGTAAGAAATGACATTAGCTTGGATGATGTGGAATCGGTATGGGTGGAGCTACGGAATACCAAGGGGCAGAAAACGCTAGTGGGAGTTGTGTACAGAGCACCAAACAGTAGTAGTAAGGTTAGTGACAGCATCAAACAAGAAATTAGGGATGCATGCAATAAAGGTACAGCAGTTATCATGGGTGACTTTAATCTACATATTGGGCGAACCAAACTGGTAGCAATGCAGTGGAGCAGGATTTCCTGGAGTGTATTCGGGATGGTTTTCTTGACCAATACGTCGAGGAACCAACTCGGAGGCTGGCCATCCTAGACTGGGTGATGTGTAATGAGAAAGGACTAATTAGCAATCTTGTTGTGCGAGGCGCCTTCGGGAAGAGTGACCATAACATGATAGAATTCTTTATTAAGATGGAGCGTGACACAGTTAATTCAGAAACTAGGGTCCTGAACTTGAGGAAAGGTAACTTCGATGGATGGAGGCGTGAATTGGCTAGAATAGACTGGCAAATGATACTTAAAGGGTTGACAGCGGATAGGCAATGGCTAACATTTAAAGATCACATGGATGAACTTCAGCAATTGTACATCCCTGTCTGGAGTAAAAATAAAACGGGGAAGGTGACTCAACCGTGGCTAACAAGGGAAATTAAGGATAGTGTTAAATCCAAGGAAGAGGCATATAAATTGGCCAGAAAAAGCAACAAACCTGAGGACTGGGAGAAATTTAGAATTCAGCAGAGGAGGACAACTGGTTTAATTAAGAGGGGGGAAATAGAGTATGAGAGGAAGCTTGCCGTGAACATAAAAACTGACTGCAAAAGCTGTGAAGAGAAAAAGATTAATGAAGACAAACGTAGGTCCCTTGCAGTCGGATTCAGGTGAATTTGTAATGGGGAACAAAGAAATGGCAGATCAATGGAACAAATACTTTGGTTCTGTCTTCACGAAGGAAAACACAAATAACCTTCCGGAAGTACTAGGGGACCGAGGGTCGAGTGAGAAGGAGGAACTGAAGGATATCCTTATTAGGCGGGAAATTGTGTTAGGGAAATTGATGGGATTGCAGGCCAATAAATCCCCGGGGCCTAATAGTCTGCATCCCAGAGTACTTAAGGAAGTGGCCCTAGAAATAGTGGATGCATTGGTGATAATTTTCCAATAGTCTATCGACTCGGGATCAGTTCCTATGGACTGGAGGGTAGCTAATGTAACACCACTTTTTAAAAAAGGGAGGGAGAGAGAAAGTGGGTAATTATATACCGGTTAGCCTGACATCAGGGTGGGGAAAATGTTGGAATCAATTATTAAGGATGAAATAGCAGCGCATTTGGAAAGCAGTGACAAGATCGGTTCAAGTCAGCATGGATTTATGAAGGGGAAATCATGCTTGACAAATCTTCTGGAATTTTTTGAGGATGTAACTAGTCGAGTGGCCAACAGAGAACCAGTGGATGTGGTGTATTTGGACTTTCAAAAGGCTTTTGACAAGGTCACACACAAGAGATTGGTGTGGAAAATCAAAGCACATGGTATTGGGGGTAATATACTGACGTGGATAGAGAACTGGTTGGCAGACAGGAAGCAGAGAGTCGGGATAAACAGGTCCTTTTCAGAATGGCAGGCAGTGACTAGTGGAGTGCCGCAGGGCTCAGTGCTGGGACCCCAGCTTTTACAATATACATCAATGATTTGGATGAAGGAATTGAGTGTAATATCTTCAAGTTTGCAGATGACACTAAACTGGGTGGCGGTGTGAGCTGTGAGGGGGACGTTAGGAGGCTGTAGGGTGACTTGGACAGGTTAGGTGAGTGGGCAAATACATGGCAGATGCAGTATAATGTCGATAAATGTGAGGTTATCCACTTTGGGGGCAAAGACGCGAAGGCAGAATATTATCTGAATGGCGGTACACTAGGAAAAGGGGAGGTGCAACGAGACCTGGGTGTCATGGTTCATCAGTCATTGAAAGTTGGCATGCAGGTACAGCAGGCGGTGAAGAAGGCAAATGTTGGCCTTCATAGCTAGGGGATAGAAACATAGAAACATAGAAAATAGGTGCAGGAGTAGGCCATTCGGCCCTTCGAGCCTGCACTGCCATTCAATGAGTTCATGGCTGAACATGCAACTTCAGTACCCCATTCCTGCTTTCTCGTCATACGCCTTGATCCCCCTAGTAGTGAGGACTACATCTAACTCCTTTTTGAATATATTTAGTGAATTGGCCTCAACAACTTTCTGTGGTAGAGAATTCCACAGGTTCACCACTCTCTGGGTGAAGAAGTTTCTCCTCATCTCGGTTCTAAATGGCATACCCCTTATCCTTAGACTGTGACCCCTGGTTCTGGACTTCCCAAACATTGGGAACATTCTTCCTGCATATAACCTGTCAAAACCCATCAGAATTTTAAACGTTTCTATGGGATCCCTTCTCATTCTTCTGAACTCGAGTGAATACAAGCCCAGTTGATCCAGTCTTTCTTGATATGTCAGTCCCGCCATCCTGAGAATCAATCTGGTGAACCTTCGCTGCACTCCCTCAATAGCAAGAATGTCCTTCCTCAAGTTAGGAGACCAAAACTGTACACAATACTCCAGGTGTGGCCTCACCAAGGCCCTGTACAACTGTAGTAACACCTCCCTGCCCTTGTACTCAAATCCCCTCGCTATGAAGGCCAACATGCCATTTGCTTTCTTAACCGCCTGCTGTACCTGTATGCCAGCCTTCAATGACTGATGTACCATGACACCCAGGTCTCGTTGCACCTCCCCTTTTCCTAATCTGTCACCATTCAGATAATAGTCAGTCTATCTGTTTTTACCACCAAAGTGGATAACCTCACATTTATCCACATTATACTTCATCTGCCATGCATTTGCCCACTCACCTAACCTATCCAAGTCACTCTGCAGCCTCATAGTATCCTCCTCACAGCTCACACTGCCACCCAACTTAGCGTCATCTGCAAATTTGGAGATACTACATTTAATCCCCTCGTCTAAATCATTAATGTACAATGTAAACCACTGGGGCCCCAGCACAGAACCTTGCGGTACCCCACTAGTCACTGCCTGCCATTCTGAAAAGTACCCATTTACTCCTACTCTTTGCTTCCTGTCTGCCAACCAGTTCTCAGTCCACATCAGCACCCTGCCCCCAGTCCCATGTGCTTTAACATTGCACATTAATCTCTTGTGTGGGACCTTGTTGAAAGCCTTCTGAAAGTCCAAATACACCACATCAACTGGTTCTCCCTTGTCCACTCTACTGGAAACATCCTCAAAAAATTCCAGAAGATTTGTCAAACATGATTTCCCTTTCACAAATCCATGCTGACTTGGACCTATCATGTCACCTCTTTCCAAATGCGCTGATATGACATCCTTAATAATTGATTCCATCATTTTACCCACTACCGATGTCAGGCTGACCGGTCTATAATTTCCTGTTTTTTCTCTCCCTCCTTTTTTCAAAAGTGGGGTTACATTGGCTACCCTCCACTTGATAGGAACTGATCCAGAGTCTATGGAATGTTGGAAAATGACTGTCAATGCATCCGCTATTTCCAAGGCCACCTTCTTAAGTACTCTGGGATGCAGACCATCAGGCCCTAGGGATTTATCGGCCTTCAATCCCATCAATTTCCCCAACACAATTTCCCGACTAATAAGGATTTCCCTCAGTTCTTCCTTCTTACTAGACCCTATGACCCCTTTTATATCCGGAAGGTTGTTTATGTCCTCCTTAGTGAATACCGAACCAAAGTACTTGTTCAATTGGTCTGCCTTTTCATTGTTCCCTGTTATGACCTCTCCTGATTCTGACTGCAGGGGACCTATGTTTGCCTTTACTAACCTTTTTCTCTTTACATATCTATAGAAGCTTTTGCAGTCCTTCTTAATGTTCCCTGCAAGCTTCCTCTTGTACTCTATTTTCTCTGCCCTAATCAAACCCTTTGTCCTCCTCTGCTGAGTTCTAAATTTGAGTATAGGAGCAGGGAGGTCTTATTGCAGTTGTACAGGGCCTTGGTGAGGCCTCACCTGGAACATTGTGTTCAGTTTTGGTCTCCTAATCTCAGGAAGGACGTTCTTGCTATTGAGGGAGTGCAGCGAAGGTTCACCAGACTGATTCCTGGGATGGCAGGACTGACATATGAGGAGAGACTGGATCAACTGGGCCTTTATACATTGCAGTTTAGAAGGATGAGGGGGGATCTCATAGAAACATATAATATTCTGACGGGATGGGACAGGTTAGATGCGAATGGAATGTTCCCGATGTTGGGGAAGTCCAGAACCAGGAGACACAGTCTTAGGATAAGGGGTAGGCCATTTAGGACTGAGATGAGGAGAAACTTCTTCACTCAGAGAGTTGTTAACCTGTGGAATTCCCTGCCGCAGAGAGTTGTTGATGCCAGTTCATTGGATATATTCAAGAGGGAGTTAGATATGGCCCTTACGGCTAAGGGGATCAAGAGGTATGGCGAGAAAGCAGGAAATGGGTACTGAAGGAATGATCAGCCATGATCTTATTGAATGGTGGTGCAGACTCGAAGGGCCGAATGTCCTACTCCTGCACCTATTTTCTATGTTTCTAAATACCCGTGAATATTTAATTCCCAATCCTCGTCACCTTTCAACCACGTCTGTGTAATGGCTATCGGATCATACCCATTTGTTTCAATTTGTGCCGTCAACTCATCTATTTTGTTACAAATGCTATGTGCATTTTGACAAAGTGCCTTTAAATTTGTTTTTTTACCCTTTTTCCTGCTTGATTCCTCTCGCCTTCAAACTCACTTTCTTTACCTTTGCTTTCTAATTCCAACTTTACTCCCCTCCCGACTGAATCTATTTTCAGGTTCCCATCCCCCTGCCAAGCTAGTTTAAATCGTCCCCAACAGCACTAGCAAACACCCCCGCAAGGATATTGGTCCCAGCTCTGTTGAGGTGCAACCCATTCGGATTGTACAGTTCCCATCTCCCAAAAGAAGCGGTCCCAATGCCTCAGGAAACTAAAGCCCTCCTGCCTGCACCATCTCTTCAGCCACGTATTCATCTGCTCTATCCTCCTATTTCTGTACTCACTAGCTCGTGGCACTGGGAATAATCCGGAGATTACTACTTTGAGGTCCTGCTTTTTAATCTCTCTCCTAGCTCCCTAAGCTCTGCCTGCAGGACCTCATCCCTCTTCCTGCCTATGTCATTGGTCCCGATGTGGACCACGACCTCTGGCTGTTCACCCTCTCCCCCCAGAATGCCCTGCAGCCGCTCAGTGACATCCTTGAACCTGGCACCAGAGAGGCAACATACCATCCTGGAGTCACATCTGCGGCCGCAGAAACACCTGTCTGCTCCCCTGACTATCGAATCCCCTACCACTATAGCTGTTCCATTCTTCTTCCTCCCCACCTGTGCAGCTGAGCCACCCATGGTGCTGTGGATTTAGCTCTGGCTGCAATCCCCGGAGCCACCACCGTCCTCACCGGTACCCAGAACAGAGTACCGGTTGGAGAGCGAGTTGGACTCGGGGGACTCCTGCACTACCTGCCTTGTCCTCCTCTTCTGTCCAGGGGTCACCCAATCCCTATCTACCTGCACACTCTTAAGCTGAGGGGTGACCGACTCTAGAAACGTGCTATCCACGTAGCTCTCAGTCACGCGGATGCACCGCGGTGACTCCAGCCGCCGCTCAAGCTCCAAAACACGGAGCTCGAGTTGGTGCAGCTGGAGACACCTCCTGCACATGTGGTCGTCCCAGCTGCGTGAAACATCCAGGATTCCCCACATGCCGCAGGATGTGCAATCCACAGGACTGAGCTGCCCTGCCATCCCTCTAGTGACACTCGGATCCCTCACGTAGAACCTCTAAGTTCTAAACCTTAGCACAACACACCCAGCCGCTACTCAGCAAACAGACGATTTAATTAACTGGTTCTCCTTAGATAATAAAGATCACATATATTTAATTGCAGTTCCTAACCTACACAATGCCAAAGGTTTCTTAAAGAAAAGAAAACATTTTAAAAAAGAAAAAAAATCACCAATCCATCAGCCAATCACTTACCTGCTTGGCTGTGATGTCACACTTCAATTTCAATTTTTTTAAACTTTCTGCCCCTGCTGCAGCTGATCTCCTCCCGAACTGCCGCTACTCCGAACTGCCGCTACTCCGAACTGCCGCTACTCCAAGCTGCCGCCGCCCTTTGTAGTCCCGCGCCAGAATTGTAAACAGTTAGGGCCCGAACTTGGTGGAATCTGATGGTACTTTGGGCGGCAAAAAAGGGACTTACGCCGTGAATCTGGGTGGCAGCAGGCGGGAGCTCTCAATCTCAGCGACAAACGCAATCCTCGCCAAAGTGCTGCCGAGGATTGAATCGGGCCCAGGGAGGGGGGAGCACATAAAAATAAAAATTTTCACCAAAAAAAAATACTGGAAAACCTTCAGGGAACCCCATACATATTAGTCGCTGAAAAAAAAAGAAAAGAAGTTCAATAATCTTTTTTTGCAGGTGGTCTTACGGTTGGGATTAGACCTGCCTCCACGCAGCGGTTCCCCTGCTGCCACCGACTCCCGCCCGCACCAAACTGATAGCTTGGCGGGTGGGAGGACACTTGCATCGGCGGAAGACCTCCACAAAAATGGCACTGAGAGGAGACCAGCCAAAAAAACTTGGTGGCAGCCGGTGGCAGTGGGCGGTAAGGCCATCGATTTTAGGCCCTTCGATATGTAACAAATTTTTAAGCAAGTTTAGAGGCAGGGAAAGGGGGGAGGGGAGGAAAGAACAAAAAGGAAGGTCTGTGATAGGGTAGAAGGCAGAAGAGATTAAAATACAAAATGGATGATGGTGCAAGACAAAAGGAGATGGTTATGGAACAAGTTTAAAAAACAAAAGATGCTTCTAGATGAGATATAAATGGGAATGGCAGAATCATCAACAGCTGCCATGTGAGAGAAAATAAAAATAGGGGCAGATGTTATGGTCTGAAATTATTGAACTTGATGTTGAGTCCAGAAGGCTATAAAGATGATGTACTGTTCCTCGGGCTTACGTTGAGCTTCATTGGAACAGTGTAAGAGGCCGAGGACGGAGAGATCACAGTGGGAGTGGAGCGGAGAATTAAAGTGACAGGTGACCTGAAGCTCAGGGTCATGCTTACGGTCACCCAATGTAGAGGAGAATGCCCACAGCACTTGGTCTGCCCTCCAGTCCTCCATAACCAGTGCCTGCAAAGAGATGCTCGGTCACTCAACCAGGAAACACCAGGACTGGTTTGATGAGAACGATCAGGAGATTCAAGAGCTAATAGATTGCAAGCGCAGGGTATTTCTGAGCCTTAAACAACAACCCAACTCTGGAGCAGCAAAGCAGCATTACAGATGGCTCAAGGCTGAGATCCAACAAAAAACCCGGGACCTAAAGAAGAGGTGGTGGATGGAGAAAGCACAGGAGATACACCAGCTGCCGACAGCCATAATGTGCGAGGATTCTTCATTGCAGTCAAGGCCACCTACGGTCCAAACACCCAAGGCCCCACCCTGCTGCTGGCCAAGAACGGGGAAACACTCATCAAGGACACTGAGGCAGTCAGGGCCTGCTAGAAGAAGCACTTCGAAGATCTCCTCAATCGAGACTCTGCCTTTGACTCGAGTGTTCTCGACTCCATTCCGCAGCATGCAACCCGCCACCACCTCAGTAAGACTCCAACACCGTACGAGGTAGAAAAAGCAATAAGACAGCTAAAAAACAAGGCTACAGGAGCGGATGGAATCCTTGCTGAGGCACTGAAGTATGGTG